>NC_081250.1:91709728-92072999 GCF_030490865.1 Poecile atricapillus | reverse complement strand
TCACACACACTGAATGGAATGTGACTAAATTTCTTTGTAATACTCTGACAAACTGCACTGCTCTGTACAATAGCAGCAAACGCTGTACTCACAGCTGCCCTTAAAAATCAGTTACTTCTATATTTTAATTCTTGTCATCAATCATCTATGCTAATTGGCCAAGTGTATGGCATGCCTATAGAGTATTAAATGTCCCAAAATAACTAATGAGAAGCCTTTTATTTCATCTATCTCAAATGAAAGTGGTATTAGAATAAGAAAGTATTTCCTTCTCTGCCACTGGCATTCAATGAATATTTATGATGTTTTTCACTATATTGCACTGATATGACAAAGTTGAGTCCCAGCTAGAATGAGGATATAGCACTTAAAAGGAGATTCTACTCTCTTTCTATCACTCATAAAAGGAATTAATAATTGCAAAACAGCTAACAATTGCTTCTCAAATTAGATCTTTAAATATTTATCTTCATATTCTAAGCTGGAAAAGGAGTCTCTTAATTTGTAGCAATAACTATCTTTAAAAACACTAATATTGTGAACCCATTTATTAAATATTTGTAAAGCTATTTTATGCACAGCACTAATGCCAACTGATCAAAGCATACGTAATTAATGGACAAGAAGGCAATCATTGCAATAATGGAAATCTTACTAGCATACAAATTATGTTGTTTTCAGAAACTCAGAATAGTCATATAAGGAAGATACCACTTATTCCAGGCTATTTTTCTGAAGCCTACAAGCTAAGTCAACTTCCCTGAAGGGGCCATATTGCTCTGTCTCATATTTCTCATTGGAAATATCTATATCCTCGGTAGGGGTACTCGTAGGAAATGATTGGGAAGTTTCAGATCTGCATTTCAGGTGGTTTTGCTGGGCTATGTTACTGTCCACATTGATAAAGAATTTATTCAGCATTGTTTTTCAATCTTATTTCTCTCTCTTCTCTTACCATCTGCCAGATAAGGTGCATTGGTAACCCCTAGAGACAGAGAGGGCTTTTATCTATCTCACTCTTCTCTTTTTTCTCATCAGAAATGTTCCCTCTGCAATGTGGCAGGGGGAATAAACAGGAGCAGAAGAGGTGAGACGCTTACTGCTGCTGATGTGAATTTTTTGATTCAATGTATTCAGAAAAGGGATTTTTGCTTACTAACCCCTGACAGTAATTTTTGTGGCTGGAAGCCAGGAACAATTTCCAGCACTCTCTGACTTATCTCCCGGGGTGGACACAGTCTGTCTGACAGACAAAGACACAGTGTCCATACTCTTTTCTGCCAGGGTATGTTCATTCTCTTGAAAAGAGACACGGTGTTCATACTCTTATATTTTAGAGACAACTGTATTTTGCTCCCTGTGTAGTGCACATAGGGAGTAGTGGATACAAAGATAAAGTTGCTCCTAGTTGCAAACCTTTTTATATCTAACCCCCAGAAGACTATCAATATCCTATTTAAAGGTGGTGTCTGGAGAGAAAATTCATGTCTCCAGTCGCTCTAACCAGTATTTGATCAACAGCATCATAGAGAATATCTGAAGTCTTCTACTGACACCAGTGAAGTGTAATTAATACAAATTTCCGTCTGAAAACCACATTCATCTTTTATTTTTTTTGTCAAAATGTATCTAGATGATGATTATTTTTATACAGAATGTGTACTACTTTATTAATAAAGACCATAATTTGGAGGTTTTCTGAGCCTCTGAACATCTTTAAGATTTATTCCTAGAAACTGAGCCACTTCTCACTCCACCAATTTTTTATTAATGGAATTTTCCCATGGAACATAATAGACTAAATATTCTTGATGACAGCTAAGCAAAAGAAATTTTCTTACTAAATGAAGTGAGAATGATAAAACTTCCTATTTTGCATGTGGATATTGTTTTTTTGTCCAAACAACATGCATTTCATGTAGGTCTACATAGTCCCACTGAAATTTAATCATAAGGCAGCTTCTGTCTTTATTCAGTAGTGCTTAATTTATACAATTTACACATGCTGTAGAGGGCTATGATAACTCTTTGTTTCCTCATGAGTGAAAATGATGGTCAGGTGAGTATAAAATATTCCTTATTTCAAAAATTGTAAGATAAAGTGCATGAAAGTCTGTTTGACACACACCACAGATATAGTGAATATTACTTACAGGTGAGGAATTGGGAAATGGCAGATGAAGTATTTTCCATTTTGATTGTTTATATTTAATGAAATAATTGCAAATTCCATGTGGTGATAGTCTACTAGCCGAGCAAATAAAATATATTCTAGAAACTATTATGCTATTTTAGTATTACAGGATTTTTCTTTAATATTTTCATTTTATCATAAATGGTTTCCTAAAAGATTAATTCCAATTGTAGCTTAAAATGAACTATCTTTGCTTTCAATTTTTTCTACTGAACCTATGGTAGGAAAAACAAGTATTCTTCAAATGTACAACCTACTATTGGAGTTCTGTTTTTAAATTTTCTGTACCTCAAATGCTGTAACCTTTCTCCTAATTCTCTTTTTCCCAACAGGTATTAGTTATAGTAAAATTGTCCTTTTTGTTTCTATGCATATTAAGTAAAATCAAGACTGTTTGGTAACAAATTTGGTATATCTCAGCACGATGCTTAACAGGGAGATATGTTATGGTTCCATAGCTTTAGCCTTCCCTGTAATGTACTAAGGATGTTGTTGTAGGAAGCCCTTCCCAGCTCTGTAGGCATTTTGTTTCTTTCCTACTTCTTGTCTCTTTTACCTGGTGACATAAACAGAAAAATCAACTGAACAAATATACTGTTGCTCAACATTTGAAATAAACAACAGATTTCCTCGGAGCAGAGTACACTCAACAGAGCTGCAGTCTTGTGTTAGCTCTCCTCTTCCCATTTAATCTACAAACACTGCAAAACTTCAGCAAGCATCAGATCCAGAAAAAGCTCTCATGTTTTGCCAAACCTGGCTGTTCATTTCAGTGGGCAGCAAACAGAAGAGAAGTTTTTACATCCAGACGCACTGCATGAAACACAAACTCGTTGAAAAGAAAGATCGTGCAGATAGTTGTTAAAAGAATATGCACTCACTAAGAAAATGCATTCAAATTCAAATGTGTTGGCTACACTTCAAACACGCCGCACAACAGAGCTCTGATTGCTGTGTCTGACCTTCAAACAGAGCCCTCTCACCATGCAACAACTGTTAGAGGCTATCACAGAATCTATCTTCAGAGAGTGGGAATTGGTGCCTGCTCTGGGGCAGGCTTGACTCGGGTGCTGCCTCCATGTGCTGCAGTATCCTGGGTCACACAAACCACCCAAGCCCACTGCTCCTGGCTTACTCTACCCCTGCGCCAAGAAAGAGCCCCGTGAGTGGCAAGGGAACAATTAGTCTCAACTCCCAGTGCCCACCAGAGCTCAGTTTACTGCCCAGCACAGCGGGGTAATACCACTGCTGGTATTACAGAATCGAAAAGCCAGACAAAATGGGGGAGAGCTGAAGAGCAGCCCTGAAATAAGAACATGACACCGTTTTTTAAGATGAATCATCTTTCCTTCTTTTATATCCTAGATGGCTAATCTAGTGAGAGTTATGACCGCTTCTGCTGAAGCAAAGAGCACCATCTGCTTTTAATTTTTCTTGTTTTCACCTCTTTTTTAGCAGGATGGGGATACATGGCCTTCAAAAATTGGTGGCTTGCAAATTACGTCATTTTTAAACTTACACTTAACCTTTCTCTACAGTGAAATCAGGTCAGGTTTTTCAAACAGATCATAAAAACAGTGCTTGTCAACAACTTCCTAGATGCAGCATTCAATGTTTTATCAGCTTTTCTACATAACCAGTAGGAACAAACTTCCACCCTTCTCGTGTTGCTTTATAACCCTTGATAACTTCTTTTGGGGTTTGGAGAGTTTTAAAAAGTGATTTCCACTTCATCCAGACTTAAAAAAATAAAACAAACAAACAAACAAAAAACTTAACCAAATTTACAGTTTCTTTATGCTGACATATGTAGAACTTTAAGATGTGAAAAATAACATTCTAGTTTTGGGGAGAATTTTGACACATCAACTTTTAAAGAAATATTTTGCATTTTTAGTGTTAAAAGCCTGCCATCAGCGAGCACAAACACATGCTAATTACTGCGCATTTTAGAAGCACTATACAGCAAATACGAGAATCACTTGAAAGTTTTGCCTTTATTGACATTATAGACCAACAAACTGGAAATGCTCTGTCAGTAAAGGCGTCCTTGTTACCCTGCCTGCAAAGAGACGGGGAAGGCTGGGAAAGATGCCAGCTATACTCACCTACATCATTACTACCCTCCTGCAGTTAATTACAAGATTAAGCTGAAAACAACATGCAGGCTTCAGGAATGTGGAAATCAGGACAGGAAATTAGCCAGTGTTTACCACAAAATAAGGCAGATCTGAACAAACTAATCTTCAAACTAAAGGCAAAGAGGGAAAATAGTGAGAAAGATAAGCAAAACTGCCCCATCTGTCTGGAGTAAGCTCTGGAATAACTTACATTGAGAAAACTCCTATCACACACAAACACTGTCACTACAGAAAGATGTGAATTAATGAAGGGAAATTCAGAAAGCCACAACACAAAAGCAGCTTTTGCCAACATCACGCATGTCAAATACTATTTCCCCTCTCAGATCACAGCTTTTTAATCAATGGCCTGCTCACTGCCACATAACTTCTTAACATATGCATTGGTGGAGGAATTTAAATCAAATTAAGTACATAGGGATTAATTTCCTGGAGAGGATTAAGACCTTTCCATCTATACAGAATGACTGAATAACAAGTAAAAGGAGACATTGTCACAAATATTTGAAGGAGCCAATCAGCAGATAAAAAAGCTTTTTCATTTAAAATCTGCAAAGGTAAAGAAGAACTGTAGCAGGACTAGCAGATTAGATCACAGCACAAAAGCTAGGAGGGAGAAATATATATTTTAATAAAGACTTCAAGTTTTGGTCATGATCAGCAGGATTTTTTTTGCAACTACAGAAAAAAGAGCAAAAGATCTTAAAAGAGCCATCTTGGAGTGCAAGAGAAATTGTAGAGATGGTAGTAAGGTGCATATCCTGGGAGGGAGAGGGCTTCAAGGCTGTGCACTATAGCATCTGCAGAGCAAAGCATCCATATTTGATAACTACAATCTTTGTCTAAGCCAAACAGACAGTGATGTCTGATATCTGAATGGATTTATTTTGGCTACCAGTGAACAAAAAGTAAAGGGACATGAACTTAAAGTCACATTTCCCTAAAAGATTGTGGCTATTGAAAGCAACTTTTCTCATTGTTATAACTGAAATACAAGTGAAAAAACAATTAAGTTTTATTAATGCAATAGTGATTGAATATTATTATCAAGATGAGGTCATTATTTTTTTCAATTGAGAAAATAATAACAATATTTTGACAGAGAAAGATAGCCATCCCTCTTTTCCTTTCTTAAAAATCTGATTAAAGTACAAAGGAATTGCTGTGTTTGAGAATTTTTTTCACTTGTTCCTCTTCTTATATGAGATCCATTGCTGAATGAGATTATGCTAGTGACACACAGGGCATTTGGAGCATATTCTTTCCTGGCTCCTCTCACCTGCCAGGAGTTGCTGAGGTTTGTGGAAAGCAATCTGAGATGCAGTCGGTATGAAAGCCAAGAGAAAATAAGGCTGCTGTGGTGCATTGGGATTGCATCACATACAGCCTTTTGTGACAGAGTTCACCGTTTGCAGACCTCAAAGAACAAAGACAACCTAAAATTAAAACATTAATTTCAGTTTTATTATCTCTATTTGAACTCTTTGATTCTCTTATAACTTAGGATCATAAAATACATGCAGTCTGCAAAACCTTAACACATTATATTTCAGAGGTAACACTGCCTCGCCTGTCACTCAGAGAAGTGAAAAGCATGTCACAGACTCGATTTCCAGCCATGACAAGCCCCCAGGCTATGGCATGCCTTTATTGAAAAACCTAAGCCTGACATGCCTTTAATTTCACTGAGAAGCACATTAAAAATTGCATAATATTCACATTTTGTATAACAAAGTTTATTCTCTCTCACAGCTAACATTTGGCTTATTGTAAAACAGTTCCACAAAGAGGGAGTACTAAACATTAACTCTGTAAGGGAAATGTTTCATTGCAAAACAAAGAATGTACTCTTTAAAGACTTGATTCAATACAGACCTTCACCAGCCCATTTGGAATACTTATTCTTAATACTCAGTGTGTTTTTAAACACTTTGCTTAATCAGAGCCTAACAGAAAGACCAGCATGAGCAGTTTGAAAGCCTCAGGGAAAATATTTTTCAGAAAGAAAATATGAAAGACAGCTATTCTTCCCCCGATATTTTTAAGTAGAAAAAATACATTCTGCTGTTTTTAAACATTTAGTTTCACATCACATGTTCCTTCAACTTACAGCGGAGAGATATGCAGTTCGATATTTGTAAGTGGGCAATGTTAGGATATTCCAGATTTATTTTATAATTATTATGGAGTTCTTTTTAACATCACACTTTTTTATCACTCATCATTGGGGGAGCCTTTGACTAGCTTACCAATTTATCAAAATCTTTATCTAAAACACATTATAAACGTATAAGACAGATAACAGGATTATCAGGATATACATAAATTTCATCCACTTTCCTGAGGAAATTCTTAATAGATGCATTTCGATCATGAACACAATACAGTATGCTTATGTTTAAATACATACTAAAAAATAAGTTGAAAAATCAAATCAAATCAATCAAAATATTCTAGGTGCTTAGCTGCATCTTTAGTTGCCTGAACATTTTAACATCTGACATTTACTCACTGGTGCAACATAAAAAACCAGAAAACTAAAGTACCCACATCTTAAAAACCCCAAATGTCCAGACATAAAAAAACAGATATGAAAAGAAATAATTGGCAAGGTAGTTACATTTTCCTTCCTTCCTTCCTTCTGTCCATGTACATGCTATTTGCAGGAATAGCTACAGAAATTCATGAGCCCAGTGAGTCAGATGCCACTATTTAGGTTTTAAGGGAAAGTATGCTTAATATTCATGATTCATAACAGCTACTTATCCAAATGTTTTCTGAACCACATCTACAGGGATTTCTGTTCCCTCTGTCACAGCTTCTTCCTTAGCTCAGGAGCAGCTGGGATGCATTTCAGAAGTGCTCTAGAGCAGGATCCCTCCCCTCTCTCACAGGCTAAGGGTTGACGCAAATTGGGGAAACGGCCCCTGCTGCATCCCTTGGGACTTAACAGCTGTGCTATGGAAAACAGATTCCAAGCAGAGAGCTTTGCTTTTCTGTACACTGTTAGGAAATAACCACTAAAGGATGTCTTTCTTCCCCTACGCTTTCCCCTTGCTTTCTGCAAGAGGGAAAACTTTACACCAACACGCGTAGGCCTGGAACATAAGGCTGAAAGTTGAGCACTGAATCTTTTCTAGAATACTAATTGTGGCTCTTTGGCCTCTATAAAGTAACTTGCATCTTCAAAATGGAAACTAGCAGAAAACACCATCTAGATGCAAAGAGATCCAAATTGCCACAGTGCCACAGTCTTTGCTTTTAAAGAGTAGGCTATAGGAAAAATCTCATTAAAATTAATAGCTTTAAAATCACACAAAAAAATAATGAATCAGTTATAATTCCAGAATTCACAATGCAAAGCATTTGTGGCGCTGCTGAGGTCTACTCACAGCAATCAGTGTGTGTGACCCGGTGTTTAATGCTGTGTTGGTTTGTTGTGCACTCATCCAAAGGGACCAGCAAACAATTATCCCTCAGCTGTATGTGTACCTTGACTGATTCATTTCTAGATGCAATTTAACTGATCTATGTGTTCTTACCTCAGGCAATTTATACTTTTAATCCCTGATCGAATTTTGTGGTGTCATAATTGCTTTTCTTACACGTTTGCATTGCTCCTATATCAACGAAACTGTCGTAATGGAGAAGAAATTGTGTAGCCTGACACCGAGAAAAGATTTTAATTAAAAAAAAAAAAAAAAATGAAATTAGGTGACAGTCAGGATATTTTGTGTCTCAAATGCCAGTCTTCAGTGTCATTCATAATGAAAGGACCAATAATAAAATTGATGTGATTTGACTGTGGTCTTAGAAAACTCAGTGTTAAGAATATTTAACAGAAAATGTCATTGCAGTCTCTTTTGGACTCTCTCACATGTTTCTCTGGTCTGCAACAAACATCTGAGCTCAGCAGAACAAGAACCTCCAGGCTACAGAAGTTTACCTCTGTCTCACAGAATTCACATTCAGCTGAGATATGAACTTCTGACCACTGAAACTTCCTCTCCCCTTTGTAACTCCTGAAAAACATTTTAACCACGGCAGCTCAACACAAACAAGGTGAAGCTGTAGCCCCACCATGCCTGGTAGTCACTAGGCAAATGCAGCAACAGCACAGTTACAGGAAGCAGGTCAAGCAGGGCAAGGAAGCCACCTGAAGAAGGATCTTCAGCGCTTGAGACTCCACCAAAAATATCAACAAGCTATTTCCTTCACTGCATGGAGCAGGACCCTGTCCTTCACAGGGGGTGGCTGAGGAAGGGAGGGAAAATTGCCAGACTCTGCTGCTGAATCTCACTCATGGGACAATATTCTTTGCAGTTTCTAGGTGTGGCTTTTAGCTCTGGCTATTCTGTAGCACTCACCATGATGACTGCTTATGCACAGCAGCATCCTAATTACATGGTCAAAATCAATTGAACCACTGTCTAATTCGGCAGCCAGGATGAATGAGGCAGAACTGAAATGGCAACGGCAGAATAATTTCACCAGAAGTTTTAGAGGCACAATTTATGAGGTAGAAAAAGTGTAGAATTTACAAACTATAAAATAGTACCTTTATTTTTCAGAGTTCCAGATAAAGTCTTGGCTCTTCTATAGCTAATTTCTGCAGACAAAACCCCCTATGTCAATCTATCATAGATGGAAAACCATACTGATTTTTAAATACTCTATTCTGAAACCACTCCTCCCTCAAATAATACTCTATAATCTCTTGATTTTTGTTGAGTTACTCTTGAAAGTTCTTGGGTTTTTCAGTATTACAGTCACGCTCAGAATTTTCCATGTCACCAAGAAGCATGTAGAGTGTACTCTGCAGTGAAGATGAAACATCAGCCCTGAACAGCTTTATTTACACTATCTATGATGCTGTTTGATGGTAAGTTCACTTTTTGTATTCAAATGATCTTGTTTTGGTTAGAGTTGGTTGTTTTTCATCTAATAATATATATAATTATATATTATACACATATATATAATATATAAAATTATAACACCCAATGATACTAAATAAGTCGCATCACACAGAAACTCTGCAGATTATGCTCCAGAAGAAGGGGGTCATTCAGCCAAAAAGGTTTGATGACACAGAAGTGAGAGAGCTGGGTACAGCTCTGCTTGTCTTAGCCACATACTCAGGATTTAATGTCAAAGCAGTTAGAGAAGTTCTTGGATGAAGGGCAGAAAGATTTTTCAGGAGAGACAATAAGATTTAATGAAGCTTTGGCTAGATGTTGGAGGCTGATATATAAAAATATAGATGCTCTTAAAAGTAACAATAGCAGAGTGATGTGTGAACTTCTTTATAGACCATGTTCTAAAAGAATAATCTGATTTCTGACAGTGATTAGTAGGAGGCATGTTTATAAGTTTTGGTGCATTTAAGGCAAATGAAAATTGAAAAACTGGAAAAATTACTGTCACCAGAAAGAATCAACAGGTGAAGCACAACAGGTCCCAGGCTTGATTAAAACTGTTCATAAAAGAAGAGTCTGATTCCTGTCCAGTGCTTTGGATTCATATGCCAGCAACCTCAGCTGTCACTATGGACCAGATATAAAGTGGGTAATGCAGAAATCAGAATCCTAGGATTATTTTTTCTAAAATGTGTAAAATAGAAATACATACAAATTATTCAAATGAGGTGGTTGGGGAAAAAAAATATTAAAAACAAAAAGACAGCCTACTTTAGTTTTCCAAGTGCTGCCTTTGGTCTGGACTTGTTTTGTCATGGCAGGACTGAAGCTGGGATGCAGCCCAAGAAGAGCGTGTTGTCCTGTACTGAAGGGGCTTCATCAAGGGCCTGCTGCACTTCCTGCTTCATCACCATATCTATGTGAAGGACTCCAGGGTGGGAATCCAACCATGCCATATACTGTACTGAAGTGCAAGATCTGTTTTGTTTTATGAAATTCTAAAATATAAGTATCTCTACATGGCTCTAGTAGAAGCTAAAAATTGCCAAATTCATCCTCAGCCACAGCAGTGGAGAAAACAACCTGAGAAGATGGTGGAGAGAAGAGCAGAAGGTAGCAAATACAGAAGTTCTAAAAGCTGACTCAAAAAATACAGGAAAACTATTTGAAAAAGTACTGTACATTTATGTGCAATAAATGCCATTACAATACTTTAATTTTCTTGTGTTTCACTAAAATGCTTCCAGGCTCCAAGAATCCTATTTGCAACTGGAGCACCTCTCTAAGGAAGAAAACTAGTTCATCATAGAAACCATGACTGCCAGAAAAGACGAGCAGCGATGTATGAAAATATAATCCACTGAACATCAGACCTGACAACCTCAGAGCATTTCCAGGCTAAGTCAGCAATAACACCACTCTTAATACTGCTGCAGGTGGATTCACACTCAGCAGAAATCTACATTCAAGTTAAGGACTATTTTTGCCTAGAGCTGTTGTAAAGATTAACAACAATGGAGAATACGTTAATTGGTGAAGGTAAAAACTCAGAAGTAGTGCAGTGTGAACAGAGAATTAAAATAAATACACTTTTAAAAGTTAAGGATTTTTTACCGACCATAAAGTAAAAATGTCACGTTGCAAAATATTCCCCAAGGGGAAAATTTTGCTTTTAGGTGCACACAAAAATTTCTATCACGTTTAATTCTAATTCTTGTAACATCAAGTGGGTCACTTTCACTGAAGACCAAAAAAGGCTCATTTTAAAAGCTTTTTAAAACTGCCCAGTGATGGGGTAACCTAGATGGAAACAGAAAATAAATTAAAGCTTGCCAAGCAACTATTCAACAATGGAGAGAAGTACAATTAACCTAAATCAACATATATTTGTAAAAGTAGTGCAAAAACAGTCATAGAAAACGCATATATTTTATTTATTTTCTTGGAGTATCCAAAACAGTGTTGTAAAGGATAATTATAAGCAGGTTAGAACTAATGTTATACTTCAGAATTTATTTACTAAATGAACCTGCTTTCAGATCTAAGCACATTTAGAAATGCATTTATCATTTATGAGCTTTACTTATTCTTTAAATGCTCAAGAAACACAGATGTTGAGAAGATTTTAGAGTAGTATGATGACAACTCTTCAAAAAACAGTAGAAAATATATTCTTGAGATTTCAAGAAACTAGTTTATGAATATTCTTTCTATTGCTTCAGCCCACAGAATATTATTTGTGTGCTACGAGGTTTCTCATTTATCTTTTTTCCATGTTTCATTTTCCCAGGCATCTGACACTCTGTAAAGAATTACATTGTTGAGCCAAAAGAATATGTACAATGAGCACAACTGATCACCAAAATATTCAGCATTTCTTTGATTTACATGATCTGCACTTAAAGTCGTGGGCTCTTATAGTCACCACTAGACATTATTTTTAAATTGCTATACTCCACCCCATTATTTTAATCACTAGCAGTTATTTGACATCTGAGTCATGTAATTCCATATAGTACCCTCAACACATTCTCCAAACGTGCTTGAACAAGCTCTTGAGCCTAATCATTCATTACTAACTCACAGCAATACACCTGATCAGCACTCTTAAAATATCTCCACTAATTCCAGACAGCATCTCAAAAGAAGTTTCTCCTTAATTTTCTGTGGGCAAAAAGGATTTTAGAATAAGGTTTTGAGTTATATTTGCAACTTGTTTATTAGAGCATTTTGCTGGGTAAGGATTGCCTCCTGTTCACAATGAACTGAAAGGAGATTTGTCCCTGATTGAAACAAGAACAGGATCAAACCAGTAAAATCTTACTATATTTTTCCTGTGCAGTGAAATAATAATAAAATTAAAGTCTTATAGAAGGGAGAACAGTAATACTAAAATTTTGCATCTTTATGGCATTTATTGTCCCAGAAGAGTCCTGGTGAAAAGCTAGTAAATAATAACTTCCTCATCCATCTGAAACCTCAGTGAGAGTTTTAGGTACACAGAACAGAATTACCAGAGCTGGAACAATCCCAAGGCAGCAGGGCTAACATCTGTTCTTGTGGAAAATGAAACAAGAACTGCAATTCCCTCAAGCACTCAAGAATTCAGTTTATACTATTTCTAAAATATGTTAACTCCAAAACAATACTGTGTTTTAACTCTAGAATCATGACAGAAGAGCATTCACATCCCAAATATTAAGCTAAACCAGTGCTTAGTCTCTAGTGCTCTCTTCTAGGAGGGAAGGGGTATAAATCAGATGTAGCTCTGAGGAAAACATTTACAGACAGAGGCTGATGCAGGATACCTTATCTTGCTGTTCTGACCACTGTGCCCAATGAGAAAATATGCTGCACTTCAAGGCTCTGTTTGGTGGTTTTCATCCCCAAACCACTGGGCAGCTGAGGTCTTTGAAATATACATGTAAAATGTCTTTGCTTGTAATTTCAAATGGAGACATATCAGACAGAAACAGCAGCATCCCTAAGTCTGCCATACATGTTTTTTCCTTCTCCTAGGGACACCAAATGCAGGAATAACTACACCACTGAAAAACACTGATGCTCTGGAATACCCACAGTCCACAGATTTTCTTTTTTTTTTTTTTTTTTTTTTTTTGCCTAAGCTTTATGGCATCATCTGCAAATACACACCTGGAAGTATGGTTCATTTGTGCCTGTACCAGCCTGCACCTGTATGAGTTGCATACCATCTGCCAAGTAATCATAACAGAGCCTTGTTGGCTCTTCAAGACCATCAAGCTCCATCTTGTAAATATTTATATGGTCCATCTACTGATCAAATGGCCAATGCACACCTGGCTTATCTGGACATACTTCTGTGGAACTGACATAATCTGTTACTGATCTGCTCCTCAACAAAGACAGTAAAATCAATTTCAGGGAATGCACAGTTAGGTAAGAGGATGTTCATTAAACTCTAAGCACTAATAAATAAATGAGAACAAGAGACATTGGAGACTGGAAACTCAGAACTATAGTGACGCAGATTAGAAAAGGGTCTTCCAGGAAATATTTTTCCTCCCCATTATATTCTCCTAAATACACATTCTCCTGCACTCTTCCTGTCCAGAATCGTTGTTCTTAAAAAAAATATGTGTGCAGGTTAGGGACATAGCTATGGATATAATTCCTCTCCAGTGCCTCTCCACCCAGATCACAGACCCTGCTGATACTTCATCTGTTCCCTCTGCACTCAAGTTATTTCTCTCTTGGGGAAGGAGGAGTCCTTTACAGGCAACATTACTTGAAAGGAGCTTGAAATAATTTTAGCCTGCACTATGTAATCATAGCTCTCAAGACAGTTGTTTGCTGGGCTGCTGTACTGACTGACACACTGTGTGCTACAACAGCTACCAAGAACTGCAACAGGTCCCAGTGCAGCTAAAGCACCTCAGATTTTCTCTTCTCCGCTTTCCTTCTGCACCTCTTCTTACAGCAATGTTTTAATCCTTCCTAGGGGGGTTGCACCTGCCAGTGGCAGAAACAGACATTCCAAACAGAAATTTAGAAATTTGCAACATTGTCAACTCCACGTGCCTTTCACCATATTTCTGTTTCAGATAAGTATTGTTGGAGATATTCTGTCAAAGCAGTTCTTACAGCATATATTTCAAACCCTCAACTGTTTATATGGACTTGTATATGATGGAGTGTTGATATTTTCTAGTTGCTATGGGATCATCACCAGAGATCCACACTGATGTGTCATCTGCCACTGATCACAAGATATTGACATGGTTTGAAGCTGCAGTACAGATGGATGGAGCTACTCCAGGTTTTCTGTCATTTCAGGGGATGGTATTTCAATGGTACACATGTTGCAAGCAGGACATTTCTCTGTAAGTGTCTGTAGAATATTATCCTATCACCCTTTTTCAGTAGGCACACAACACTTCCTATCTCACATGAAAAAAAAAGAACCCAACCACTTGTTGAAGTGGGGCACGGGGCTTTAATGCAGTGACAGAAGGTACATAACATTTTTCTTTCTTTTTCTGATAGATGGTGAAGAGGTGGAAAAGGAATCTGCCTAGTGGTATTTCTGACTAAGCAGAAGACAAAAGACCATCTAATCATCAGAAAAAACAATGTCCTGCATATTCAGACACCAGGGCCTGTAGTTCCATGTTGCCTGTCCAACACCTACACACTCCCCACACTTTCAGTATCTTGCTACTTTGAAAGACCTTTCTGTAAAAATTTCAGACAAACCCAACTGGCAAGGCAAAAACTGTCTTGAAAAGTTGCTTAAAAACCATCAATACCCTCTCCCAGCTTAACTACTGATCTGGAACAGGACAGAGCTTTCATAAATTTAACTTTTTTCTTTAGTCTTTTCATCCTTCAAATTCAAGAAATACAAACAAGAAAAACAAAACAAAAGGAAAAAAACAATCCCAAAATATAAACCAAAGGTTGACTAGAAACATGCAGCTAAAAAACAAAGCATGGTTCAGAAAAAACCCCAAGGCTGTGGTAGTACTGAAGTGCACTTGCTTTTCTGTAGAAGTTTGAAGAGAATTACCCTGTGAAGTGCAAACCTGTGCCACCACTTAGACAGCACAGTCACCTTCCCTTGAGCTTTGTTTCTTGATTATTCGTAGGGACTTCCACTCTTGGTACAGAAAGCAGCAACAAAGCAGCTTCTAAGGCATATTAAGCATTATGTTAAACACTGTCTAGATAGAAACAAAGTTAAATACAGAGCAGAGGAAGCTAAGAGATATCAGCCAGAAAATGTTTCACTAGCTTTTCTATAAATGTATGTTGTTCATTTATTTTCATAAAATATCCAGCTATTAAAATGACAGATGCTGCAGTAAGTGTTCTACAACTTCAGACTAAAGCCTTTTTTATTTGACACCTACTATAACTATTAAATCGTCAACTGCTGATTAGCTGGAGGGCTAATCTTTGAAATGTCACAGTTAATTTCAGATCTCGTTTCTAAAAGTTACTATTTCCTTTTGTGTGCAGTTTTACACTGTTGGCAGATGAAAACATTTGCAATGAATTTTCCTAATGAGCAAACATTGTTTATGACCTTATGCAAACTTGCTGGTGGCTTAGTTTAGCAGCTCTCTATTTTGAGGAGTCTCCTAAATGAACTGGCCACATGGAGAGCAAATTAGTTCACCATCCCACTCACTGTACTGCTCTTGCTTGCACATGGGAGTTGGATAATTTACTGGAAGTCAGGAGGGAGTAATGTAGTAAGAGAGTCACCATATTTATCTCAGGTAAACAGAGATTCAAGGTTCAAGAAAACCCAGAAGCTCTGTAGGGGGTCTTCCACACAGCTAGATCCCAAGTATTTTTTTGTGCTACACAAGAAATGCCCTAGCAGGAATCAAGTTCTGAAAAATAAAAAGGCAAAGCAAGGCATTAAATTCGCAGCAGTTCACTCTCACAGGATCAGGTGTAGAAAAAACCCCAAGATTTGCCAAGAGTCAGTGGAGATGTGAGCATGTGTGTGTATGTGCATACATTTATAGATTTTCCTGACTATGTGTTTTGCTAGCTTGTTGTACTCCCTCAAATCACCCAATTATGGTTAATGTCCAACAAGAAATTTTCAAATGCTCAAAATTAAGTCAAATTTGATTGAACATTCAAAAGCATTTCTCAGTAACAGATGTCTTTTTAGTGTTAAGTATTCCACTGCACACTAAACCTCTACCTCCTGCCCCTTTTATAAAATTAAATGTTCTTTTAAAGCTCTATTCTATATTAACAAGAAATTTTTTGATTTAAATTTATGTCCTCCCCCCAATACTTTTAGTATTCACCCTACCTCAGCCATGCCAACACAGAAAATTTAACTTCAGGTATAAATAGCTCTTGAGGCTTAATTCAGAACCCTTCATGCAAAATTAACTGCACTAATCAATGCTACTAACAGAAATATTTGCTGGACTCCCATATTAAGCAAAAGTTCATCCTGCTGAAGTCCATTCTAATTTTACCTGATTCTCTGCCGAAACTGACATATTTTTTAATTTAACCATCTTGGGTATGTTATTTTTCCAGGGTGACATGAAAGAAATACTTTCTCCCTGTTCCTATTCCATTGCTAACACCTCCTGTATTTCTGAGATTCCTGTTCAGCACAGTGGCTACTGAAGCCTGGAAATTGGAGGCAAGCTGCTAAGATAAATCTTCAGAAATAATCAGCATCAAAATACAAAGCAAGCTTCATATAAATAAGCATTTTTCCAGTTATGAAATATGACTAGATCCATTCAACTGCAGGTTGCAGGGACAGACTTGAAAGCTATTTCATGGCTGTGGTTTCAATTGTGCAGCAGCTACTGTGATGGAATTTTATCCTACTGTGCTAGTCTCTGGCTGACATAAAAGGAAAAGACAACACTGTATTTAATTTTCTCACTCCTCCACTGCAATTCTTTTTCCATTACACAGAAATAATAGAAGGTCATAAGGATGAGAAATAAATTAGCAATTTTGAAACTTGATTTATAATAACAGATAATAGCAATAAATGCAAGAAGCAGAATACCCCGCTGCAACAGTTCAGGCATAAATCAGTGAGAATGGTAACATTCCTGACTTCACATCAGTGACAAAGGTGAAGCAAATAGAAAATTACAGGAAAACATTTTTTAAAAATAGTGTCATGTTTTGAATAAAAAAGGAATTAAAAATTATGTCTGACATGAACTATATTTTCCCCACTACTTGGCTCCCCCATGAAACCAACTAATATCCTGAGAACAAATCTGGTATTTAATATGGCAACCTTCCAGTGCCTAAAGGGAACAGACAAGAAAACTGCAGAGTGACAATTTACAAGGAGATGTAGTGATGGGATAAGACTAAATGGATTCCAACTGAAAGAGGGAAAGATTTAAATTAGATATTAGGAAGAAATTCTTTACTGTGAAGAACTGGAAGAGGTTGCCCAAAGAAATCGTGGATGCCCCGTCCTTGAAAGTGTTCAAGAAGAGGTTGGATGGAGCTCTGAGTGGAGCTGGAACTAGGTGGCCTTTAAGGTCCCTTCCAACCTAAACCATTCTATGACATCTTTCCAAATATAACCAACATTTTATTTGCTAACAAATATAAATATTGCTGTAATTGTAAGTTGCTGTGTAGTCATCCATGGTTTCTACAAAGAGAAAAAAAGAAGAGAAAAAAAATGACTAAAAAAAAATCCATATAGTCTCTGGATGGATTTTGATTTGCTATACACTAAATATGACTTGGTATCCTGAGAAGACAGCACTAATTCTTCACTAATTGTTAAGCCAGCAAGCTATATTATGGTAGCATTGCACAAAATAAACTGACTTTTCTTCTCTTTTTTTTTTAATTATCCCTTAGACAAACAGTCTTGCTCTAGGAGAATAATTCTGAGTCTGTGGAAAATTTTCCTCAGCATTCACACATACAAATGAACATGTTATAGGAAGAATACTGTAAAATGCTATAGAATTGAAATGCAGATATACACATCTCCCAGACATTTTTTTTTTCCCATCACTTCATCACTCTGTACTGATTCAAAGCAGTCACAGTTCAACAGAGACCTCAGTAGATTCTGCAAACCTAAATTACTTCCAGTTCCTCTACCAGCTACATCAGGGAATGCCTCAGACATTTAAACTGTGTCAAAAAAAACTGTGTAAACCCTTATTTTCTTGTCTTCCATTTTCTGACTCTTAAGTTATCAGAAAGAATGTGTACTTTTTGAGAAGAGGAATGTATTTAGCAAGGAAACAGGACCTGGCACTTAATAAATCACAAGAGTAGTGTTGCATTCAGTTTATACAAATGTCTCTATCTGGATTAAGGAAAGTGGGAAAAATGTTCAAAATCCTTTATTTTTTCATTTCAGCAACTTTCTCGTTTACAACTCATCAAGTTCTCTGATAACTAAGGAAATTAGAAAAATGCACACCATGAAAGCCAAGGTAGTCCCAAATCCAAAGCAGTCCTGCCCTGAAAGCTGGTCATTGCAGAGGGGCCATTCTAACCATGAAATGCCTTACTCAACTGGAAAATGGCCAAAACCAATGAATCTGACTTCAGAATAAGGACATTCAGATAAACAAAACTATATGGAGATCCCTGCAGGTCCTTTGTTTTGCATTTCTCATCACAAAATCGTTTTCTACATGTAAAACAGTATCCAGTTTGTCTCTTAGAAAGTGTGGCAGATAGCTGCATTACTCTTGTCTGACAAACCACCAAATTTGTATTTTCTTGTTCTGTATTCAGAATACACAAGTAATCTATATGTCACTCAACTTGATTATAAGTCCTATAAGTCTGAAAAGTACGAAGGCAAAATAACAGAAGGAATCAATTTGGTAAGTAAAAAAAAAAAAAAAATCCAGAAAGAGAGCAGAACCCTCAGGAATATTTAAGGAATATCATAATTTCCCTTCCAATAGATTTCTGACAGCCAAATTAGAATAAATAACATTTTGTACTGAGTTTCTGAGGCATAAAACTAGGATTTGTCATGTCAAGTCTCTGGGCAATAGCCTTATCTGTTTTCTAGATGCTGTCTCCTAGAAAATTTAAAAAAAATTAAAAAAATAAAAAGAAGAGAAAGTTGAAAGAATGATATTCTGTATAATCAGGAACTATCACGTTTCATCCAAAGTCTTTTAAAAATTGTTTAAAAAATTCCACAATCCCCTCTTCACTCAATGGTGTTGTTTTCTATAAATAATTTCAAAGAAAATGAAAACTGGGTAAAGGGATTTATTATTTATGCCATGACAGTGCTTCTGATATCATATTCACAGAAAGCATAGAGAAAGATGCCTCTACTTAATATATTTTCCAGTTTTAGATTCTTGTCTACGGCTTCTTGTCTATCTTCTCTTACCTAATAAATAACAACATAGTTTATTATCGGATGAGTTTTTGAATATTGATAAGATTAATCCTCTCTTTTATTTCTTCTTTTTTTTTCAAAACTCACTTTATACTTGGCAAAAATACTCTTGAATAAAGGAATGTACTGTTCAGAATAAGTTTTTAAAAATAATCTGTAAAAAAAATGATATTAAAATACATATTCTGGGAAAAAAATAAGTTAGATTTAGCACTCCAGGACTTAAAACTCATATTCCAGTGAAATTTTTAAATTAGGTCACAAATGACAACAATTTATTAGACTGAAGAATAAAAAGTTTAAAAGTATTTCTGGTAGGAATCAATCTGCTCCAACTTTCTGAACAATACAATGCAAAATAATTAATATTCCTCTAAAACTCTTTCTCCATGCTGCCTAGAAAAGCTTGAGCATTCTGTGTTGTAATTATGCCCTAAAGAGAGTGTAGTTGCTATAGACTTTCTTTTCTCCATATCTCTTTCAATAAAATGTTTTTGTGAATTACAGGTATGGGAAGCATGATCCCCGCAATTACCAGATTTGGGCTGTGCATTGTCATTATGATTTGACTGACCAATGATAAAGAGAAATATTTTACCCAGCACCTCAGACAGGTACTAAATACAGTGAATAATCATGCAGTAATGTCTTTGAAAACCATTATGCCTGAGACAATAAAGTAAGTCAACATGGCTGAATGTGGCTGTTGAAGCTTTGATTCATTCCCTCCCTAAAGGGTTGCTTGTGAGATTTTGCTGGTGGCTCTGAAACTATTAAAAAAGAGCTTTCTTTCAATCTTAGATTTTTTGGGTTTGATTTTGTTGGTTTTTTTGGATTTTTTTTTTTTTTGATGGAGAGGAAGCAGTGAAGAGTAATTAAGCAATGCTAATGAAATCTATCAATTTCACCATAACTGGCTGCAAAACTAAGCAGAAGGCAAAACGGATAAGGAAAACAAAACAAAACAAAAAGGAACTACACAGCAATATTCAATGTCAAGCCTATTGATAGATACTGTACATTGAATAACACAGGACAGATACAACTGAGTCCCTGCACACTCTGGTTCATAGCTGCTACTCTGAGAGCTTCATCAAAGATCCAGTCCTACTGTGGAATACAGTATGGATTCAATTCAATACAATGGAACAATAAATACTTTTACTGAACCTTTCAGTCAAAGTCAGTGTAAAAATAAAGCAAAATTCATATTGTGCAAGGAACTAGATACAAGTATTGTCTTGCCAAATGATTGGTTTTTACTTAGAAATTCTGAATTTGTTTCAATTGTACCACATCACAGAAACCTTTTTCAGCAATTAACAAGGACACCAAAAGGTGAGCCTTTACACCTTGTTGATGTATTTGTGCAGGCATTTCCTCCTTGAACCAGTTTCTGACATATATGACAACCTTAGTTCTGCTACTTCAACATGTTTAGATGTTAATTGATATCCAAGACAGTTTATTCTAACATGGGGACAGAACCTAACTATCTCCCTCCAGCCTTCTCCATGCTCTGGCTGCAAGTAGATGCCCCTCTGTGCATCACTGAAATACACTTTTCTTCAAGCACTGTTTTCCTTATCTAGCCATATTGCAGACCAAGCACACTGCTCAACAAAGCATATTCCAGTAGGTTCCTTGTTGCAGCTATTGGAAACTCCAGAGACCATTTTCCCAGAAATGGAGTCTGCTCATCTCTCTTGGTGAGCTCTGCAAACTCCTGAACACATATGCACCACTAACTTCCAACTGATGCTGCCTCAGATACAATTAAGCAAGTAAGAATTTTTAAGACCACAAAAAAAATCTCCTGTTTTACTCTGCTAAAAAGCTGAAGAAATGTAAACAAATTTTAAAAAAAAACAACAAAAAACTATGAGTTTGCAATTGTACAACTGAAATCAGAATGAGGATACTACTGTATATGACCAGTTCTTAAGTCAATATGAGCATGCTTTGTACTTAACTGTGAAAAAATACAAATTATAAACAAATTTAAATCATAACTGAAGCATGCTGCGAGAATATAGATTTTCAGCACTGAAGTTAGAGACAGTGGACCATAACCTATTACCAAACCTAAATGATGGAGAGAAACATGTATTTTCAGATCACATCCCAGTTTCTCCTTAACTGCTAAAACATTCGCTTAAAAGGTCACTGCAGCTTGCAAAACTCGTGGTTCCCTTGAGACCATTCTGATTTGTTAATTTAGATGACATTCATGCTAAAAAATCTGATAACTGAGGAATTGTACAGTGTCATCCCTTGGCAACTGAAGACAGGTAATGAGCAACACTGTCAGGGCAACAACATTAATTTTTAATATAAAGTGGAACTGGAAGCTCTAAAGATAGAAGAAATATACAACTGTGTTTCTTTTTCAAGCTTATTTAATATTTAATACTTGTTTCAACTACTGACACAAAATCACAAGCCTCCTGAATCCCACAATTATCTGATGAGGACTTACCGTTACTCCAAAGAACCTGGTTTCATTCATAGCGTTCAGAAAAATTTTGCCGAGTTTGTGATTTGTGTAGTTAAAATCTTCAATTTTTTGGTGCTTGTTGGTGGAATTCAGATAATTCATTGCCCGCTGTAGGGTCCTGGCAATCACCCATATTCCGTCATAGGCATAACCATGAAATTTGCTGGATTGTCCATCACCACGTTTAGCATTGTATTCCTTTTCATACTGCTGTGGAGTCTGCATAGGAGATGAAATACAATTTTACCTCAATACTTAACATTTTACAGAGGGGAATCTAAACCAACATCTCAAACTGCACACTCTAATTTAGAGACATGCATAACTAATACAGAAAATGTCCCCAAAATAAAATTATGAAAGAAAATAAAATTCAAGGAACAAGTATTGCCTGATTTAAAAACTTCTGGTGAGAATGCAGAACTAGGAGACAGAGAGTCTGAAAGCAGTTGTACTGCCTCACTGTATAAATGACAACTTGGTTTATTTTACTTTTGTACAAAAAGGCTCCAGTTCAGCCAAAACTGTACACTGGTGAGCCATAACACTAGAGCAGAGAATAAGTCTGTATCCCTGCAAATTAGTGATCTGGTTACACTTTACAGGATAACACCAGCCCTTTACTCAATATGAAATTTGGAGTGGCAATTTGTCTATATTTTACAAGTTAACTACGATCTGGATGGTGTGCTATCAGATGAAGTTGCCCTTCAGTAAAGTTGTCTTTCATGCTCACTCAGCAAGGCATGAAAGGGAGATTGGAAAAGAAAAAAAAAAAACTATGAAAAGCAGCAAAATAAACGTGCTTCTATTTATTCATTGGTCATAGTTTGTATGGATGTGTTCAGTGATAAAATTTTATATTTTATTGAAACACCACATATATTTAAAACAAGTCTCACCTTCTGCCCCCTAGTTCTGAGAGGCACAAGTCATCATTCAAATTGTCTGTTTGCAGAACAGGTTTAAATATGAGAGTTTTCTGTTTCTGTGCTCAGCTATTTAACTTGAAGTGACACAGCACATGATACTAAAGACTGTAATTCAAACTATAATGTACATTTAACTATAATGTTCATACCGGGGGAAGAGGGCAGATACGAAGCAAGGGACTTCACTGCTTTCTTACCCTGTAGAGAATTAGATTTGATTTTCAAATATTTTAAAATTGCAAACTTTTTCAAGTGGTAAAACTATCTGTGATGACTGCCAGGTCACTGGGTAGAAGAACCCTTCAGCTTCACCTCCCTCCTTGGTGCTTCACTGTGCCAACCCAGCAGTGAGAGAAATGATGATATAATAAAATAGATGGAAGAAAAATACTAACCCTTCCTGATATAGTCTTATTCGTTTTTGAGCTGAGAGGCTCAAAATCCACTCCAATATAACCTTCCATGGCTGCAAGAAGATTTTTGCTGAGACACTGTGTGGAATTAATCCAGGATTCCCACCAAAGATTTTCGTACCACCCTGGAATAATCCACTGATATTTGCTGCCATACATTTCTTCATCATAAGCCTGCAAATATGAAAAACAGAAAAGATAATGAACATTCTAATTTTGAACATAAAAGCATAGTATTGAACATAAAACCAATTGCTTTTTGTTAACTTTTTTTTCATTGTTAATGAAATGATGTTGTAATTTGGGTACACAAGTATTTTGAAAAGCTTAGAATAATTACTTACTAATAATGAAAACTTTTTTTGAAGACTCCAGACTTTAGAATTCCGGACATGAGAATTTACTAAACCCTGTTTTTCTTTCAGTGGATCATTTCTTAAAAATCAGAAAAATGAAACTGTATTCTAGAACAGAGGGAGTTAAAGAGGAACACAAACAGAAGGCACAGCTTTCCAAAGAAAGTTCTTCATAACACAACTATTACATAAGTGATAGAACCACCATGCTACCATGCTACAAATGCTACCACATTTAAACTAAGGTATTATCACCCTTAAATAGGCACCATTGAATCACAAGTGGCAAATGTGAATTAGGTGGCTGCTAAAAAGCAGACCACAGTAACATTAAGTTAGGAGTTCCTTCTGAGAAGCATGAGTGAACAGTGAACTGATAAAGCAAAATCTTAATGATTTCTTTTTTTTTTTGGCAAGAATTTTCTTCATATGAAATTCTATATTATTGGAATACAGCCCACTGTAATCCAAGATACTGAGATTACAGTTATCTCGTTTCAATACTTAGCATATATATATATATATATATTAAAGGAAACTGAAAAATTTCTTAGTCAAGCACATATGCTGTTGTACCTAAAAGCTGATCTATTCTCAGATATTCTCTTTGATTGGGAAGAGTGTTCTAGGCCAAAATTAGCAAATTTTATCTCAGATGTTTCTCTCACTGTCTTGCAACTAGATATTTTTCTTTTGGCATTTCAGTCAGACTCCATTTCAAAATTTCAGGTTTCATGCTTCTTTGGCTCCTAATATAAGCAATACTTGAGATAGAAGGCCTAAGATAAAAACTGTAATTTTTAGAAGTACATGGTGCAAGCTTAGAGCTCTTATGAGGAAAACTTCTGCATTTTCACAGAAAATATTACAGAAGGAGGAAATTATAAGAACGCAAACAGGACATATTAGTCATTCTGAAATAACTGTTTTGAAAAGTATCCCAAAGATCATACACAAAGCCTATCAGAGAAGAAAATATCAATAGCAGAATATATGAAATAGGACAGCCTCCTAAATATGTTAATACCCAAATTAAAAATGGGCTTTAAATCTGTGAAGTCTATTATAATGGTGCCAGCTCAGTTCATAACAGTATTGTGCACAAAGCAGATTTATTTGGCCCCTGGTTGCAGAAGCTTTTGTTCAGCCAAAATCAAATTTTATGCCTTTGTATACAATGCTGCTTGAAAGTCCTGTCTGAAACCTGTCTTGCATCTCATATATTACTTATTCCACAATCCACATGAGCAGTTTGTGTTTCTCTTGCTTGTTAATTCGGCCCTTCCAGAAGCATATCTGCTGTGTCCTCCTACCCACCCTCCACTCCTGCACAGCTCTGGAGACACTTTATTCCAGGGCCACCGGCAAGGAAATAGCAATTCCATGCTGCAGTACTTCCCTCTAAGAGAGTTTTCATTATACAGTTAGGTCATTCAAGACCTTTCAGTGACTCAGTGTTTTTTATCTGACAGTTTTCAGATCATGAGGACGCAAACTGACACAGAATAGTGCTTTTAGAGGACAATCTTACGTAGCTTCCCCTGCTCTACAGAGATTAAAGTATCATTTTGTGTGTTGCCAGAAAGTATTGGCTGCGAACCATTCCGAAATTAGAGCTGCTGGAAATTTTCTGTTTGCATAAGCACTTGTACTGTTTCCTGCATAATCTGTGAATGCCCTGGGAAACGGGCTGAAAATTGAAAGTTTCAAAATAGCCAGAAATTTCATCTTGGAAATTGCCTGAAAGACTGGTTACACTTTCACATTTCTGCAACAATCTGGTTTAACAAAACACAAAACAAATACTTTAAGAGCTGTCAGCTCTTCCTTGGAGATATGGTGGAATGACAGGGCTTGAAGGGTAGTCTGGGGAAGGCAAAAGTAGGAAGAAAATCAGCGCCTCTAAGGCTGAGCACCATGACCATACAGTCATTTTTCTAGTGACAGCACAGCTGATAGTATTCAGACATTTCAGTGTTTGGGTCCCAGAAGACTTATTGCAAAATAAATAAAACAAATAAAAACACTTTTCTGACACCATTTTCTCCCTGTTGATTCTGCTAAATGGAGATTATTTTGATGCTTAAAGGATACAAGTAGTTGAAATACGTGGATCTTTCCTGAACTATTTGATTGCACATAGACCAATACTTGCAAGTTTCGATTTTTAAGGGGAAGATTTTTTGGCAGACAAGAGCAAACTGAAGGTTTGCACAAACTCCAGAACAGCATAAAGTAGTCATACATTTTCCTTAATCTTCCTCCCATGCCCTATGTAGGATGCAAAGCCTCGAGCTGCTGTCAAGCAGCCAGGAAACTGTCATGGGCAACTTTTGCCCTTGTGAAACTGAATTTCTTTTCTTTCAAAACATTTCATTCTTGTTTAAATCCATAAATAAATGCTTATTTACAACAAAGAGATTAATGTAAGAGATATTTCTTATGTATAGTAGACAATCATTGGCAATTTGTTGATTGTTGAAGTATTGCTTTGACCAAAAGACCCTAATTTCTCTTCCAAGAAAACATTACATTCATCCCACTGAGGTGAAAATGAATTATAAAGTTAAGATTTCCCATAGAACTAAAGTTGCTCACTGTTTTTTGACACTGGTGATAAATGAACAGCTAAGCTTATTTAAATCCTTGTAGGAAGTACCTGCCAACATCCACTTTGGCTTGAACCAGTCCTGTCCTGTTTTTATAGTTTGCTACTGAATTATACTATCTTTTAGTCCTTTTTTTTTTTTTTTTTTTTTTTTTTTTTTGGGTGTGGGTGTTGGTCTCTTCTTCCAAATACAAAGAATAGGAAAAGAGACAATGATGTGAAGTTGCAATACAGGTGTTTTAGACTGGATATTAGGAAAGACTTCTTCACTGGAAGGATTATCAGGGACCGGGAATAGGTTGAGTCACGATCATAGGAAGCACTCAAAAGATGTGCAGATGAGGCACTCAGGGACATGGCTTAGTACTGGACTTGGAAGTGCTGGGTTAAAGGCTGGACTAGATGATCTTAAAGGTCTTTTACAACCTAAATGGTTCTATGATCTTATATAAACTTCAATGGATGTCCTGAGGGAACCTCACAGCATGTGACTGTTGAATCCAGGCAGAAAAGTGAGGCAGACTTTAGAGGTTTGACCACCTACATAAGTCATTACCAAATAATATTTAGGATATAACCACAATCAGAAATAAAAAAATAAAATAAAAAAAGGCCTTGCACTAGTGAAAAAGCATCTTCCTTTAACAAACTCAAAGCCTTTTTCTGACTGATGTCAGTAACCTTGCAGAATATAACAGGGAATCACAAGTGAAACCTGTCTGAAGACACACCTGGAAAAGAGGAGTTAAAAAAACTTGACATATCTAAATTATTGTGCTCTTAGACATATCTATCTGTAGGAGTGCATGAGTCAACAATGTATTTTATGAGTAATAACAAGCTTTCTGACATATTGTAGTTCATTAATATATAAATGACCTACTTTGAACTGCCCTCTCCTGCATTCAGCCTCCTGCTGAAGCTCACAAATAAATACATTTAAAAAAGCCTAAATATATGATCTTTCAGATTTCCCTGGGCTCCAGAAAAATCCATCTTATTATTTTTGACACTAATGTGCTTTAGAAGCAGCCATCATGCTTTAAACCACTCAGAGTTATGCACATTTCCCACCTTCACACCAAACTGTAGCTGCAGAAACCTGCGGTCAGCATCCCTGTGATAGAGACATCTTCTCCCTGGAACCCTTCAGACAACAGCAATGCAGACTAAAGGACAGCCTGCCCCTCCAAGAAATTCTAGAATTTCTTCAGTGGCCTCACATGGACACGGATTTGGAAGAGAATTCTAGAGAAATGCAACTACAAAAAAAGGGCAACTAGAAATGAGGCCAATCTCTAGCTAATGTTGGATTGGAAGATAATTCTGACCAGGACCCCTCTGCTGGGAAAATGCAGCCCAATCCCAAGAGATCTGAGGAGCATCTGGGCTGTAGAAGTACCATTCTTTCTTCCAGGAATGAGAAAAATAGGAGATTATCTCTGTCAATCCAATTTAAATGGCAGTACAAAAAGATCTATACACAAAGACCTATCAGAGACGAGAAGAATGAAAAATAAAATAATACTTTCAATTTCCTTTTGGATAAAAACAGATTTTGTTCCTTCCAAATATACTCTACAATCTCCTTTCCAAATTTTGTCACCAACTGGGACAGCTGCTGAGTAAGAGCCAAAATGCAGCTGAGGCACATGTACCACTCATATTTTGAACTTCTGCCTTTCTTTTCTTTCCAAGGATAAGTAACTGTCTCATTAGGTCAACATTAAAAAAAGATCCTTGGTAATTTAGATGTTATCATTATTGTTTGTCCATTATATTTGCTGCGTTCTTGGATTAACCTAACTATTTTGACTAAGAATTCCACACTTAGGCCACTAACATCTTTCTCTTTGTGATTTTTTTCAGGCTGGTAAAATAGAGAACCACATTTTAATCCTGCTACATTTTTTTAATGGAAATAACAGTGGATAAGTTTGCAGCACATTCACACAAACAAATGGTGAGGATAGGGAATTTTATGTTTGCTAGTCTTACTGTTTGGTTACTGTTATTGGTTTAAAAAATTTTATTTTCTACCAACTAATATCTGCTTTCATGTAATATATGTAAAATGTGCAGCAGTCAGATGTGAGCGACAACTGTACAATTAGCAACATTTTCAGTAGCAGAAATTATTAGTGTTGCTGAGTTAGGATGAAGAGTAACTGGCATGAATTTCTTATTCTTTAAAATCAAAACATGCAAAACTCATACACACAGACATTGGACAGCTCTTGGACATGACTGAGATGTTTCAGTTCTCTCTCTAGAGAGTTCTCTCTCTTGCTCAATATGCAAGTATTTTTCTGTATCTGATGAGAAAAGCAATACTCAAGTTGATTTGGCATTTTATTCCACTACAGGAAAGTAATAATAAGAAGAAGCTAACCATGCAGCCTATGTCTAATTTCCACTGAAGTCAAGTACAAAGTATTTTATTGAAAGAGAAATGGAACTGAGCATGTGTAAGTTCTCTTTAGGATATAAAACTTCACAGAGCTGAACTCCATGAAGAAATATTTATGCTCAAGTCACTTTTTATTCAAATGCAGCACATTCTTTAGTCTGATATGCAATTAAATATATTTACTTACACAGCAGAAAACTTTCACAGCCATTTCCTCATCAAACTGGCCAAGGATTATCCGAACGTCATTGCCCTGCAGATTGAATAAAATGTGTGGCAGTTAAACACAGTCACAGCTTCCAGATACCACTTTAATTGGCCATTCAGATCATGCAGGGAGTTAGCACAGATTACAGCTGCAGACAGAATTAATACAGAACTATTTCATCTTCTATAAGTTCAAGAACTTGAAGTAATGCAAAAGAAAAAAAGAAAGCTGAGGTGTAGAAAATGATTAGCCAATAGTTTTAATGAGAGTAAAACTGACACTACAGTCAATTAGTATTCAATAACACTAAAATATCAAATATATTTTGCTTCCTTGCAATATTTCTTCTACAATTTTGCATATTAGAACCAGTTGAAGACATAAACTTATCATTGCATGAAATAAAACTGTAAAATTAAGAAATGAGATTTGTGAGAATAAATGCCTTGATATTATGCCTGTTTTAGTAATTTTTAAAGGTTGTGCTCGTACAACATCTTCTCTATAGTCACTAAAACACATTGACAACTCCCTCTCTACTCCCTCCCACCTTCACACATTAAAAAAAAATCATCATAGTTTAAGAACCTATGACTGAAGTCCAAAGGTAATTTTACTTTCATACTTAGAAACATATTAAGAGAGTTTTCCTAAATTCAGGAGCATATGCAAGAAAATATTTCTCCAGGAACAGGACTAACCTCTTCCTAACATGAAAAATTACTTCTAATACCCATAAAACACACTTTTATGACTTCACATTACCTTTTCTTTCACACAAAGGCAGAGTTCTCTGCAAAACCTTGAGCAAATTAAATTTTTCATTTCTTTCATATAAGACCTGTTTAGAATTACTAATAGCTCTTTCCCTCTCCAAGGAAAAAACAAACATATGATTCGGTATGATTTTCTGTGGCAAAAAACATTTAAGTTTTAATTAAATCAATTTGTCAAAGTTTGTTGGTTTTTTTTTGCTCAGATAATTTCACTGTTTATTTCCTGTTCAACAGAAAATATTATGATGGACAGTGCAGTAGGATATTAGAAAGCCTCTGTAATTAAATGCATGAAAACAATATCACTCTTAGCATGGTTTAAATCAGAAATAATGTAATGTGCTTTGCTCATTCTGAACCTGTGCATTTTCAGTAAGCCTGCTTCTCTTCATTTTTATATTTAGCCACAGACTGATAAAGTAATGTAAATCTTTTTCAAGTGGATTAGATTCTTTATAAACAAATCTAACAAGGTTACATGAAACGAAACAAACAAATTACACAAATTACAGCAATAGTATTACAGTTTTTGCCAGGATAATAAATAGATTTAGGAATTATGCACAAAAAAATCACCTCATCTACTATTTCTTTTTTTCATATTTTAAAAATAATTTGGTTATTCTTGGAACCTCAGTGCTGAGTCACTTGACTGCTCTGAACATAAAAATGCAGACTTAATATTTGAAAAAAAGAGTAGCAGAATTTGATTAAAAAATAAATGTCACAGCACCTAATAATTAAACTTAAGATTTGAAGAAATTCTTTTCCATTTTATGACACAATGAGAACCAATTTAAAAAACCAAACAAACAAAAAACCAAACTATGTAAACTGTGCGGCTTCATAAATAACGATCCCAGAGTGCACATGCAGCAATGCTGCCCACTGGCTGCGTGACAACATTCAGACTGAAGTCATAGCGTCTGTGGTGTGTGGTTTCACACCTTAAGACATTGCTTCCACCTGATTATCACATAATTTAGTATGCAATTATGTAACCAAGGAATTCTGTGTCAGAACACATGTAATTTAGGAGCTAATTTAGGAAAATCTGTACAACAGCCCTTCCTCTTTCATGCACAGCAGTCTTCCTCTGTGCAATGACACACATCCAGCCTCTTCCTCCCAAACTCCACACAAACTTTTTGCATCCCCTTCCACATTTTCCCCAGATTTGTTCTTGAAGAATTGCATTCAAGATTGTAAATAAGCCTGGATCCATTGGACACCAGGCTTGGGTCTGCTGGCTCCATCCCACATAGGAGGCATTGAAGCTTCAAATTCATGCACCTGCACATAGCTCAAGTCCCTTGCTGAGATTTTATCTGCATGGATAATGAAGTCTGCACCAAAATGTATCAGAGCTGGGTTCCTGTCAGTGCCTGTGGGTCAAAGTCCACATTACAGACTCATGCAAAGAGATAAATCAGATGCTTGCTGGGAATAACTTTTTTACCTCTTTATTCATAATGTTAACTGACTATAAACCAGCATGATTTCCTTGCAAGGCTATACTATTCCTTCACACAGAACCCTTGCAGAATGATGCAAGTTAACACAGTGGAACTTCCTCATAGGGATCAAAGAAATCACCTACTGGATCCCAACAAGCATCAAGTCTCTTTTTCAGAGAGCTGTAAATTGCTTGCATGGAGCTAAAACATATTTGACAGAAGAGGTTTTAATTAATGGAACTAGGCAGGTGATCTACTAGATGATTAAAAACATCCCAGGAGGAAGGCAACTCCCAAAACTGCACTTACATAAAAAGACCAATGTTTAGACTGTTTGCCAGATGGTGAGCTGTCATATTTACTCTTCCCAGAGATTACAGTAGCAATATCAGCATTTAAGCTTTGCCCCTTAGTAAGAAATACATATGTTCCCATATGGACTGAAGTTCAAACAAGAAAATGAAGAACAGTTATATTTCATTTACCCACTGTTCTGGCAAATCCTGCGTAAAAACATGTTTTATAAATTAAGACTATAGCGCAGCCTCAAATAATAATGATTCTTTTTCTCCCTTCTTTCTTTCACATAGGTGAGGATATTATTTGGCTACTAAATATAAAATGTCTTTGGTAGCACCAGGAGTTGAGTAGTATAAACCCTGAAGAGAGTGAGGATCAACACATCTAAGATGCTCTACTCAGGGATGAGGAACAACTTGTCTCCTTCACTGCCATTTCTAACAGTCTCACACATAATACACTCTTTAGCCTTTTCAGAGTTTTTGAGTGATGCATATTATGCTGGAATAGGCAGCTATTTTTTTTCAGCCTTCAGAGCTTCCCTTCTTTGATCAGATTTTAATCTGTCTCATTTCTAATGAATAACAGCACAATGTTGTATTATATAGCTTTCCAGAGAAGGATTGCTACAATATCTCATCTGCCAGGAAAAGTCAATGTCTTGGCAGGCTCTTTATGAGATACCTAAATTGAATAGCTCAGATACTCTGTCTTATTCTCTAACATGTATCTGACAGTCAAGAGGTTATCAATAAATCTACAAAAACCTGGGTAACTTGACAACAGAGGTAGCCACATATTCTGCCTTCTAAATGCTTAGATGTCCACTTGAAGAACTATAGATAAGCCTCTGACCTTAGCTATGGAATCACTGATGGTGAAGGTGAACTAGAGGACATCAATTCCTACCATCACAACATAGTGGCAATCCTTTTGTCCTAAAAGCAAGATACGAGAAAGTTGGAAGCAGAAGTGTTATTGCTCTTACAGTTTGTCTGTGTATGCTTAGAATTTGAAAGCATTTACATGGATGTGCAAATCCATCCTTTTCTCTGAACACATAAATTAGTTTTAAAGATATTCTTAAGTTTACATTTTAACTGTGCAGTCAATGCAGTAGAAACTAAGGTGCTACCAAGAGAAATATAAAATATATTTCTGCAAATCATATCAGATTTTTCTGTTTTCCATTTCATAATCATCAATTTCATTAATTTAAATTGTGTTTTTGAAAATGAAAGATATTTCAGATAAGCAGATACCAGTTTACCTATATGAGGTTTACATGTTGAAGGAATGAATATTTTTAGAATTGTTTAGCTAAATTCTGTGTCTAACAAGTAGCTAACAACAACTAACCTCTTATTTCTGTCAAGAACAAGCAATTTTCTGGATGATTGCTTATTTATTTTTTTTCTAATTTGTTTTGAGGAAGAAATGAAGAAATAACAAATATATTGTTAGTTCAGTCTTCTGGTAGTCCCTGCAAAACAATCCAGTGTGTTAATGCAGAGGAAAGCTGCAATCACACTGCTTCTTCTGATTTCCAGCCTGAATATCCATGCTTAATATGCATTTTTTTTCTTGTTATTACACCACTGCTAGTGAAAAATATGGACTTCACTGTAACACCTACTGGGGTCTCTTCAACCCAGACAGGTTTCCAGACAAGAAATGCAAATTAGCTTACACTGGGCAGATAAAAAATGGCTTTCCACAAACATAATCTTTACCTAATAATACTTTAAACATTCAGGCTTGCATCTCTATATTGTGGAAATAATAAAGCATGCTTAGTTTACCATGCTCCAGAACCTTTCCAGCTTCAGTACTGGTCTAGTCTTACACAAGTCAATTCTCTTGTTTTTTTTTTTATTATTATTTATTTTTTTAAACATCAATTAGTTTATTAAGGTTTTCTTGTAACCTGTTTCACACATATTTAAGCATTTGCAGGATTGTGGCTTTGATTGTGTCATATGTACTTGATGCCAGAATAAATTTGATCTTCAACATTTGGAAGTGCTTTCACCTGCTGTTCAATTGTTTTTTTCATGTTCCTGTGCAGTTTAAGATTCATATCTCCTGTGTCTAGTTTATTGCTGGTTGCACTGCATGGTAATGCTAAAATATAGTTTTAATTTTATGAGATGCCAGAAGTCTAATAAATCATTCTAATAAGAGACGGATGAGAAATTATTCCACTACCAAATTTATTTTTCCTTCTTTTTTCCTTTTGATTCATTTGAAATCATGCAGATGATGTTAGCAAAGAATTCAATTTAAAATATGTAATGAAGCTAATGGAAGGAACCTAAATATTCTTTCTACATGATAATTTACCTTAAAAGAGTTCTGGTTTCAAACCTCAAGAGTTTTCACACGTATATCACTATGACTGGGGCTTTAAGTGCAAGCATTAAGCCAGAAACAACTTCCCTTATTTATTATCACTATTGGAAACTATTAAAAATATTTACTATACACATAGACCTTCATTAACTTAAGAAGGACAAGGACGGCAAAATGCCAATTTTTTGCTACTATTATGCAATGGAATGTAGTAATACACCATTCTAACACAAATTTTGTTTCCTTACTCCTCTTCATAGAAAAAAAAAAAACCAATCACCACTTTCTCTTTTTCACCAAACAGCAACACATACCTTAAGCTTCTTTACACTTGTGCAGGGATCATTGGAAAAACTCTCAGTATCTGAAATCTCGATGTCTTCACCATAAAGGACTCCAGTCAGATCATTCCTCACCTGTCACAAGTTGAGAAAAAGGCAAACTAGTGAACCGAGAGCCAGTGAGAAGGAAGCAGAAGGACTGTATTTATATCTGTAATGACAAGCAATGATCTTGACGATGATATATGCACCCACATAGTTTTTTCCACTTCACCTAAAATGTGATCAAGGCACTATTCCTCTATGACCACAATCTGCTACCAATGGCTGTACCATGTGAAGGACTTTACTACATGCAGCAAAAAAGGTTCATATACAGCCCCACAAACTGGGCTCCCACTTTGTGTCATGGGGACAGACAATTCTTCTCTATTTCCAGTTGCTCTGTTACTTCCAGGACCAAAAACTTTGTTGTAGCCAAAGTGATGCATGAGACAGTATAAAGGGAAAAGACTCATCAAGGAAACTTATACATTCTCAAGTACTGATTTCAGCTGGTCCCAGCATGAATCAGCAGAGCTTTGCTTACATCTTTTAGGGACTGATAAAGCCTATGAACTCCCTTGTGGCCTACCCCTCTCTTAGACCACTCATCACACCACAGGGCAGCAAGAGGTAAGGTTGGCTTGAAGGTAGCACATGCAACCAGGTACTAGCAGATTTTTTTCACCTGTTCAATAGTGGCAAGACTGTCCTCTTTGAGCTGCCTAATGGCACAAAGAAGACAGATAACATACAAAGCAATCTGTAGAGTTTTTTCCCATATAACTACTTCATGGTTTTGTGTCTTAATCGCTGCTGGTGTTCCTCCAGCTACATGACTGCAAAACCAGTTCCACATTACCATTCCTAATAGACAAGCAAAAATAATTTTAGTCTGCAACATGATTACAGACTGAAATGAAGAGAGTGGCACACCAATTTTAAGATAATAGAATTATGATCGCATCCATTGGAATGATAGTCAATTTAATTGTAATAACAGAAATAGGAGAAGAAAATCACTGTAAAACAGGTATCCCACATGCAAACACAGAAAATAGAGGATGGAAGATATGTGACATTAAACAGGAGAATTTAGAAACCTGTGTATCATACTCAAACACTTTCTGATGACCCTGCATGGGTCATTTCCTGACAATCATCACTATACCAGATGCCTTAATTACCTCTTTCATGGCCTCTATGTCATCTTATCCCCTTTAGCCAAGCTTTAAAATTACTAAGACACATTTTTTTACTTTCTAAGCCTTTACAATGATTAAAACAAATGGACATATCAGTAACTTTTTATTAAAGATTGTTTTATCTCAGAGAAGCAAGTCAGAATGGTCAGCCCGCCAATATTTGAGTTACATCCTTTATCCTTCTGTGATGTTACCAGTTTTTAAACTCATTCTGTGAAAATGTGTTCACAAAAAGTGATTAGTAGTGACTTCTTTTTCTGCTTCTATACTACTAAAACTGAATTATTGTTATTTTGGCTGCAGCAATGTCATTAACTGCTTCTTACAAGAGAGGTCTGTCTCAATACAAAGAAAAATCTTGGTTTTTTTAAAGAAACCATCAGTGATAACAAAAGGAAACAAACCTCTCTTGATCATAGTTTAGCCAATGTCCAAAATCCTTCTACCTAGTGTAAGCAAACATTAGAACAATCATTTGTTACTGAACAAAAAGTATAATTTTCCTTACATAGTATCAATGTGCTTTCCAAAGTAATACAATTTGTCATATGCTTCTACCCAATACTCCCTTACTTTCTTCTGCATGACAAGAATTTCTTAATTTCAATTTTGCTTTTCTGATATTTTCTGACCAATTCTAGTCAGTCTTTTAATCAAAGAAAGACTAGTTTAACATTACTCAGCTAAACTGAGGAGAAAACAGCTGATTTACCAAATGCTGTCTAGTCAAATTAGGCCATTATTAACATAAGAACAGTGACAAAAACACACCTTAAATATTATTAACACTTATGGATAGGCTTCAGTAGGTGGTGGGCACAAGGCTGATGATTATAAAAATTATACTTCAGACAGTCTACTGACTTCTTGGGATTCCATCCCTTCAGAACTTGGCACTTGAGGAATTAAATTGTGTATGTTTGGGTTTTTTTCTAAACAGCGCTTATTTAAATTCAGTCACTGAGAAATTTCTTCGACATCTCCCCTGGCTCATCTGCTAGAAGCAAAATGTCTGTGGCTTTCAGAGCTCCTAGACTTTTTATTTATCTACTGATTAATCTCCCAAAAGACACACCTTACTATACTTTGTGCAAAGAAGTTGAAAACCTTTTCTCTTTACTGCTGGAAGAAGATATTTGCTGTTTTCCAGATGTATCTGTTGTGGAGATATTTCAAAAGAAAGATGATTCTTTCCCATTATCCCAACAAGATATTAGCAGCTCTGTAAGAATTTAAAAATGTTTTTGTAAAAGTCGACATTTCCCTTTCAGTGCTCTGACCTATGTCTGATACATCATCTTATGTCCCTGGTCTTGAAGCTTTTTTACTATATTTTCCAGTTTTTACTTCTCATTTCCGTACTTTTTTTTTCCCCCACCAACCTCAGGTTCTTTTCTTCCTTTATAAATACTCTAAATATATAATGGAATGGAAACTTGTGGTTTTCTTTCTACAGAGGTTCTTTCAGATAAATTTAACCACAGAATCTTCTGATTTGGATTTAGGTCCAAAGTCAGAATTTGCAAAGCCTCACCTCTAGTTCTAGAGCTGCCAATCCTGATGCAAACATTCCTGTGTTGGATGAAATTTGTGAAACTGAGAATACAAAATGCTGCATGTTTTGTTTTAGCAGATGCTTGCAGTCCTGGAAAGGCTATCACCAGCAGTTTTAGTACAAGCAGTTTTAGAGCTCAGCAGCAATCGTTTCATTCCACCAACTCCAAGTAAAGAGAACCATAAACTACTGTGCTTCTGTTTTTTTGTTGTGTAAATAGGGTAATTTTAACTTTTCGAAACTGCTGTATAAAGTGATAACAAAACTGCATTAAGCTTTTATGGGGATCCACAGTTGCTAGGGAAATTTTGCACTAGCTATAACACAGAAGCAGTGTAATTCCATGTGGGTTTAGACCCTTTTTAAGAATTTAATGAAGGTTGTAGCTCTATGTCTGTTTATATCAACTTTACATACTTTATAGACAGCAATATTTCATTTTCCCAAAATAAGAGGTACCAACCCTAGTCACCAATAAAACTGAAAATTTTCACAAACCACTGAAAGACACTTTTGCACTGTTCTGCCTACAAAACTACATTAAATCTGTATTTCACCATCCTATATATTTAATCCAGGTGGTCAACTGAAAAAAAATTACTGGGGTTCAAATATGTTGGAGCAAGTTCCAAAAAATGAAGGGTTTGTAAGGGATGCTTTTGCAGGAAGAAAAGGATGGCCCTTTTGCTTTAGGCAAAAGAGAAGATGTAATGCAAGAGAATTTTTTTTTCTCTCTCATTCTGCCAGAGCTGCTCTGTGATTCAGCTGCTATGACTGAAATAAAGGTTTTAAAGTTTGCTACCAAGTCTTGCTGTACATTCTTTTGTGAAGTGGATGGCAGCAATACTTGCCTACCTCATAGCTCTTGTATCAAATTTAGTGATGTTTGAGAGGTGAACAACAAAGTCCCTCACCCTGCACCTGTGAAAGAAGAAATACAGGCATTTTGAGGAATAAAGAACTTGCACTGCAAAGGAAGAAATTTTAATTTCTTTAATCTCTAGAAAATTGAGAGAGTAGGTAGAATAAATAGGTGGGCTGTAAAAAATGGTGAGTCTAGAGGAGATAAAATTGCAACATAATTGTGGTTGGTACCAGAAAGAATGGATTTAAGAAAATGCTTTGAAAAAGCCAAGCTTTAAGAAAACAAAGAAAATGTTGGGGAGCTGCATGGTCTGGCTCTCTAAGGAAGAGGGGCACAAGTGCAGAGCCCCTGGAACAGGGATCTCACCAGCCAGCAACCCAGCAAGGGGAGCAGAACAGGCTTGGAGAGAGCAGCCAGTTTCAGCCATGAGGTGACACCTCCGCACAAGTTCATGGTAATAAGGCAGGTCCAGTGTAAAGCTGGGAAGTTGATTCACAAGTCTGAACAGAATCAGGTTTTGCAAAAATAACCAGGGTCAGACAGAATCCATGACTGCTGGGCATGTCCACACCAAAATGACAGGACTGGGGACAAGCCAACAGGGTCCCTGCCAGGCATGGCTGTGAGGGAGAGAAGGAAACCAGCACCTCACAGCATCATGAGGGCATGGACTGCTGGCACTGAGTTGAGCTGCAATGGGATGAGCGATGGGGAAAGAGGGGGCTGGAGGGTGCAGCCCTGGGAGGCTACTCAGGGGCAGAAATGGCTTTTGGTGCTCTCAGAGCCCCAACACTGAATTTAGTTTTGTTTTTTTTACTTTCTACATGAGCTCTGTACAATGATTCTTCGTGTACAATATATAAATGACCCTGTCCCTCACAAGGATACAAAAGTTGCACACATAGTGATTTTATTTTGGGTGAGGTGAGATTGCTCACTTCAGTGGGATTATGAGTGCAAGCACCTTATGACCTGCTGTAAATAGTTAGTATTCATTTGACAACAGTATTTAATTTTTTTGCAAGCTAATTTTATCTGGTTTTTTCCAGGGAAAATAGTAAAGAAAGGTAATATTCCTGATGAACTGTCAATCTAGGGATGATAGTTTGGATTTAGGGGTCTCCACTGACCAACATTTCAAACCAGTTTTCAAATTATACCTTTAAAGACACAGCTCACTCAGTTAATCCTAACTCTGCCAGTTACAAAATGAATTTAATAATTTTTAGAATAATCATACTACTTTGCTTTTAACAGATATTTCTGATGACCTTTTGGTTCACTAAAGCTGCATGTAAGTACAGCAAGCTAAATCCTTGTCGTTCAGGGCAGTCTAATCCTACCAGATGTTGATCATAAGAGATGCCTAACAAATGAGAACTGGTCAAATCAGATGGATTACACAGTCAGATATTTCACTAAGATTTCCTGTTGTCCAGAATATACAGTGCACTTTAAAATGTTATACCAAAGGAGTTTCAGTACAGACATATATTTTTATGTGGACAAAACAAATGCTTGAATGATAAGAAGAAATCTCCTCATTACATTGACAAAATTGTGAATAAATTGTAATTTCATAGGACAGATTACAATTTTTAGTAAAGGGATTAGTATAGAGGTCTCACCATATATGATGCATATTATTCATATTATTCATTACAAGCAAACATAATCATCCCTATTTTCATTCCAATGGAACACATTACTTACATTTAGAGGCTTAGAAGCATTAAGTGAAAACTTACATCCAAGAAATACTAACTGCAGAGATACACTTTCATTGATACATGATACACACATCATTTAGGAAAGCAAAAATTAAACAGATGGTAGAACCTTATTTGAAGCAGAGACAATGTAAAAATAAAAATGGAGGAAAAATATAACAAGAGGAAACAGTAAAATATTATTTTGGCTAGTAGGAAAGAGTTTTGTTTAGAGGAAAACTAAAAAACTAAATATGTTTTATTGTGTAAAGGAGAAATGAAATCAGAACTGCATTGAATTTAATTTTCTGCTTAAAAGAAATCAGACATTCATTAAAAGTACCATGTCTGTGGTTTTCATTGTGACAGGAAGGGAAGAAGGAACCTGGAATACTGGATATTTATTTGGGCAAAATGCCACTGTATGGGCTTTTACAAAAAATGTGACTTTTCTCATTGAAGTAGGTAGCTGAGTCTAACCTGAAAACTAATGCAATCAATATTAGTCTTGCCTACAAGAAGCACCCACATGTTTCAGACTGAATCTTTCAGACTAGAGCAATAACACTGCTAATGATCCTTTTGTTGTATTTATACTACAATTACACATTCCATTTAAAAATGTTTATTATCCTCCTTTCTTCCTGGAATGGCAGTATGGTAAATATGGTTTCACATAAAACCTACATATGTGTGACTATCAAACAGAGCATACCTTTTTAAAAATAAATCTCTATGAAGTCACCTACCAAATGGTCTAATTTCCTCCCAATTTCTCTAAAGAAAAAAAGAAATTTTCTTACTTTACCTTTCTTGTGTTTTTGGATCACAGAAGTTAAACATAATCAGGAACTCTGATGTTAAACCCTACCAGTTCTGTTTAAAAAGAATTGATGTAGAGTCCTTGTGGTATGGTGGGAAGTTAATTAGGGGCATTTAGGGTGACCTACAAACAGTCCAAGTTAGAAAGTGATTTCTCTCCAATGGAGGGAAAAAAACCAACTAATCTTATCAAGAGGCAGATAGGTTGCTATGAGGTATTTGATGAAACTACCATATTACAGTGAAATAAAAATTTAGCTAGGAGAAAACCTCAGGGATCTTCATCATAACAAATTATGAGAAGGTTAAGTTCCATTTAATCTACAGGCATGTTAAGAACATGCACATAATGTTCAGCAGGACTTTGAGCAGTCTGAAAAAACAAACTCTCTTCACTAAGACTGGACACTAAGAAAAATTAAAACACAACTCAGTAGTACAGCAGAGAGGAAAGACATGGTACATTCCCTACAGGAAAAAAAAAATACATAATGCACTGCCAAGACAGAAAGAATCTCAAAGAGAGTAGGCAAGAACTGAAGGTGATGATGATATATTCCATAAGAAATAACATCTGTTCACATGAGGAGTTAAGGAGCACCAATGAATAAAACTGAAAAAGAAAATACACACAAAATATATTTCTGTTTCTTTCACTGTGAGATACCACCTACAAAACTGAGAATAATGTGATTTTTGATGGCTTGCAGGGAAATAGGACAACCACCTTTCTAGAAGTTTATCAGATGTGACTTGCAGAGAAAGCAGAACAAAATTAAAGGATGTGGAGGTTGAAATATCATACAACAGTAATTTTCATGTCAGATATTATGAAAGTAAATAGGGGCCATATTGAGAATAGATTATTTAATAATTCATAAACCAATGCCAGAAGTGCAAGTAATTAAGTGAGAATTTAGAAATGCTTGTTTATTACAGCAAGGGAATGCAATAGGACTACTGAAGTTGGTGCAAGCATTCAAGTATCTGGGAGTGCTGAAATACTCAATATTTTATCTTGGAGGGAATGTGGAGGCAGACAAGCGAAGGCGCTCTATGTTATTATGTGTGAAGCGCAATCAGAACATCAGATGAAAAATATAGAATACATATGTATCTTTTGCTGGGAAATTAAATTTCACAGGCTTTAAATGTGAGTTTAGAGGAAAAGATATTTAAAGATTTTTTTAAAACAAATAAAAATTTAAAACCCCCTAGAACACATAGCAAGGCTGCTTTATATTGAAATTAGTGAATTTAGTCTAGCCTAGAAAAAAATAACAGAACAACATGGAAAGTCTCATAGTACCACAAAAAAAAAGAATAATTCACAGCTTAGAAAAAGAAAATTAATTTCTTTTGAAGGACACACTGTACCACCACCCTCAAACCTACTTCTGTAATAGTCCACATGTAGCAAAGACTATTTGACTACTGAACCAAGAATTAGGGACTCAAGATCTGACTATATGACTAGAGGTGGGTAATACACAGTAGTCAATTCTTACATATATACACATTTCAAACACATTACATTCAGGAAGAACCCATTTACTGAAACAATTCTAAACAGAATTCACCGAAAGAGATAATTCAAACAAATATGAATGATAATTAAATGTTGTTTAAGAAAATATTATCAATGCTAAAAGAGCTTTGATTTATAATTACATAAGGAAACACCTTTATGTAAAATCCTCCTTGATTAGGCAGAATGAAAGCAACCTACCATTTATACATTTGAAGTCTCTTAATCCATGATGGATACGTTTTTTTATTCCAACACTAACTATGAAGGGTGTTACACACCAAAGTTAAGATAAATAAGCATTTCTAAGGAATAAGTCATCTCATCAATAAATAGATGTCTAAAACAGATGAGATTAATTGCACCCTGGAAGAACCTCTCTCCTTTCTCCATTATCTATAAATGGTGCTCAGAAGACTCTCAGATACAAGGCAGCTAAACTCCAGCTGTATTCCAGGTCTCAAAATCTAACCCTGTCTCAAAATGATGCTCCACGTAGTGCTGCCATCCACTGAAGCTTAGAAGCTACAAAGATTTTTTACCTTAATAAAAGGTTCTCAGGGCAATAAAAGGTTCTTCAGGTTCACTGAAGCTTAGAAGCTACAAAGATTTTTTACCTTAATAAAAGGTTCTCAGGGCAAGGTCAGAGGAGTGAGCAGCCTTCCTGCATCCCTTCTCAATCTATCCCTCACCCGGCTGCTGAGAGAGAACACACAGGGTCTTATTCTACTTCTTGGCTAGTAAAGTTTATTCAAACCATGAGTTTGCAAAGAACTTTAAAGTCGTTATGTATTGGGATTTTTTTTTTATTTTTTTTTTTCAGAAAACCTGGACCATGTTTGATGTTTTGCCATGAACTCGGTAGCTGTGCCAAAGCTACAGCTCCACACTAATGGTTTAATTGCATCAGACTTAGGGGGCTGTGCCAATGTTTATGAGAACTTCTGCATCCAGGAGTTAGTCTTATTATCAACTAAAAACTATGAATACAAGCCTCAGTGGGAAACTAAAAAAAGAAGAAACATTTACCTAATATAAAAATTGGATGACATTTTGATGAAAGGGAGATTATAGAACCTGTGAGGATAGAGATCACAAGGAATTATTACATTATTTCAGAAGTCCTCCAAAATAGCAATTCATATCCCTCAGACATCCTAAATGTGGAAAGGTCAGCAACATCAAGCTCAGATTTAATTCTGTTCTATGTCTGAACTGTGGAAATACTTGCCCTCCTGACAAACACTGAGGTGTTTGGGCTTTAGGCTTTTTAGGAGTACAGGGATAGGTTTTCTTAAAATTTGAGAACAGTTTAATAAAGCTTTTCATTAACTTATTTTCCACTGTTCCAAGCATCTTTGTTTAGATCAACTTTGTAAAAAAAGCTCTGCAGTTTAAACATCATAAGTATCTATTTCTTCTTTCAGATGAAAAGCAGCAGACACCATTTCAGGGATCCAAGGTCATTACGTTACAATGATAAGGCTACTATAAATATACTAGAAAATTTTACCATATGAACCGTGTTTCAGCCCCATGTTCCTTCTTTCTGGAAAAATACATGAGAAGTTACCTTCTATCTCTTCTGACTCAGAGAGGTTCTGCTACATTAGAGAACTAAATTGGATACTAACTGGAGTGATATTACTGGACAGAGACAAGCAATAAGGAGATTTTAAAAATAAATATTTCTCTTTCTCTCCATTGTGTATCATTTACATTCAATGACCTTTTTTCACTTGCACATGTATATTAAATTGAGCCATCTTTTTCTGTTTTCTCAAGACTGAAATTTTGTAGCACATTGTACTAAGGACTGTAACTTTAATCCATTTGGAAACCAGAGTCAGAAGAAGATAAACTGAAGATATATTAGTACTAAAGTACTAATGCATGTCTTAGTTTTATGTATTGAAATTTCATAATACTGTTTTATTTTCAAAAATAACTTTTTTGAGTCTTTGAAGTGGAAATAATTGCTCACTTATTAATTTTCTGCTGTCTCAGATGGTCACTAATATCATTCCCATTACCACTGGGATTATTATCTGAGGAAACAATAGGTTTAAAAACCCAAATGGCCACCTTCTGCACGTGCAAGTACTGCTGATCTGATTGTTCTGTCAAAACGCTTCAGCATCTGCTCTCTGTGAAGACACCATATTAGCTTTATTCATAATTTATATTTATCACACAGAATACCAAAATCGTTTCACAAATATTTGTGAAGCACAAATATTTTTAATTTTTTTCATTCTCTCCCTCTGTGGGATGCAGAAAATCGTCAGCAACGTAGATCCAAAGAAAGAGTTTGAATCTGACTAAATAGTTGTCATCAAGAGTCTGCAATCACTCACTTGTACTGGAGGAACTGAGGAGTTATGAAATCTCAAACAACTAAGATACTGTCAGTGTTACAGGAAAGTCTCTTTTCTCCCTGCTTTCAAGCTCACAAGCCACAAGAAGCCTGAAATTCATAATCTTAGTAGTGGAAGTCTTCACAATGGGAACAGTCTCCTTCCCTTTGGATCTCTTTGAAGTACTGCATATTTAAAAAAAACAAAAAAGACATACTGTCTCATAGGCTAGCCGAAAGGCTACATAACTTAAGGGGAAAAGATCATCCACAAATACCAATCATGCTTATATTTACAGAAAGGACCTATGTAAATTCCACCTGTAAATCCCAACTGATGCCCAAATCTGTTAACTTAGCTGTTACTACATTCAGATCTACATATCTTACATGACTCTGCAGAGGGAGCTAAACATTCTGATAAGAATACTCAGTAAATTCAATTTTACTGTCATTTGATGCTGCAAGGAGGTTCAAATGGCCAAAGAAAACTAATATTTTTCTGTTTGGGAAGTTTATTATTCAGTGCAGTAAATCTCTGACAAAGTGATTACATGCTACACCTGCAGGAGGAAGCAGCAGTCTTGCAGGAGCTGAATGGTGGCTATGGTCTTAATTGTTGTAGGAAACCTTGCTTGAGTCTACCCATCAGTAAATGCTTCCTGAAGAAATGTCTTGATTTCACTGCTCTGTTTCCAAACAAAACAAAATAAGAAGAGGAGTGATTCTGGAAAGTGCCAGAAATGCCTATAAAGTGGATCACATTGAAAATTAATGGTATCAACAATTTAGTTGCATTTACATTACCCATGAGCTCAGGAACAAAGGATAAACCTAAAAAGTAAAGCTTGAAAACTCTAAACAAATATAACACAAGGCATAAAATTTCAGCTGCTTAAATATATTTTGAAAAGGTGCCATGTACTTGACACAATAGCCAGCTGTGATTTCTAGGAAGCACTCAAAGTTGACCCTGTCTCTTATATGCAGCAGCAAGCTGAAGTTCAAGGCTGCTTCAGGGAGTGTGACAGAATGTTGCTAAAAGTCTGCAATAGGAAAAATAATGGATGTTTAAATGACACTCTGTGGCATAAGGGGACCTACAGTAGTTCACATCACCTGGAGAGAAGAAAGTTACAGACTAAACTACTCTTTCTCCTAATCTCTCTGCCTCCCACCTCTTTCCCCTAAAAAAATGATGATTTCTCAGTATCACTATCATCTGTTACATCAGCAATTTTTCCAAATTCATCATGAGAGACACAATTGTCCTCTGCTAAAGGCTTTGGGGAGCAAACACCTGTTAAAAAAAACAAACAAATTAAATATGGATATAATCCATAATCTCATTCTTCTTTGGAAAGCAAGGTAGTTAGAAGCCCGGTTAACCTATTTCAGTTAATGTAATCATGTACTAAGTGAAGTGAAATCATTTTTAAATCAAAGTTAAATTCAGGTAAGGCTAAAAAAAGTATTGTTACTATTAGAGCATTTTCAACCCATTTTCTAGGACTACTAGATGGTTAAACTTTCTTTTGGAATTTGCATTCTCCTAGATTAGAGAAAATACAGTATCTATATTAATATCTGTTTTAATACTGAAGAAAACCTTGCAGCAACATTTCCTGCAATGGCGTATGACTGTTATTTCACACTTTATTTACTTCAGAATCCTCAGAAGGACACCATATGGTGGTGATAATTTACTGTACTTGAGTGTCTCAGTTTGATTCACATATTTCCTCCACTAAGATTTCAATTGTTGGCTGAAGCTGTACTGCAGTTACCTGTGAAAACTCTTTCTAGAAAAGAGATTTTCTCCAGGCTTTTGTACATACCGTCTTGAACCCTTTAATGCCTTTGTTAATTGCCCTTTCTTTTCTTTGACAGACTTCCGTGCTCTGAGATTTCTTCCTTGTGGCCTCTTTCCCTGAAACTTCTTAAATAAAGATCATTTCTTGTATGTCCTTTCTAAATAATTTATGCACATTATTTTATATTATTCCCAATGGGATTCTGAACAGGCCTTGTGCTGCATCTTTGCTGATTGTCTTAAGCATCCTCTTGGGTATTGCACTCATTCTTACAGCAAAGTAGTTAAAAAAAACCCACGGTGGCACCTTTTCATTTCATTGGCTTCACACTCTCTTTTCCTGCAGAATCCTCCAGAATCATATTAATACCAGCTGTTCAGTTTAAGAAAGTAAAGCAATTTTTATCCATGACTGAAAAATTGTTAAAAAAATGTAAGCAGTCTTTCAGTACTGAGAGGAAGTCCTTAATTCAGTATGGAAACCAGAAGACGAAGCCTTCTAGGTAAGAATTCCAGGTGAGAATTACTTGAAGTGCTTTATGCTGCAAATTAGGGAACCAGTTTCAATCTCTGTCTTTGGGCCACTTGTTGGCAGCTTCAAGTGGTAAAATTATGTCTATTTGTATGGACTGGTGGTCAACTCCTTGACCATATGTCCTAATTCTTTTCACTGTTGCTGCCCGTTTTTGTTTTTTCTTTAACCTTATGGATTATGTCTGGAATTCAAAGAACAGCTGGAATCAGACTTCTATATCCCCACAATACCTAGCAACGATCTGGCATGAAGAAATGTTTGTTACCATCATAAGTATGTAAAATGATTTGTTTTATCCCTCTTGGGAAGGAGAGTATACATGTACCATCATTATGGGTTACACATTTGACTTCAATGGAATTGAATAATCTCTCTCAAAATAACTTCTATCTATTTTTGAGTTTTAAATAAATTCTATGCCATTTGTTATGTGTTTTGAATCGGTCTGAAGGATAATGCCCATTTAGCATTAAAAAACTCAAAACCAAACTGAAATATTCATTTCCTGTAAAATTAATCTCCCTCCTTTAAACAAGGAGGAGACTTAGAAGACCAGGGAGTAGTCTCATAGTCCATACAAGCAAACTCTGTTCTGGCAAAAAGAAGCTCTACTAGACTGGGAATGAGGAGAAAAATATTAATTTTGTTTAGATTATGTTCTCTTTCTTTACATAACATTTCTGCAAAAGCTCTGCAGACATGTTTGAATTTAAATTTGTGGATCCTGCAATCTCAAAAGTTCTTTAAATTTCCATCTATTTATTTATTTCAATGCCAGAAAATTTTGATGGATATTATCCAAGAGTGCAAGTGTTATTAGGGTATTTAGGAAACTGACTATTCATTACTGATTTGTGTAAATGTTTAAATAACAATCCATTGACATGGAACCACATTACCCTCCACATTACATGAACACATCAAAGAAAGGGAGGAATCAGCTACTACTTGGGTCTAAAAATGTATATTAGAGAAAGGAGGATGGGAATCCTCCCTCTTTCTCTTCCTGCCCTGACTGTTACCAGATGATGTGATACTCTTAAGTATGGTCCTAATAGGAGAAATGTAGGGAACAAGAATATTTTATAACATGGTGAGTCTTTTAGTTTACAATCATTTCTCCAAACTGGTATATAATAGATTCTAACAGATTAATTTTCAGCTTTCAAAAGTCTGTTTTGAAAAGACTCTTCTTCCCAAGAGGGATAAAACAAATCATTTTATATACTTATGATGGTACCAAACATTTATTCATGCCAGATTGTTGCTAGGTATTGTGAGGATAAAGATTAACCACATCAGTAGCACCCTGCAGGTGCTCAGCTCAGCTCCTGATTCTTTGCTGCAAAAGTTTGCCTATGACTGACACAGCAAAGGAATTTCACATGTGATCCTAGCTCTGCAACTCTCTGGAATACACTTTCTTTTTTCATACCAGCTGCTCTGTTAGTGGTTACACTTACACATTTTTCCATAAAACATGACCCTTATTATTACTACCAAGGATGTACATTCTGCTGTACATGTTCCCCTCAATGGCTCACAAAGAAATATTTCTTATCTGTTTCATTATTAAAACAGAACCAAAAAAATACCTGAGACACATTAGAAATGTCTGTACTTTCTCCCAGATGCACCCAACATCCTACACTGCATGATTTGTTTTCATATCTGTTTCTTCAACTCTTCAGCAACTCTTCAACTCTTCTGTGCATCTTACAACAGCATTTGCTGACAAATGGACTTTGTCATCCTAATGTTTTCCATGCATCATTTCAGTCATTTTCACTGGAGCAAGAAGAACAAGTACTGCCTCAATAATATAGGACTTTTGTATTTTCCTATTAATTAAGAAAACTCAGAATTTTCTTTTAAACATTTATCATTATGTTTAACTATGTAAAGTATTGGACAGACTATCACATGACTTTACACATCACTTGAGGCTTATTTTCATGTTCTGGATGCTTCAATTTTAAATTACTTTCTAATCTCAATGGCTTCATTTACTGTCAATGGCAAACGTCTCCAGAAACAATATACCTTTAGAGCAAGGTTTACTATTAGCAACAGCAGTTATAAATCTATATTTCAAATGGTCTTAATAATTTGGATATTTTTTTTTTTTTGCTTCACTTCTTGTCAGATCTGCTTGGCTCATCATAGTTGTCATCCATAATGTGACAGATGAAGAGCTTGTACTAGCAGATGGAGAAACATCAGCTCTGTATTTTCTTCCTTTTCACTTCTACTGGCATTATCAGTATTATCTTCAATCTGCAGTTGCTCTTCAGGAATCTTTTTAAGCCCCTTGTCCATTTTGTAGTTTTGTGAAAACTAGATAATATAATCCAAAAATACACTTAACTGGACTCATGTAAACAGTAATACATGGAATAAGCTGAAAGTGAATGAATGAGTGAGGATGCCACTCTAAACTCCCCAGTGTTGGGAAATAGCCCTTCTTCCCTCTGGACACTTCAGGAACCCTATGTGACTATCTGACAAATGTATTGGCTAATTGACACTGCACCAGTGTCAATTTGTATACAAAATATTACTAGAGGTTAATTCTTCATTATTTGTTAAGAAAAAAATAAATAGAAATAGAAATGCGACAATTTTCTTCCTGCACCCCAACAGGCCATCTTACACAACCCTTGGTGTGCAGACACCCCTGTCTGGAGACCTTAGCCCTACTCACTCTTTCGCTGGGCACAGTTCAGAGTTTGCCAGCCTGTATCTGGATTGCAGCATGGATTGAAGGAAATCTCTGGTCACTTGCAAAAAGATGTGCATTTCAAGATATATACCTAGCAAAAAAAAAGACATATGCTTAAAGTGCCTACAGAGCTACTACAGTACCTACATTCTTCTTCCAAAACTGAAGATAACCCATTCTATTCAGTTTTTCCACTGAAAGCAATGCCAAGATGGAGCTCAAACTTTAGAGGAAAACCGTAAGATTGATTTGCAGTTTGGAAATAGACTGTACAGCAAGAGACTAAATGAGCTCTAAGATGGATTAAGACAGAACTGGATCTTGATGATAGTCTGTACATGATAAATTACCTACTTAAGGAGATTTTCTAACTTCAATCTCCTTAATCTAGAAGACAAAAATGACTAAAATATAGTGACTGGAGGTTAAAGATGAAATAAGACACATTTTTTAAGGTGTATCAGTAACCACTGAGACAGTGACAAAAAAGGTAGTGAATTTTGCAGCCTTCTGGTGTTCTTGAGCATGAATACATGGAAAACCAACAGGATTATTCGTATATTAATTAGATTCTGTAGCATTTTCTCTTAACAAACAAAAAAACAAATCTACATTTTGACTAGATAAAATCAAACTTTCCTATTTTGAAATTTTCAGTGGGTGCAGTATAACTCCCACCCCTCATTTATTTGCACTTTAGTGTCTGCGTTTTTGAAATGATAATAAATCTCTGTAGGTAATAAAAACGGAAAATTCTTTGTTATAGGCAGAAAGTAGTTCTTTTTAACTGTTTAAGATCTACTGACTGAAAACACTGATGACTTTCATTCTCTGGCAGCAACCTGAGCACAAAGGAATAACATGATGCACTGGGTCTGGCTGGAATGAAGGTATCAACTCAGCTCTGTTCACAGCAGCCTGTGTGCTGCTGTGCTCTACACCAGTGGCTAAAACAGCACTAATAACCCACCAGAGTTTTAGCTATTGCCAAATCATGCCTGCACAGTGTTAAGGATTTCTCTCTGTCTCCTGTCCCACAAAATCAGTAAACTTGGAACAGGTAAGATTTTGGGAGGGGACCCAGCCAGGACAGCTGATCCAAACTGACTAAAAGGATATTATTTACCATGTGATGTCATAGTCAGCAACAGACCTGGAACATAACAGACTTTTTAAGGAAAAATACATATATTTTAATGCCAAAAGGAAATTTATCAGTTGGAATTCCTGGAAAATAGAGGGCACAAGGCTTTAGTCAGAAAGCACTGCATCAAAACTGTGTCATGGACACTGGCAGAATCTTAGCCTTAATAAACAAAATCCTTTTTGAAAGTTCTTCCTGTCGTGTAGACAGGTAAGAACTTTTATTTTTTATGTGCAGACATGTTAAGATCTGGAATCTCAGGTCCCATAGAGTTCAGCATTTGCTTATCAAGTAATTCTATTTAGCTTTCTTTTATTCACAGATAAAAGTTTGCAGCTAAGCCCAGCTACAGCTGAGATTGCTTTTCCTTCATTGCATCACTGACTGAAATTCAAACATACATACTGCGTATATCTGAAAAGATGTGCACTATTTTTCCCTCCATCTTTCATTCTTATGTTAAGTTTTACAGGAAAGAGGTCTTTGATTATAATAATTGAAAACGAATGTTCATTCAGTTCTTGTCTACTGCTTTATTTTAAATTGGCATAGAATTTCTACCACAGATTCAAAAGATCTGTGAGCCTTGCTTAAGGTTGCTTTTTAGCAAATGCAAATCACATTCTTCATCATGAATTACCACAGACTGCTTAATATTCATTCAGCAGAAGTGATGTTTCCGTAAGAGAAATAAAAATTAATCAATTTACTTTCAAGTAACCATTTTTTTTCTTTTGCAAATATGTGCAGCCTGTATTCAACCCTCAGTATGTTCCATTTTTCAGGCTGCCTGATTACTTTCACTGAACTCTGATCAATGAGAATAGCTGTCACAACATAGAAGTGCTCTTCTGTATTTTTCAGTAAGGGACTATAGGCATTTGAGGCAGGTGTCCCTTCACCATGTTTTATTGCTCGTGTAGTCTCTCTTGCGCCCATCACCCTGCATCTTGTGCTCTTGATCCCCCCACCCATCATCTCACTCAGATATAGATCTCTGTCCCCTGTGGTTAACGCTACACAAAATGAATCCCAAACACAGAGCAATTCCTGAAAGCCAAGGCAGCATTCTGGCCCTGAGGCATCAGCTATGCAGGCATGTCCTCAGTCATCTGAAAAAATGAAACTTGACATGGGTCACACCCTGTTAGTACAGTAAATATTTAAAAAGACCAGTTTTGAAACTAGTAGTTTGTTTTATCAAGACCATTCAGAATTTATCTTTGCCCTTTTTTTGAGTCAAAAATTTGCCAAAGGGTGTTGGTCAACAAAATACATGAATCTTGCCAGAAGAAGAAAGTCTCAATCATGGGTAAATTTAAGAAAGTATTTTATATGGAAACAATTAAACAAATTATGCAGAGCATTTTAGGGACACAAAATTTAAGCTAAACAAGGCAGTCAGGGTAGGGGAATTTCATTAGTTTTGTATTTGTAGAGCAGCACAAACAATAAGTAACATTAAGAGAAGAGCTCAAAATAGCTAGTTTCCAGGAGAAACAGTGTTGAGAACTTCTTGCTTTTCACCTTTGCATTCATCCTAAAGTGTCCAGTATTCATATAAACAAAACCATCCATGAGACCACTGCTGATGATACACACCACAGAAAACTTCATACCATGGTTTTCATTTCACCAAGCTAGACAAGCAAAGCAAAGCTGTTCTGGGAGAAAACCTCAGGACAGATTGCAGAAGACTGACAAGGGTACCACAGAGCACTTGTCTGTTCCACCAGTGCAAGAGTAAACACTTTTGCAATCATTAGACCTGACAGAGGCAAAACATGAGATTTTTACTAGGCTGTAGGCAAGTTAGTTTGCTAGTGCATCAGAACATCATACAGCCTGAAATTAAACAAATAAAGCTAAAGCTAGAATGACGAAAATGACTGGAAAACAAAATAAGAGCTAAAGGCTACAGTGCAGTGTACCATAATCAAAAGGTAATTCATATCTTTTCCTCCTCCTCTTCTTCGGGGAATATCACTTCAATGATAGCCCTGCAATCTCTGGTACTGTGAGGAATATAACTTTTCAGTACAGACAGGGAAACATATCAGAGCTGGGAACTCTGCATGCAACACACTGCATGAGCATGGCGATTTGGATCCACCCTAGCCTAAGAGTCTCTGAACTCCTATGAATTCTAACATGATTATCAGGACTAAATAGAAAACCATATAATGAAAATCAAAATTTATAGAATTTGTTTCATTTTGAAACAGATCCCACCCTCTTATACCTTCCAGCTAGTGATTTTAGTGCCAATATAGTTTTATAGTTTTATAGTTTTATAGTCTTAGTGAAGACGTCTTGAAAAGACATGTGGACAATCCTTGATGAAGCCAGGCAGTGATGAAAATGACTTGAAGGAAATGAAAGGCTATGTCTTTCATTGGCATAGATGATGCAGCTGGATTCTGCACTCATTCTGTATAAAATTAGTTTCTCCTCTACAGAATCACTTTACACAAAGGGCACGGTAAAGCATACCTCTACTACATGCACCCTCAAGAAGCAGAAGGGTCACAGGAGGGAAGTTTTCAAGCTGGAGACATGACAAGATTCAGAGGAGTTCAGCACAAAGCAAGGGGGGAATGTGGGCCAAGTAAGGGCTGTGGAAAACATTCCTGCTTCCTTCTTAGTGACGGCAAACAAGCACTTTGTTGTGTCCTTCCTTGAAGGCAAGAGGAACTATGGGGGTGTATGGCTCTACCTTGAATAGGACATTTGTTTTGTGGATGGATTCCTGCTTCTGTAGGAATCCATGGTTTCAGTGATCACCATGCAAAGCACCACTCCTGATAACTGCAAAGCCATGGCCTCTTGATTCCCACACATACACTTTGACTGATGCGTTTTTCTAAATATTACTGTTTATTTACTTATTAGGAAAAGTATCTGCAACCTGAGTATGCAATTGAGATGGATTAACAGATTACTGTAGTACTTGACATCTGTTTGTCCTGTCTGGAAATTTGCACTTGATCACAGAGCATTATTAAAGAAGCTTTGGTGCCTGTTAGGACCTGCTAATGCCATATATGGTCTTCTCTGTCATGGTGAAGTTGGTTTGAATTTCTCTTAGCAACCCCTGTCCAGACTGGGGATGTAAAACATGTGAGAACAAATCTCCACTATGTCTCCACATGGCAAACAAAGGCGAAGCAAAGGCACTCCTGCTCATGCTACATTATTAACTAAGGAATTACTAGAACAGTATCTGCAAAAGGAAAACCAACATCTGCTCATTTCTTATCACCCAAGCACTGCCAGCTCAATGTCCATATACAGGTTCTACTCCAAAAAAAGTTTTGTAAGCAACATGTTCTCTACAACACTGTCTAATTTGGTTCTGTACTCCTGCTCCCTTTAGTAGATGTGTAATTTGCAGAATGAAATACAGGGATTCACCACCCACCTTCCTCCCTCAGAGCAGTGCAGAGCAAACATAAGTACTTCTTTTTATGCATCTGTTTGAGAGTACCTGGACATATTCCTCATTTTCCACCTACACTGTACCCTTCTGAAATGTGTTATACTCCCATTTATTACAGTAGCAAAAGTACTTGGAGTTACTGCCAAAAAAAGTTAGCAGATGTCTGCCATTCTGATGATTAGGTCCTCATCCTGGTAGTGGGCTGATGTGAGTTTGAATTCGTTTCAGAGGATTCAAAGAGAAGAGAATGGAAAAAGAGTTTCCACTTCCTTGACATGCTCTTGAATAAGAAACTAAAGCAAAAATATCTGCAGAAACAGCTTTCTGAGAGAAATCACTGACCACCATTCAGCCTTCGAAGTACAGACAGTAGCACTCTGGAGTCCAGAAATTTATTTGGGGATGTGAATTCTGCATGAACGGAAGTACATCCCTATAGCCCCAGAGAAAGGCTTTAACTTCCTAGATAAATGGCAGCATTTATAATACACAGAAATGTCAGTGCTGACTCTTGGTTACCTTTACTAGCTCATTGGTCTGTGTGCTGTCATCTCTGCCTCTGGTTTTAGGAATGCACCCAAAAAAATGATTTATCCACTATCCCATCAATTGTGCCAGGAGGAAGAACTACAAAACTCCACAGGTTTTGAAGCTAGGGATAAGAAGCCTATATGCTTTTTACAGACCTAGCTTTATAAATCTCTGGAAAGTTTCTTCACAGCAATTGCAAAGAGCTCTGGAGAAGTTAAGACAGCCACTGCAACAGTTTTAGTGAATTTAACTCCTATTTAACATGTATGTGATTTAGCTTTTGACATTTACAGAAAGGTTTGATCTCAAGTTCTTTCTGACAGTATTGATTCCAGTCAAAGTTTAGAAATGTGTGTGCTGGAAGTCCTCACACATTCATTCAGCCAGGTAATATTAATACAATGCCCAAGTAGCTTGTCTGATCTAGACTAAAAAAAAGTCATTTGGCAAAAATTAAAACACCTTCAAGTGTAGCTTCAGTATCATAATAGTAGATTATTATCATAAAATTTTCTATAATCAGAGTTTGATTAATTCTGTATTTTCTAACAAAACAAAATAATACATATTTCTTAAGTAAGTTCTCTGTAAGGTGATGGAACACTGATTAGGCAAATCAAAAATTTTCACTTGCAGAAGGAACCTACAATTCTGATTGACTGGATCTAAGAAAGAACAAGGAAAGAAGGTTCTTGTTAAGAATGGGGTTTGTCTAAAATCCACAAGACTTTATCACTGAAAAGGACTGCATGGTAGAACCAATGAGTTGATACACAGATTTGAAATGTACACACATGGGAAGTCTCTTCATATGCTGTAGGCTGCAAAACATTTTACAGAACTAAAATTTAAATCTGCAATAAAATATTTAAGGCTACAGCTATAAAGATCCAAAGGAAGAGAGTTAAAATGAGAGCATTTGAAACCATCACCAATGTCTTATGGTTCTGCAGCAGCTGGAATCTGTTTAATTAAAATCCTGGTGTATCTAGAAAGCTTACCACATGTAAAGCCTACTACACTTCATTTTCTGATTCCTGTTAACAAGATCATACAGAACAACCCTTGTGATGATCTGTTTCTTTTTTGTAATGGGAATTTCTTTATTCCCTGTGTCATCTACAACTTTCACAAGTTTGTAAGCTGTTCTCCCTAAAGTAATGAATTTATACAATTAAAAAAAATTGGTCCCAGGGCTATTCCTTTAAAAAGAAAGTCACTATGAACTTCTTTATCCTGAAAATACTGCTGTTTGCTACAGTCTTCCCTCTGGCTGTGCTTCTGAACTGGCTTAGAACTCCCTGCACTCATCCAATCTTCCCTGTTCTGCCCAGGTCCTGCAGGGCACTGTACCAACCAAAATAAAACTCAGCCAAGCATTAAAATCCACTCTAATAGTTCTACGAAATCAATTAGCTTACCATCTCTGACATAATTTTCCTTTAATAAAACTATGTTTTGATTTATTTTTCCTGCCCTCTGCCTCTCTTTTTATTATCTCCATGGAGACTTTGCTTTTTGTGTGTCCCAGACATGGCAGTCTGTGCAGCAGTCAATGGTCTTTCCTTTGTGGTCCTCTGGGCACAAGGTCCAAGCTAATGAGAAAAGTCAGGAATCCTCTGAGAAACTTGAAGGTGCCTGCTACTGCCAGGCAAGGATGAGAAAAGGAAAGCCATGCCAGTGTGGCTCCAAAATGCTCTAGCAAATTCTAATGAACCTTGGTTCTTGGGTGCCCTTGATCCAAGGTGCTTAGAGCCCTCTTGCAGCTACCTTCTAATTACAGAAGGTCAAGGATCCTTTCAGCTGGTGCTCAGGAGAAGCCTCTGTAAGAGCCAAGCCCAGAGCACACTCCAAGGGACAGCCAAGCACAGAAGCTTGTGTAGGAAGGCACAAAAAACAGAAAAAATGAGAGGTGTAAGAGAGAGAGGCACACAACTGTGTTCAAATCAGCATAAACAGTCTCAAATGTGGTAGTGACACAAAGGCTACACAGCAGCAGGAAAGAAGAGATACAGACAGACAGACTGACTTCTTAGAGACACTACAGTTTCAACATCCCTGGACCCCAAGCTGAAGTAGAGATTCAAGCTGTCCATGCCAAGTCAATGATCTCTGGCACCAAGAAAAAACTCCTGATTCACAAAAAGGTTTACAAATATGACAGATTCACTACCCTCCCAGTAGCATAATGAATCCTGAAGATGACTGAAATGTGCTTTCAAGTAAAATATCTGGGACCCCTAAACCTAACCTTAAATCTTGCAAGACCACTAGGAAGGAGTAACAAGAAACAGTAGTGGGTGGCTCCTTGCTGTGGAGAACAGAGGAACTCATCTGTGGACCTGACCTATGATCTAGGGAGGTTTGCTGCTTTCTGGGTACCTGGATCCAGGATAATGATGAGAGGGTGACAAAGCTTTCCTGACACTTACTATTACTCCCTGCTGTTCTTCCATGTGCACACAAATAATGCTTCCTGGAGAGTATAAAAAGTGGCTTCAAGCTCTATGGGCAGTAGCCAGGGGCATAGGGGTCCACGTGGTCTTGTCCTTACTCCTGCTGGTGAGGGGAAAGGCTGTGAGGAGGAGGCAGCTGGTAATACATATCCACAACTGGCTGTGGAGCTGGTTGTGGTGAGAGGGTTTTGATTTCCAAAACTATGGAACCCTGTTTGTGGGTCAACATTTGAGAGATGGGATCCTTCTCACTGAGTGGGACAAAGTTATCTTTGCCAGCAGAATGGCTGACCTGGTAAAGAGGCATAAAGAGGTACTTTAAATGAAGAATGACAGTGGAGAGTGAAGGGCAGGGAGAGTTGATAAGCACAGGGCCTGGAGTGACATGACCAAAAGGGATCACAAAATCAGCAAAATAAAGCTTAAGCAGCCTAAGCAGGGTAAATGTAAGCAAGGATGTACCTACAAGGCACCATTACAGAGAAATCTTCCCATCATTTTGGGAAATCAGCATGTGGGGTTGCCCTCTGCAGCGCCTGTACACAAATGCATGCAGCATGGAGAATAAACACAGTGACTTTGGTACCACTGAGCTGAGGTGGGGCTACCATTTTATGGGGCTCAAAGATAAAGGTGGGATGGATCGTGTAACTTGAGTGATGCAATGGAATACAGGCTCCTTTGGAAGCAGGAGAGGAAAAAGAGGAGGTGGTTTCCTTTTATGAGGCAGAACAGCTGGACTATATGGAGCTCTTCCTAGGGATGGATAATGAGCCAACTGAGATTTTGTGGGCAAACAGCTATTGAGCACACCAATGTAGGTGATACTGGATTGTGTTAATACTCAAACAATCATGGTGACTGGGAGAAGTGCCTGAAGACTGGAGGAAAGGAAATGTCAGGGAACTACAGGCCAGTCAACCTCACCTCAATCCTTAGGAAGGTGATGGAACATCTACCCAGACTTCAGCAAGACTTTTGACATTGTTCCGTAATATGGAGTTAAGAGTATGAGCTGGACAAGCAGAGAGTGAGGTAAATTGAAAAGTGTCTCAAATGGCTGTGCCCAGTGGCATGAGGTCTAGGTGAAGCCCAGAAGGTAGAGTTGTACCCCAGGGGTCAGTGCTGGCTCCTGTTCAACATCTTCATTAATGATTCAGATGACGGGGCAGAGGGTAAGGCTGCTGATGGCACATAACTGGGATGAGTGACTGATACACAACAGGGTCATACTGCCATGGGCTGTTGAACCTCACGTTCAGCAAGGGGAAGTGCAACGTCCTGGGCTGGGGAGGAACAAACTGCAGCAATATATGCTGGATCTGCCCAATGGAAAACAGCTTGGTGGAAATGGCCCTGGTAGACAACAGGTTGAAGATGTGGCACCAATGGGCCCTTGTGGCAAATGGAGCTGATAGTATTCTGGGTTTCATGAAGGAATGTTGTCACAGAGTGTCAGGGGAGGTGATCCTTCTCCTCTGCTTAGGAGAGCCCATACTGCTGAGCTCATACATGGAGTGGCAGGTTCAGTTCTTGGCTTCTCAATACAAGAGATATGGACACACTGGAAAGAGACCACAGAAGGACCATGAAGGTAAAGAGAATGGAGCACAGCTCATTTCAATGGTGCCCAGTGATGAGATCAGAGTCAAAGGACATAAACTGAAACCTAGGAAGTACCATCTGGACATCAGGAAATGCTTTGTGACTGTGAGGATCACCAACCACTGGCACAAGTTACCCAGGGAGGCTGTGCAGTCTTCATCTGCAAAGATACTAAAAGTTTGTACTGCCTGTACATAGTCATTTCTACTATTTACAATTCTCACCTAAAATGACCCCCTGGTCTGTAGCTGAATGCACACAGACCATTTCCAATGAAGAGGGACAAACCTGGGCTAAGATTCTCTCTGATTTATTCCCATTTCTGATATCATAGTCTTATGACCTTGCCATGGTCTCATGGCTTCTAAATATTTACCAGGACCCAGAAGAATCATACGAGATCTAGTACTTCAGTTTCCCTTTAATTAGCAAACGTCACTTTCAAAGACTTCCTTTCTGTGAAGATCTTAATGTATCACCTTGAATTATAGGAAAGCATAGATATAAAACAGAATAGAGGAATCCATTCTTCTCTGCAAGGTCAAGAAAGCTTGAATTAAATCATTCCTAAAATTTTCCTTTAGAAATCAGCCAGGAATTGGGAGTAAGGGAACATGAAAGATCTCAGACACACAACACCTTGAAAAATAAGCATTAGGAAGAGATAGATTTTAAGCATTTTATATTTAAACAATTACATTTATAATGTCTGTTTTTCTGCTCTCAATATCTTCTCTTCATGCTTTTTCCCATATTTTCCTTTCACTGCCTTCTGTGTCTCTCTAATCTTCTGCCTTTCCTTTTTTCTCTTCAAAGTTGAAGCTAGAGCACTCCTTCTAGGATGAAATTGCTGTGTACTATTCAGAGCTCCCAGATTAAACATTTATGTTATTTGGTTGTAGCTGAGGCTTTCAAGATCATTCATGGACAAAAAAGTAATGTTTTTCTTGCTGCCCTAAAACTTCTTGGCAACTGTGATGGAGGCTGGAAAGCTCTGCTCTTTTGTTTGATCCTCAGAAGCCAAACCTTAGAAGTCAAAAAGCGTAATCACACCTTGAAGCCTACATAATATATACCTACAGTCATCCAAATCTGGTGTCTCAAGCTTGTTTTCTGGCTGAAATTTAAAAGGTCAACTGCGATCTCATTTATTTTCCCTAAGTCCTCTTAGTCCCACAATAACTCGTTCATTGCCTCTGCTTATCCAGTGAATTCTTATCAGAACTGACCCCTAACTCAGATGCGAGTTTACAGGCTGCAGAGTAAAAAGGAAGGCTACAATAAATAAAATTATAGTTAAGAATACTTCTACCCTGCTTTCTCTACAGCAACAGACATATACTGTGTTGAGAAGACTTTTCGTGGGAACAATTTTTTTTTCCAGTATTACATTTTCTGGGATGAGACTTGGAATTTAGAGACACTAAATTTTTTAAAGTTAGGTCAAATGGACCCTGATGGCTTGCTGATTTTCGCAGATGTTGCACTGTCAGTGTGCAAAATGCAACATAATCGAAAGAAATCCTTAGTGTTCGTCATGTTCCTCAGAAAAAATGTCTTTTTGTCCACTTGCAAGGTTTGTTTCTCTTAAGTTTCTGTCATCGACATGTTTTGAGGTATTGAACTCAATGAAGACTGTGACAGTCACAAGAGAGAGTATTTTATCTTGATATTGTTAATCTATTTCATTATCATACTGCACACTTCTCATTTCTTCTGCCTTTTTGAAATGCCACCTACACTTATAAAATTACATTAGGAGTTCTCAATATTTCCATGAAGAAGCAGAGAAATCACATAAAGATATGACTATTAAGAAGTAGGGAAAAACAAAGATTCACTTGAGATGAACAGAATTTAACTTATTTTAAAAACAATCCCAGACAAGATATTCAGTGGGAGGAAAATGTATACCTATTTTTTTTTAATCTAGAAATACCATGAATATGCTATCAAATGCAAAGTTAAAATGCAGTTTCACTGAATTTCAACATGAAGTGTTTGCAAAAAGAAGTAACTGAAGCTAGTCTATATCACAAAAGAAGGAAGTCCTCTTACTGTACCACTGCAATCAAGGGCCAACTTCCAGTTTGAAACATACTATGAATAAAAAGGTATATAAATAAAATTAAAAATATGGAGGAAATAACAGAAGAACACTGAAACTATAATTACTCATAAGCAAATAAAGCATTATCTGAAAACCACTATATGAGTATATTTTTTTTTTTCCAGTTATATTCTGTAGCCTTTAAAACTTCCTCAATACTGGTGGCTTCCAAAAGTTTTAACTTACTAATATATATATATAACTTTTGTTTTCATGACTCTTCCCACTGAAGCATGCAATATAGCAAACCAACTACAGGAATACTGCTTGGTTTGCCTAATTCAAAATACAATCCAAACAGGTACTGCCAGGCAGCAGTAAAACTTGGGGCACCAACCACTGGTTGAGATAAGAGAAGGAACTCTAACAGCAGCAATACTAATGACAGAGGGTACAAGAAAGATGTGAACAATTCATAAGAAAACAATTCCCAATTGCGCCCTCCACTACACTATGCTGAGCTGGAAGGGATCCCTTCTCTGGAAGAGACCCCCTTCCCCCAAACCTCAGCAGTGAGGTGAGGTGGTATGGAATAACTTCTGGTTCCTGGAGATGTCCCCTCCTGGATACTGCAAAAATTAACCCTCCCTGCCTGGAACTAGGACAAACAGCTATAACTCTTCAGGGCTGATCAACATTAAAGCTAGCCTGGCTTTAAGCAGCAGGTTGGATGAGAGACCTCCCAAGATCTCTTCCAACCTAAATTACCCTACAGTTATATACCACAGAAAACTCTTTGAGCTGGAAATCCTGAAAATATTTTGTAACCTCATTTATAAATCTTTGCCCCAGAATTAACTTTTGAAACAGAATCTTCTCCCAAAGGATGAAAACATGGCAGCAATCCACAAAATCTAGGACACAGAAGCACAGTAGGTATGAATTTGTCCTAGTTAAGTAACAGAACTGATGAAGTATGTGCATTACACTTATACCAAGTCAACTTACACAATTTAAACATTAATGCAATGGAAAAAATTATTTATGGTTGTACAAACAGACCTGAAGAACTCACAATTGATGCCAACAGGGAGCTCAACTATTGGCAGGCATAGAATACAGGTCACTTGAAAAGCCATAATCCTTGAATCAGTATAATGCCAAGAAAGGGAGTCTCAAGCCACGCTAGCAGTGTACAATGTATAGATATTGCCCACGTGCTTTAAGAACTGAAAGCATATTGACATAAAGTTCTCCATTCTCTCTACCTACCCTTTATCTCTCTACATACCCTCTCTGTGATCTGGAGAATAAGGAAGATAAGACATTTTTTAATAAGAAAGAGAAGATTTTTCCCCAAGCAAAAGGAAATGGTAACCCAAAACTTTGATAACCCAAAGCCTCGGTGGAAAGGATTCCCAAAGGAAACAACTGAAAAAGAAGCAAGAAATCCTCTGTGATCTCTTTAATGATGACTTTAAGGGGCAGCTAACCTGCAGACAAGTTAGGTGAGCTTTAATTATTCAGGAGATCAGATCAAATATAAATTGCTGGGGGACAGGAGACAGTGATCTAGCTAATGAAAAAAAAGTCATCAGCCCAAAACCCCCTGAAGTTAGAGGGCAGGTAAAGAGATGCAGCTAGGGTTCCTGTTGATGAAACTGCATGGGTATGAAGTCCCTATGCAAGAATGAGCATCTATCCCCCCATGTGTTTAGGTGGAAGGACCAGTGGAGGAAATTTAGATAGATATCCAAACTGCTCTAGATTCAAAAAAGAGAAATAAATATGTCAAACTGAAACAGTCTTTATGGGAGATGAAAAAATGAGATGTTGGAGTCTGGAATACAGAGTGTGTGTCCCTGTTTCTGATACTTAGTTATAAGATCTAGAAAAACACTGAATTTCATATAATATGAAATTCATGAGCATGTTTTCATGGTGATACATGAAAACAAATGTTAAAGTTAGATGAAAAAAGCTAAAAGTGTAAGTGTGTAGATTAAAAAGTTTTTTTAAATCACTGGGTGAAAAAGTTAGTTTAGAGAATAGGAGACAAGATAGAAAATTTAAAGTGTTGTTCCTTATCCCTTCTTCTTTCTTCTTCATGTTCTTTTCCTAGAGGTTTTTAGGTAATAATAAGTAATTAGATAGAAAATGCCACAGTGCATCACAGAGGTGATGGGTCATTGAGTCATTAAGAAAAATAATATACGTGTCTATTGTTAATTGGGTAAAAATAGGTATAAAGATAAAAGAACTGCGTCGTTCAAGACCATTTTGTACATCAAACACGAAGTGTGCCACGAAGCCTTGTTTGTACCATCAGAAGAAAGAAATGTACCAAATTGCAAAGATTAACTTTATGTAGCCAGCCTGGAGAAACCTGTTAAGTTTTGTAATCACCTGTTAATAAACACAAGAAACAAAATTCTAACAAACTCGAAAGTTTTCTTCTAATCAGAAGAACTGAAATAAGCAAGACTCCCCACGAGAGAAAATCCCAAAAGAATTCAGTCAAAAAAACCTGAAGAAATCCAAAAATAAAAAGAAAAATACAGAAAAGATGCAACAGAAAAAGAAAAACAGAAAAAAGACTTTTTAAAGAAAAGTTACATGAGAGAACTGCTCTGTCTCACTGCTAAGAGTAAAACCACCTGATTATTACACAGGCTTCTCTAAAGACCCCATTAATTTGTTTCCACTTATTTTATTTTGCATGAGAGTAAGAGAAGACATTCAGTTACTTCTGATCTAATGGCTTGTAATGCATTTTCATTATAGACAAGACCATTCACATCCCAAGTTCACTGGCATTTTACAACAGAGAGAGAAGTTTTAGATCTTACTCGATTTTGTCAGTTTAAAAAAAAAGTCAGAGAGATATTCCAGACCATATGACATCACACTCAGTATATAAAGTGGGGGAAGAAGGAGGAAGGGGGACATTTGGAGTGGTAGTGTTTGACCTCCTAAGTAACTGTTATGTGTGATGGAGCCCAGCTCTCCTGGACATAGCTGAACACCTGCCTGCCTATGGGAAGCAATGAATTAATTCCTTGTTTTACTTTGCTTGTGTACACAGCTTTTGCTTTTTGCTTTTGCTCTCCCTATGAGTCTGTCTTTATCTCAGCCCCTGAGTTTTCTGGTTTTTGCCCTTCAGATTCTGTCCCCAAACCTGCTTGCACGGGAATGACCAAGCGGCTGTGTGGTGCTTGGCACCTGGCTGGAGTTAAGCCAGTATCAATATCATTCTAAAACTCAGTCCTGTCCTCAGCAAAGTACTTGCAGCTTTTCCCAAGTAGGTATCAACTGCAATTTAATAAACATTTTCTTTATCATACTATCTAGAGAAAATCTTAACTGTTTCTAGAGAATGCCACTTGACAGAATCTCATCCGTCTTTTTTGACAGTATACCACTGATAACTACTCACTAAAATTATTTCCAAGACAGAGAAGGGTAAAGCATACCATACTTTTTCGTGACTTTTTGCTTCAGCATTTGTATTAAAAAAAATATGCAACTGACATGATGTCAATTAACTTTTTTAGAAGGAATATTGGTTAAGAGACTAGACTACTCTTACAGTAAGAGTGCTCTTACACCAAGATTAAGTTTCCCTACTTTTCTTTAGGAACACTTTTAACATTTTATAAGTCATGAAATTTCGCACATCACCTATCACACCTCCTTGAGACCTGTTACCTTGTCATAGATGGAAAACATGATTTATTCTTGAAAAATCCATTTTCACCATTGTTTGACATCTTTTTATCTCCTTTGTGATTCCAAACAGATTATTTGTTCAAGTGTCTTTCCAGGAATCAAATTTAACCTGAATGGTTTATAATTCCCAGGGCCTTTGTGTGTTTTCTGGAAAGACAGACACAAAGGTTTCTTCCCTCCCCCCACAATTCATTTATTTTTTATCCTTTAATTCTCAAAGCTCATAGGGAAGAGTCTAAGATTTCTGAAGTATTCCATTGTGAATTAATTGTGCCAGACAATTTGAAAATATCTGACTCATCTAAGATGACTCTAACCTGCTCTTATCCCTCTTCCCTAGTTTTAATTATGCTTGTCTTCAGAGCGCAGTCAGCCTTCTTTAAAATCAATGCTGAAGAAGAAAAAAACTCACAATAACCAAACAATCAGGCATGGTTTTGTTGGTTTTACCTCTCTGATAATTAATGGGCCAACACTTTTCCTTGTCTTGCTCTGATTCGTTCCATTTATGTTTTCTTTTATTCAATTGTTAAGACCATGCTTAAAGCCATTTAGTCCATACTTTAGTGCAATTTTTATGACCAAAATGTTTCTCAGGGTGAAACTTGAAAGATCTGTGGGGTGCAAGCTATGTGATCTTATTAGTTCTAGGGCTTCTGACATTTTTGTCTCAGTAAGCTCCTCTAATATTTTCAGCCACAGACTTACCAGATTTTGTTCCTCAGTGTTAAGATTGATGCTTGTAATAAGTCAGAGCACAAAAGGAACATGATGAAATTGGATTTATTCAACCTTTTAAATGAACCAGAGTCAGAATACAAACCTCCCTCAGAAACATATGTTTTTGCAAATCAGAGTATAAAGGAACCTTTGCACTGGGGTGCAATGATCTTCTGTGTAAAAAACAGACATGCAAAAGTAGCTTTCATTACAGACACTCAAATAAACCCCCGAAGGGAATTGAGCTTATTCAGTACAGCAAATGTGACCTACTATGAGAAAGGCAAACAGGACTGAAACAGTGGGACTGTTTCTTTTTCCTGAATTGCTGTTAATAAAGGAACTAACCCCTTAGAAATTTGATATTGGTATCTCTCATCATACTAGAAATTATGCATTATCATACTAGAAATTATGCAAATCTTACCTCAGAGAACCTTTGTACATCCTGGGTTAAAGTTCCTACTCTCTTCCAATGATAATGTTTGAGTAACTTCAAAATTGCTGGATTCACTGCATTATCAGATGGCACTGTCCGGAAGAAATAAGGATATTTTTTCTTATCAGCCAACTCTGGAGTTGTTGCTGCAAATGAAAGCTGGAAAAAAAATCAAAGAACAAAAAATTGAAAGTCACCATAAGTCATCAAGCAGTCAATAAAAAAACTTTGCTTTTCTCAGTGCAACAGGACACATTCCATGCATTGCTGTCATGTAGAGAAGTTTCATCTTCATATAGCTTGAACATCCTACCAGCAACATTTACTTTTAAAAAGATTTTCTAAATACTTTAGCTCTATAAACCACCTGCTGAAAAATTAAATTAGGAAATCTTAAAAGTCAGTGATGTAAAATCCTCTGTTTAAAATCACACATCTTACACATTACACAGAGCAATAAGGCCTAAGGGAGTAAATCTCTATGATGTATTCCCCATCAATTTCTCTTCATAAAAGTTGAGAATACCTCCAAGAGAATACTATTTTCTCAAAGACTTATATATCTTAAATTACTGGGTAAATCTCTAGCTGGACTTTTTCATATCTTCATGTAACAAAACAGCTCCAGGTAACAGAAAAAGAGAAAATCATTATGTTAGCCAAGGCTGAAACTCAGAAGTTTGCTCGAGTCTCAGCTTCCTACACTGAGGCAGGCCCCCTGTGGTTTGTGTTATAAAAGAGGATTCAATGGCTAAAACACTGGAGTTTCTTCATGGTTAGAGAACGTTTACTACAAAGGAAAAGAGGAAACCTTTTAAACATACACAAAGCAATCAGAAAACTTCATTGAATTTTTCTGCCCAAGTTAAAGGTGGCATATTTTTGTGAATGTTTTACAGAGAGTGTTTTGAAGAGAATGCCTGTACATTCACTTTTTGAAAACTCTCCTACTCCAAAGATACTTTTGGTCATTCCCTCCAGTCCCTTTTAGCTTCTAGGAATACGCTTCTCAAGCATTTTTTCAGCCAGGATTTTTCATTGAGAGGTTTCTTGAAGTACTGTTTTTAATGCAAATTGCTTTGACTGACACAAAATAAGCTCCCTGATACAGTTATTTAAAGTCTTTTAAAATCAATAGAGAGTCAGAAAATGTAGGTGAATTCAAGCCTATATATCAACCATAGCTTTAAGTTTGCACTTTTTTAATCAAGCATTCAGTATATTAGGTTAGACAATCTTTTCCAAAATTCAGAATAGATAAGTTTTATTCAAAAAACCAGTTCAAGTCTTTTCTTCAAGTTTATAAGAATCTAGGTTTAGCCTATCAGAGACAGGATTTACTCTCTGTCTGATTTTAGACTCATAAAAAATATATTGCATTGTTATAATGCCCTGAATGGAGTTTGTTTTCCTAATTAAAAGAAATCTAAACGACTTAAATTGTGCAGAACCTGGCAGTTTATAGTATACCATTCAAAACAGAAGACTCTTTCTCTTCACTGGTCAGGAGATAATGAATAATGTAATTGTCATGCAAGTCTGAGGTAAATACTTTATTAAATTTCATGAAAAAATTGTAATATGAGGTGCTGTGATATATTGTCATCTTGATTTCTCAAAACCATTCCCACAAGGGAAGAACAATGAACATCTGCCAGATAGACCTAGTCAGCTTTTCTGTTTAGCCTGGTAGTGCTGAATATCATGCACTCACTGCACAATGAAGGTGGAAATAAGGACCTGTACTGCTGACTGAAAAAGGGAGAAAATTTGACATTAGAAATCCGACATCAAGAGGAGCACCTCTCAGCAGCCCAGCTGCTTGCAGCCTGCTGACTGTAAAAAACTTGCTTTTCAAGTTATTACAGGTTTGGATCAAACATAATTTGATTGATCTTAAGAAAAAAAGGAGAGAGCAACACTGAAGTAACAGTAGCAGCAAGAAACATCAGCAAGTTTCACCTAGCTCAGGTTCATAGATTGAATGGCAAATTTTTCTGTTCAGTAGTTCAAAGGTCCACAGTAATGAGAAGCATTTCTCTATGTGTGAGCCGGCTTTAGGGCAAAGATCCGTGATATAAGCAAGACAATTCAAAACCATATTTTGTGAATTTTTAGTGACTTAAAGGGCCTAAATTAGTATCCTAATTGCTCGAATTTCCTTGGAAACAATGAAGCAAAACATTACCTCTCTTCATTGCTTACAGAAAGGTGAAGTCTCAGATTTCTCAGCCATGTGAGGTGAGATGAGACAAATCCAGTTTTAAGTGTAAAATTAATGACACCAAAATTACCAAAAATCCAAAACATTCCTCTTCATTTTCTTTTTAAATAAAGGACTTATTAAAATTAAAAAATGGGAAAAGATATCTCTCAATTATCAGAATCTCAGATACCAACAATTCTCAGAATGTAGGGTATATTCAGAGGTCTTTCTTTAAAGCATCACGTATATCATGGTTAGTCTCATTCTGCATCACTTTGACAATTAATAAGACACTTTTAAGAGATGAAGAAATATCCTGAAAAAAGTTAAGTCATTAAAAATATTTAACTTTTCATAAAATCATCTCTGTAAGAGTTTGGGACATGCAATGAACTTAACCCAAAAAACACCAGCATTCAATATTCTGCTTTGAGAGGGACAAGGATGAAAAATGAGAAAATTATGTTCTATAAAGTGGTAATAAAATGATAATGTTAAGAAATGAACTGAAATTTTGGAAAAAGTATTTGAGATAGCACAGCTATATGGTAATATAAGGAAAATACTCATTATAAAAAACCCTTATTTAATATGATAAAGCAAGCAAGATCACAACACAGTCCATCCATATATGCATTAAGATAGTACAACCCTTTTTAACTGAGAATTATTCCTCTGTATTTTAGGGCTAAAGCTGTTTATTCATGGCTGATTTGAAAATTGCATATTGAAAGGTTTTTCATAATTTCTTAACTTCATTCTGCAGGATTGAAAGCCATCCTACTTTTTGTTACAAGAAATTATTTTGATAACTTTCAGTTAGCAAAAAAATCTGGATGAATGGCAATCATATTGTTCATACAATTCTTTGCAAAATACAAAAGTTCTGTTTTTCACATTATTGAATTTTCAATGCATACATATTTATGCACTGTTCTAAAAATTCTTTGCAGGTGTTTATACTCGCCTCTCTCTGATCAGGAGGACTGAGACATAAACAGCTATATGCAGGATTATAACTCAGCAATAAATACCTGTGGGGTGTATGATGTCACTCTTTCACAGAAAATTATTTTACAGAACTTCTAAAAGGTGATGGCCAAAAGCCAGTCTTCAAAAAAGGATGAATGAAAGGGAAAAGTTTCAAGTTCCTATAAAGCAGAAGACACTGTGGACAGCTACCAGGTGATACATCATAACTGTGCGTGTGGTGTTTGTGTGTATGCATACATAAACAGGCCCTGTGCATATGTGTGTGTAGATCTAGAGAAAAAACTCACACATATATATATATATTATATATACTTATATACACACATATATACACACACATATATATATATATATATTTGAATGCTGTCCGAAAAACCTGCAGCTACTTCCTAGACTATCTCTGAAAAATCTTTCTGTAGAATATCTTTAGAATATCTGCTTCCAATTTGTGAGCAACTGGATCTGAACTTAAAGTGAGTTTTTAGGGAAATATAAGCTATGAATTAGATGGGAAATTCTGAAATAAAAGAGTATAAAATGTTTAAATAAAAAATAAGATAATATTTATCATTCAAGTAAGAACTATAAAATAGCAACTATAGTAAAAAATAAGAGCCAAATAGACCAGGGTAGTGGATAGATTTTGGTGAACTGCTGAAAAACTGAAAAATACACAGACGGATTTTATTACAGAAGTTTTAGGGTCAGGCATATGTGTTGATGAATTAAATTTTTCCAAGAAAGATGACACTTTTTGAAAATGTTAATTTAGTCAAAAATCCACACATTTGCATGGAAATTTTGTCATCAGCACTAGATAGTGAGATGAAAGAAAAAGGAAGTTAAAACAAAAATGTTGAAAGGAACAGTTCTGCAGAAGGACAGTAAAAGGTAACTTCATAAGCCCATATTAAGTTTAAAGGAGGTGTGGTATATTAAATGAGAAACATCAGTCTGAAGTGCTTTCAAGGGCTTCTGTGTAAGGAAGTAATGGTGCATTCAACTTAAAGTCAGTACAGAAGCAGGAATGATAAGCTTTACTTTCATTTAAGAAAATGGAATACAGCAGTAATGAAATCAATGGGAATGACTAAGAGTTATGTAAGAAAGGATGGATATTATTAGAAAGCTGAAACAAAATTAGGAAAGGAAACACTATATATCCCATGTATATATCCCAAATATGAGTCCAGAAGCTGGGAGCTGGAAGGCTGAATGAAGGCAAACTGCTGTCTCATGTACTGCAGAGAAAAAGAAAGCCACCAGAAATGGCAAGTAATCTTCTTCTGTTCAGTTGTTTTACTATCTCTAGGAAGTATTTATGTTCAATTTTTGTCACTGTACTAGGGTACAGAAGCCTGGGAAAAATAAAAGAGCAGAATTATCCCTGGGTAAACACTTTCATCTAAGGCAATAGGACTATTAAGGAATCACATTTATTTAAATGGGCATATAGTAATCCAGTAACAGAAATCCTTTGCAGAGTTATTGTAGATCCAAATGTAGACCTCAGCAGAGTCTGAGCCAAGCTGAAAGGAGCCAAGTGGACCTGGATGGAGCAGTCAAAAGTGCGACACCAGTACCAGCCACAGCTGTGCGGAATCAAGTCCAGCATCCAAAGAAGCAGTGTGGCTCGACGTGGACAATCTAGCTTTTGGGGGTTGTCCATTGTTTTACTGTTCCTGGTTGATGGACAAAGAGAGTGCTGTGGGGAGAGCCTGCCATCCTGTCTTTGTCTGGGGAAACCACACGGTGCTGTGTGTGGGAGCTGCTGGCATCTTGTCTTTGTCCCAGCTGCCACACAGAACTACGTGGAGGCGGTGAACACCTTTTTGTGGGTGAAGCACCTGCTCCTCTTGCATACTTCTGTTATTGATATTGCTGCCATTACTGGGCATTTCTTAGTCCATTGGTATCTGCTTTCAGTAAATTGTTATCTCAACCCATGGTCTCTGCCTTTGTCCCTCTCCTGCTGAAGAGGGTGGAAGAGGAAGGAAGTGGCTATTTCGAGTTTAATTTTTACACACCATGTTCATGGAATATTATACAATGAAGGGGAAAAAAGAAAAGGAAATAAAAGTGCCTTCAGGTAAGAGGGTAACCTCCCTTGAATAAAATGTCATCTGCTAAGAAAACTGATTCATGTTTGCAAATGGGGAAATCAGCTCATTGAGCACCAGAGAGATTAGCTTAGTTCTCCTAGGTTTCTGTAGTATGCTTGTACAAGCATTTTATTAATGATTGCTAGAAATGTAAATGTGCCCCTGTTGCTGCAAAACTAGTCCTGATGGAGAGGATTTTATAAATGGCAGATATCACCTTTATTTCCTGCATTTTTTCTAGAAAGCTGAATTACGTTGATAAATCAGCATTGCTAAACAGGATATAAACTGCTGATTCAACTGATTGGTGCTAACATTTATCATCATAACTAGAGATTGCATGTCATGTATGCCTACACAGGAAGCAATATTTTCTGAAAAAAAAGAGGAATATGCAAATAGTCCTTTCCCAATAAAGGGCAGAACATCAGCAAATACTTGTACAATGGTACAGGATTGCATACACAGAATCTTGTCATACGCAAATAACAAGGACAAAACTCAGGAAGATGATGATTTGCAGCAGCGTGTACTTGTGATACCACACACCACTCCTTTGTGTGCCTTGCCAACTCTAATGCTTTGACAAGCCTGTGCCAACAATAATGATTCTCAAGTGCAAGCATGTGATGACTTGATGGTCCCAGGAGCTAGAAGGACCAGAATGGAAACTAATGAATAATGAAGAGTTAAAAGATTTGCCTGCTGCAACTCTTCTAGAACATTAGATGATGCCATGTAACAAGAGAAACAATACAGTTTTAACCAGAGACAGAGAACAGATTGAAACATAACAAACTGCATTTTTAACTAAATGGTAATTACAAAATATAAATATTTAGGTTAAATGTTAATTCACAGTAACCTCACTATACAAGCCAACTTATCCAGATGTGTAGTCAAATTACCACTGAACTTGATCTTGCCACTAGCAAAGTTATGAATAAATTTTAATATTATAACAATACTTGAAATAAGAAGAAACTATATTTATTCTAGAAAAATATTAAAGAGAACCTTAAATAAATATTAAAAAATATTTAATTATATTAAATGATAGCTTGTATAATCAGAAAAAGGATATATTAGAACGCCTTTTTCTCCCTCAATGCAAAAAATGTATCATCTAATCAGCTTTGATGGATGAATTTGAGGAAAGGCATTGCAAAAATGGTTACAAGCACCTATATATTTGGGAAATATGTCAACATAAGAAGGTAAGTACAGCAATTTCATTGACAGTTGCTTGCATAGATCTTCAAAAGGTGAAACCAAAACACAGTAACAAAGATCAAGAAACAAAGTTATTGTTCCTTGACAATTTACCTGTACAGCTGCTGGTAAGGAATGTCTAGATACAGACAGCAAAGAAGTAGATTCTGAGCTGGACCTAGAAATCATAGTGGCAATCTACCCTCCTAGCTATGTCCTAATCTTGATCCCCAAACAGCATAGATGATAAATTGACATAAAGAAGATATAATCCTACTAAAGACAAAAATATTAACAAGAAATTATACTTTTCCAGCATTGGTAAATACATTTTTACCTGTCATATAGTACTTTTAAATAATTACTTGAATGAAAACTCTGGAGATTCCATCATTCAGAAGATTTTATTTTAACTTCATTGTTATAACAAATAGAACTCATAATTAAAAAATGTTCCGATAACTCTGAATATAATTTTCATTATGACATCTGCAAGAGCAAAATAAAAGTCTGGGAGAATTATCTATGATGTCTCACTAGCTGGTACATGGGCAGGGTGCCTCATCCAAATGGGAACATGAAGATACACATTGTATTAAACTCACTGAACAAGAATTGATCTCATGGATGAACATCCCTTTCATCAACCATAACATATTACCCATGTGATTAAAGCTACCATTCCTTTTGAAATCAGATGTTTTGCCAAACACTTCTGCCCAATATCATCTGTTGTTACCTTCATTAATTTTGTGTCTGAAATTGCTTTCACTGACTGCCTTTTGGCACCTGGGAGTTTAGAGAAAAAGCACTTCCAGCTGGTCTCAGGGCTGGAAGGCACCTGCCTCAATGCTGATGGCATTCCAGTGAATTAATCCAATCACAGTAAGACTGATATTCAGCTGCATTTTTCCCTGGAGACATTTTAGGAAAAAATTCTGTCTACTGAACAAATCGATATTTTGAGGGCAGAAACTGGTTTCGATAAAATCCATATGAGAAGTACTTCAGCTGGAAGATGTGTGCCTACAGGTTAATGGAAAAGGAGCATTCAGTCCTGTTTCCTTTTTGGGCAGCCCAAACTACTCACAACATAATTTGGTAAGACCTTGTAGACGTCTGAATGCAAGAAGTCAGACCAGATTATAGAGCAAACTATAATCAGTCTTTTGATGTTAAACTTTTTTAATCCCATAAAGTCTGTAGTTTAGGATGAGGAACAGTGATTGAAGCATTGGGGCTCCCAGTGTAAGAAGGATGTGTCCTGCTGGAGTGAGTCCAAAGGAGGACCACAAACATGATCAGGAGTCTGGAGAACCTCTCCCAGGAAAACAAGGGTAAGAGAATTCAAGCTGCTTAGCCCGGAGGAGAAAAGACTCTGGAAAGACCTTGTAGAATTTTCCAGTACCTAAAAGGAACTACAAGAGGAGAGGGACTTTTCATAAGGACATGGAGTGATAGGACAAGGGGAAATGGCTTTAAATTGAAAGAGATTGGGTATTAGGATTATTTTTTTTTTTTACTGTGAGGATGGTGAGTCACTGGAACAGATTGCCCAGATAGGGTGTGGGTGCCCCATTCTTGGAAGTGTTCAAGTCCAGGCTGAATAAGGCTTGGAGCAAGATGATTTAGTAGAAGGCATGGGGATTTTAAACTAGATGATCTTTAAGGTCTTTTCCAACTCAAGCCATTCTATGATTCTATGAATCCATTCTCAGCTGACAGGTGTTTTTTTGTCTTCAAGTCATGGAGCTGAAAAGAGTAGCAGATCTGCTGGGAAAAAAATTTAACAAAAAAAGGGAAGAAAACAACCTAGACATTAGCACTACTGCTTCACCTGCCTCTCAGGATAGAATATTAACTTCCATGCATCTGTTCACACCAGAAAGAGCCTACATTTATGAACTTCATAGAAAAAAATATATAAGAATTCTTAGAACAACATTTCTGGTGAACAGGAAATATAGTTTTTAGTGTTCAGAGTAAAATATAGTTACATATCAAATTAATGTTCAAGTAATGGGATCCGTTTTAAGTTCTAATAAATACTGCCTCACAAACCTATTACATTACCCTTACTTCTGAGATATGCCAAGAAAGTATATGATGGAGTTATGGAAAATGTCCTTCGATTCAATGGTCAACAGAGCAATCAGTAAAGCTAATAGAGGCTTTAGGGTTCAGAGTCTCAGAAGGCAGTCAGGTGAACATAAGGCAGAATGATCTCCAACAGATGATCCCATCAAAAATTAAAAATTTATCATTAGGCTTAACTTGCTTCTTTTGCTTTTAATGGAAAATAAACAATTATCATCCTCTTTTCATGGTATTTTTTTCTGACTATTCATTTGAAAAAATCTATCAGAGTCTAAAAAATAATTAAGTCCTTTTTCTACACTCTAGAAACTATTTTCAGATCTATATTAAACACAAATAATTTGCACCTAAAACGTGTTCTGCTTATTGCTACAGGTTGAACAGAGCATTGAAATTAAATGTCAGATCTACTGAAGTTGCTGCAAATTTTGTTTCCATTTCCAAACAGAATAAGAGACAAAATCTTGTGAGCATTTTCAAAAATGGATTGCAAAAGAAGGCTGTATATTTTTGTCTGTCACAGTCAGTTGCTTAGCATTTGGCTACTAGCCTGGATTATACCAGAATTCAGCTTCAAATCCCTGTTCTCCTTCAGTCACAGCATTGTTGTTTATCCCAAACCTAGCAAAGTTTTCTACACTCATACTCTTGGTACCAAATTTCCTTGTTTCTTGTCTATAACAGATTATCCTCAAAATCTAGTGGAAGCCAACAGCTGCATAAAATATTTCATCTTTGATAAAACAGACTATATTGCCATAATCCATTAAAAAAAGTCTTTCCAGACCTATTCACAACAGTGTGTTCCTGGCTGGCTGCCCAAAACTATTATCATTCTATTAGTATTGTTTATTTGTCAGATTTCATCCAGCTAACACATGCTAAAACTACAGCTGTTCTGTCTACATTTGGTCTTTAAATATCTGTTTTATTATTTTCTCTTCTGCCTCTAAATGATGAAAAGAGGGAAAAGATCTCACCAGCATAAAGATACCTTAGATGTGCAATATTGTTCTTGGGAGAATATGAACCCTTCATTCTACTAGAAATAGGGAGCAGGGACATGGCTGAGCTTTAAGATGAAAATTTCTCACTTCCTCTGTGGAGTGGACACTCCAATACAGTCCCAATTAATTTCTTTCCATCTTTTATTCTTTTACTGGGATACAATATCTTGAGAAATAAGGCACATCATGTTAGCTCAAGATTTGCTGAAATCCTTACAGGAATACTTTTTTCACAGTCCTAAGATGTGAACTAATGATTTGTTTATTTCTTCACTCTCTGGTTTCAAACCTAAGCAAGAAATCCCAGATTTTTCAGGATAAAACAGGTGACAGGCTCACTGTGTAGTGATACACAATGTAGTAATACACAAAAACGCTGTTTATTCTACATGGAACAGCATAGTTGAGAGATGACTTATCAGGTCCTGGGAGCAATGCCCCATCACTAATTCTATACTCAGCCTGGGCTAATTTGCCTTTTCTTTCAGCTCTGTAACTTTTCTGATATCTCAGCACTGCATGCTGCATTTACACCCCACCAGAAGTGCTTAGAGAGTGGTTTGACATCAGTCACCTGGAACTGTACCTTTAATACTGGATGAGAAGGGCTATGCTACCGAAATCAAGTAATTGCTGGAGGGAGATGTTGAAAAAAAAACTGGTAAAAAATCAGGGAACTTTTTTTGCCAACAGACATTGCCAGCAATATAAATTCTGCTTGCCCAGCAGCAAGGGCAACTTGGGTTACATTGCCACTAAAAACCTTCAGCAGAAATGTCAATCACAATTATGATTATAATATATTTGGCATTAAAATGTCAAATGTGTTGTTGATCCTCCTCTAAGAAATAACCAAGATCAGGCATATTTTATGCATATTTTCATAATCTGCGGTCAGCACAGATTTTAAAAAGATGCTCTGGATGGGAATCTACATGTAAAAGAACTTTCAGCAATATATGCAGCTAGGAAATGCTCATGTAGATATATTCAGACAACCTAAATCACAACACTGTCAACTTAAAGCTGCATTCTGTGTTTTTTAATCTGTAAGAGGTTGTAAAAAAATCTAATGAGGCATTATAATCTACTTTTATGAAATGAAAAATGCCACAGTCTTGGTTCAAGTACAGTTACAAAACAAAAATCCCCTCTCGAATGTCACTGAGGATGTGGAAGAAGCCATGAATGTTTCATTCCAGTGCTGATGGCTGCAGGACATAACCTAATTGTTGCCCGAGGAACCCTCAATGTGTTTTTCTCAATACCTATGCCTTGCAGGTCACTTCAGCAGTTACTATTAACTTAATAAGTGTTTCTTTATGCCTGCATTTGATTTTAAGTACAGTACTTGCCCCTGGTCTTTGAATGCATGCTGGGTACAAAGCATTAAGATTATCTACACCATTTAAGATTATGCACACTTCAATTAGATCTCTCAGCCATTTTTCCTTAGTTGCTGCCATCACCCTAGTTCCTGCAGGCTGAAAGCTGAATGTTTTCTCTAGACCTCACTATCTTTTTTGTCACTTACTCCATAAAACTGTTCACTACGATCCCATCTATTCTTGAAAATAGTGCTTATCAACCTGGTCTTCTCACAATATTTTCCATAACTTACATCCATCCAGGTGAGATAGAAACGGAACTAAATCACTCCATATCCATATGCAGTACTAAAGCCAATGTAGCCTTAATTTTTCACACGCAAGGAATAGCTTTGTGCTCGATCTTTGTCACAGAGCCAGGAAAGTGCTTGAGAATATAGTTTAATTATAAATATTTCAATGGTTTTATTGATTTGAGAGAATGAACTCGTATACAAAGAGTCAGACATGCATTAGAGTTTGGTACTGTTTATTAGTTTTGGAAGCTGCTTTAAGTATCATCTCTCCTAATTCAATCTCATGTATTTCATTATTTATTACTCACTCCTATGTGCAGTGAATAAATTGAGATTACTGAAGTCACTTGCCTCTTCTCAGCTCTCTTATTTGTGACACAGTGTTTTCTGAATTGCTGTTTATTTTTATACAACATTTCTGATAAAGTTGTTAATATTTGTGTGGGGAGGGTTTCTGTATTTTGTTGAGGTTTTTTACCACATATCTTATGACTTTGTGTACTTAGTCTCAACAGTTTACTGACTTGGACTTCTATTATTTTGGGTACTACTGAGTTATTTTGGTCTTTTTCAAACACTGGTCTTGGGCATATTCCTGATAAATGTGAATTTATCTTCTATTTTTACATGTCTCTGCATGGGACAAACTCATGATGGTACAGACAGCAGGGAAAATTAAAAGCATCTGTGACAGGTGACCAGTGCAATTCCAGATCTGAAAATATAAACCACTCATATTCACCTGGGGATTCAGAAATTAAGTTGGTGATCTGCATTGCTTTCCTGAGGAATTATACTTTCTGAATATTCTAATTATTTATTAATTATTCTACATATGATATTATATATATAATTATTATTTCTGCATAAATTGTGAGTTTTGAAGTACCTCCTGCAGTTAAAATAATATCAGCTTTATCAAAAATGTATATATATGTGGATATATATTTAGATGAAAACCAAAATAAGATTTGTTGTATTCACTGTCTGCTTTACAGGCAGGTTATTCAGAAATTCTCTGAAGCTGAATTGCTCAATTTCTTAAATGAACATCAAATTTATTTTTCACCCCTTTAAATATAACTACTAAAGACAACTACATCTTTGAGGCAGCTCCTGGTATGTTTTTATACTTAGCCAATAAGAAAAGAGAAGGTAAACCACATGTGACAGACTAACTCTCTGAAAGAGCTGTAGTAAAAATGAAGATACTTTTCCTAATATTCATATGGTACCTTTGCAGCTAGTTCAGAGAAACCCCTGGAAATGAATGGGGCATTCTTCTCATTTTTTTTTCTTTTCTTAATTTGTTTTGCATCAGATTCATCCAATTTACTATCCATCAATTACTGGATTTTATAACTTTTGTTTCTACATACCAATAGTTTATTTATTCTCCAGCTTCCTGGACTCCTATATTTCCCCTTATAGAGAAATTCAGATTACTCTGAGCAGAAAAGCATGTCCCAGGTTACAGATAAGGAGCGATCGGAAGGCATTCAGCTTGAATACAACCTCTTGACCCATTCCAAAACAAAGTTCTGTAGATAAAAAGCAGGGAGGGAACCCTGTGAGGAAATTACCAACTGCAAGGACTGCATAAGACACCACGAGATAGACAGACAAGAGAAAACAGGAGAGGTGCTGTTCATAGGACAGAAACACTCACTGTAAAATAAAAAATAAAAAAATAAAAAAGAGAGATGGAGACATGAACAGTCAAAACATGGACAAATGAAGAAAAAACTGAAAAACCCGTGTCATGTGAACTACACAGACTGAAAGCAGAGGATAGCATATGAGCATATGCTTTCGAAGACTTTTCTTAAGTTTACACAAAAAAATTTACATCCCAGTATATTTAAAGAGGTGTAAAACTTCAAATTTGATGTGATTTATACTGGTATGTCATAACTTATATTGACTTGCCCAGTGTAAACCTTAAGATGAGATGAATCACTCCCTAGAAACATCTGCTACTAACTACTGTAGGCACCAGTGGGAGACTACAGTGACTGTATCAGCTGCAGCCACCTACATTGCACTTGGTTGAAAGAATCCCACAGAAATTATCAGACCTATATAGATAGTAAAGCATGTGAGGAAGCAGTGAGCCACCTAGAAGATACTTTGGCCTCCTAACCTCCGAGGATTTTTAGGTATTTGATCTCTTTAAAAGGTTAAACTAAATGGTTAGTAAACCTGACAGTGCCTTAATTCTTCAGGAACCATAAAAACAGAAAATACAGATATCCCAGAAATTTAAAGTGGTTCCATATCTTCACTGTAAATTTCTTACTTGCATTCACTGCAATTTCTCTCAACTTTATAAGTACTTGGAGATTCACTTCAGGTGTTTCAAAACAGTCTTAAGCTTGTTCTTACCACGTGTTTCACCATAGCATAATACTACCACTTGTACATAAACCATCCAAAGCTACTAAAGGGGCAGCTGTTTACTTCATTGAGTAAGAATTGCCATTTGAGCCAGTGATTTTGTGTGGTGCTATTAAGCATGTAATGCCATCACATGCCACACCAACATAACCTCCCTCAATGACCAGCAATGTTATTTACTTCAAACCTCAAGCAACAGCCAAACAAAACAATGTCCACATACTTTTCACTGCCCCTTTCAGGATTTTGTCTGCACATCCACACAACCAAGGCTGCAGTTGGACCAACTCCCCGCTATAGCCCAACTGCTGCCTGGCGCTTGAGCTCTCACTGTCAGCCATGGAGGTAAAGACCTCACTCTCTGCTGCTCATTTTCTGCAAGTCCTGCTTGACCAAAGTGCAACACACTTGAAATACAACAAGAAATACATTTTAAACTACTAAATCAAAGAGAAGAGCCAACAACTTTAACCTAACCCTTTCTACACTAAACTGCAAGGCTCTGCAGAAGCTATGGGGTAAAATTGAGGGGAAAAGGACACGGCAAAGATACTGCAAAGAAACCCAGTGGTTTTTGGTTTGGAGATTTAGAAACCATTATCTCCAATGACAGCCAGCTAAATATGCAAAAGAGGAAGATGGGTAGAAGGCTTCCTCACTGTTCTTTGCACAAAATGGTGCACCAGAATTATGATGTTTGCCTGGAAATAGTAGGAGCCACCAAAAGGTAGTAGGAGCCAACCTACAAAGAAGCGAAACAGAGTGAAGCCTCAAAAATATATGATCTGGCAGTGTTTTGAATTAGTGGATCCAGGAAAAAAAAAGAAAATATTATACTCTCAAGCCCTAAACTGGATATTATGCTGTTTTCAGGACGTTGTTCAAATCATAGGTGTCTCAAGTCCTTTTGTGCTAGATGTCTATATTCAAGCTAATGGTCAAATAAAAATGGAATGTCCTGTTGCTGATGGAAAGTATTTTTTTGGTATTCACATAGACTTTACAATAATTCAGAAATTTTGATGCCATTATTTATTGATATTATTGAGAACTCATACGCTATACATAAATACACAATCTTCCTGTGTCGAGAGCCTCTATCTCTCACTGCCAGTAAAACCATGCATTTATTCAAGTTCTGAGCCTGCAGGACTCAGGACTCAGGTAGCTGCTGGAAGGGAGTTGGTGAGGAAGTGGCAGGGAAGGGCAATATCTCCAAAAGGAATATTACAGTTTCTGCATATTTATGGTTTCTCGGTGCTTATTTCAGAAAGGCACAGCACTGCTTCACAACAGCTTTCAAGGAGTGAGAGACCACTTCAATTTTTTGGGGGAAGGCTGGGAACAGACATGTGCACCCTCTGTCCCCCATATGTCTTCCTACCTCTCCCTTTTCTCCTGCAATACACAATATCTGCCTCCCACCTGAGACTCGCAATACAGAGGCACAAAATAGCCATTCCTCTAACTGTGGCATGACCTCAACTCACCTCCTCCTGTTCTGCACAGAAGAGGCAAGAGCCAGAAGCTCTTCCCTGAAGAAGATGGGATACAAAAGAGAGCAGAACAAACAGCCCAGAAACTCAACGGGCTGGAGAAAGTGGTGCCTACCCTTGTTGATCTGCCCCTTGCCTCCCTCTGCAGCAATCCCTCTTTCCTTATTCTCCACCTCATCACTGATCAGAGAAGAAGCAGACACAGCAGGACATTGTCCCTGTGTTTTGAGAGTTAAGGCAGGCACCTCTGCCCTCATGGCTCCTACCCAAACCTGGTGTTAACAGAGGAACAAGCTGCTGCTGCTGCAGAGCACAGCTGGGATTTGTAATGAGAGCCTGAGTGTGTGAGCCACGACTTCTAGGCATTCTTGGGAAGATTCTGAGTCTTCTCTTCTTCAGGCTAAAAAAATCACAACTCTCTCAGGGTGTCCTCATATGACAGATGCCTGAGTACCTTCATCCTTGCTGAGGTCTTTGCTAGGCTTGCTCCAGTATGCCTCTATCTCCCTTGTTTTGGGGAACCCAGTGTGGACAGACAACTGCAGATGTGCTCCAGTCAGGGCTGAACAGTCAAGAAGACTCACTCACCTCCCTTGATTTAGTGGTAAAGTTTTCCCTAGTGCAACCTGGCTTCTCCTGGCTGCCTATATTCCAAACATATGTTGCCAGACCATGTTCCACTAGATGTTCACCAGGATCTCCAGGGCCTTTACTGGAATGCAGTTTTCTAGCCAAATACCACCTAGACTGTACAGGTGAGTGCTTGGGATTTCTTCCTCCCCAAGGGCAGGACTTGGCATTTGCCTTTGCTTGGCTTTAGAAGAGTCTTTCTAGCCAAGATCTCCAGCCTTCTGACATGCCACGGAATGGCAACACAACCCATTGTAAATCTGGTATACCAACAATTGATTCTGCAAATGAACTGAATTTTTCACACCCTAAATCTGATGATGGTCTATCCTACTCCATCATCCAAGTGATTATTGAAGATGTTACAGTTCTTGGCCCCATTATCAACCTCTGCGGTCTAAATACAAAATGATATATTTTAAATGCTTACATGCATACTTGTTAGTCATATTCTCAAAATATTTTTGATTAAAAAAAATTAAAACTGAAAAATGGCACCAGTGAAATAAAACAGTCATAAAGACACCTTTCAAGAATGACTAAGGTGCAGTTGCAAGTTAAAACTCTAAGACAGAATATGTATAGTACATACCTCTATTTTCTTCTCTGACAACAAACTGGTACTAGAGGAAACACATTCTATCAGAATGATGCCCTCCAGCCCTATTATTCATACAGAGTTATACAGAAAAGATCTTCACTTAATCCAGACTAACCATGTGCAGCCTCATCCTTTGCACTGTTTCTGTAAATGCAGTTACTGTGCAGTGTTCCAGGTTCAGGTAGCCAGCTTACTGTCTCATTATTTAAATGGCTGTCATTGAAAAAACAGTGTTACTTGAGTCACATAATTCCAGCACACGATTTCACAAATGCAAATTCAAAAAATCCTACAAATGCAGCTCTCTCATTGCTTCTGCACTCAGAAGCTGCCATGCATCTAAGAGCTGCGGATAAGAGAGTAGCTTTATATTTCACTTAAGATAATCAGACATAAATTTGTTATCGCTTCACTCCTCTTCATGAAGGCTTGAGAGCTGACAGTCTGAGGAGATGAATGCGGAAAAATGCACACAACATTCAAATTTGTTCATTCAAATTAATTCAATCAAGTTATTCACAAAGGAAGGCAAACACCTACGCGGGGATCCACTTTGCCCAAGATACATGCTCCAGTTTGAAAAAGCTCAGCATATCAGAGCAATGGCCATACCAGGTCAAAGCAAAGATACACACTGTTGCTCCCTTCACCTCTGTGTCTGCTCTCTCCTAGGTCTCTGTGCTCTAAGATATCTGCTCTTAGCCACTGCTAGAGACATTTGCAAAGGAAACTCCCAACCTCCAGTAATCTGCAGCTCATGAATTTATTTGGTTATTTCTGTTGCCTTTGGATTTAATATTCCTCACACCTTTTACTTTTCCCTTCCATGAATTCATCTGGTTCAGCTACTTTTTAGAGGTCCAATTTTTGGCCCACATAATCCACAGCAGAGATGCACAGACTTAATTTACATGAGGAACCAGGTCTTCCACTTGATTTTGAATCTGTTGCTTTCATGTTTCATTTTCTGCTGCATAATTCTTGCTTAGAAAAGAGAGAATAAACTACAGTCTCAGTAAAAGTTCACAGGAGCTCATGACTGGCACTATTTTAACTGCCTGAGCAATACAGAGTACTTGTTATCTTATTCTATGTATTTGATAAGAAGGTCAGGATTGCAAGATCTGAGTAGAGCTGCTTAGCAGCCCAAGGATTAGTAACACAATTTTGGCAGAGGCAGTGGAAATATTCCTTCTATGAACAAAAAGATAGATGTGCATGGGTAAATATTGGATTTTAAACAATATTAGATAAATTAGCAACTTTGTGTATCCCACTGGCAATGTTAGAGGTGTTGTCATTACTGGACATGGTTTAGTGGTGTACCTGGAGGTGCTGGAATAACAGATGCACTTTATGAAGAGATCTTTTCCAACCTTAACAATTCTGATATGCATGCCTTAGGATACCGTGTGCATGACATATAAAATACTGTAGGACAACTGGCCTACCCACTGATCTTTCATATGCATACAGATTGAAGTCTTTAAAGGCTTATGGCTCATTACTAATTCTTCAAATACTCACTGCAGACAACAAGAGACAACAAGCAGAGGGTGAAAGTTGCTGGCACAGTGAGACAACTCTGGCAATTCTTAGTTGAAGCTAAATCTCTAGTCCTTAGGCAGCTTTCAATTATAATGAGGTAGGAAATAGCATGGAGTTGCTCCCAGGATAAGAATTTTATAAGCGGTTCTGTAAAAGTCCATCCCCATCTTCTGCAATAAATAAAGAGTATTGCCACACTCAGAATCCAGCCCCCTTCTTTCTTGAAAATGCATGGACAGCTGTGAACTATATTAAAAAAATAAATACACAGATTCTCATAAAAAAGCTTACCAGCAAAAATAACTATATGGACATTCTAAAATTCCTCAGGCTTCATCTTGGCAATTAGATTTCACCAGAGCCAAGCAGAAATTGACAAAAGAGAAGATGCTGTGACTCCTGCACTTCAGGATGTCTGGCTGCTACATTTATTGCTGGGAAGCCTGCAAGGCTCACAGCCATTCAGCATTCCTGGCTGTTACAAGTTCTGTCAGGCATCCGGCAATGCTTGGAGCTGACATTAATCACCGACTTTGGGGTTCACAGCTGTTACAAGCAGTTCCAGCAACTTGGTGCTGCTAGTAACAATTTATTTCACTTAGCAACAAATGCTGGCATATGGGTGTTGCTTGTAATTTCTAAGGAGCTTTTTGCCAATGCTATTAGCTTCCATAGTCAGCTGGGGTTATAGTAATGGGAGACTTAAGAACTTTTAGGAGCATTTCTAACAGTGGTGCCTAACAACAAAGAGTACCTTTGGCTACAATCACTGTGCATACAAACATTTCCAACATGTTGGCAACTTTCCTAATAATAACCAAGTGCCTAATACTACCTACAGCTGTGGAAGCATTAGTCAGCACTTCAAAATGCCACTGCAATGTCAACAACACGTATAGAGTTTAACAAGTCGTTCCTACAATACCAGGAGAAATTCTGCCAGAGCTCTGTGCTCCAGCTAAGTGCCCCAGCGGGGTATATTAGCTCAGGCTCAGCACTGTGTGAATAAAGTCACACAGATTTTGAGCAACACGAAAATATTGAAAGCTACACCGCAGTGAACATAGGATGCTGAGAACACAGACAGAGGCTCTGCTTCTGAATGCTGGAAAATGTGTTTAATGCAGCAGAGAGACTGAGTAGAACATTTTAATTCAGACATCACTGTCATTAGTTGTGAAAATATCTGTTGTGGATCGTTTATTTTTAAATCTAAATTAAAAATAAAATGCAAAATGCTCTAAGCCTTATAAACATGTTGTGGATTTGCTCCATGATGTCTCAATAAAGACATGTCCAAGGAAATATTAGAGTGACATAATTTTCAAAAGTAATATAACATGAAAAATATAGTGTAATTCAATCACTGAATACTTTTATATAGAAGTATATTAATCCTGTAATATAGAAGTATATTTTAACATTATTCTACCACAGATTAAGAAAAAAGCCTGCCAAATCCCTCCTTAAATTCAAGTTTTACCATATCTGCAAATTCTGCGGGGGAAATTTTGATATTTTTTTTTTATTGGCAGAAGACAAATTTCTCTCTAAATTAAAGAATTCCAGTGAAATTATTCACTTCTTAATATAAAAAGTGTATTATGTGTGATTTCCTCATTTCATTTTGAAAACGGTTAAACATTTTCTTCTATAAGTCTTTGTTTAGCTTGGTTTGGCTTTTATATATTATACACCTAAATATATGACATTAACACTAGTGCTTTGAGATGCATTGAGATATAAAAAGCATGGCTAAGGGCAATTTTGATTTGCAAAATTTAGACAGATGTTGAAGGACACGATTCTAGTGACTATTTACGATTTATTTTTCTTTTTCACTGCTGACTTCCTTATAGACATAAAGGGCAAATCTTGCTAAACCCGTCAGATCATCCTTTTTGATATAAAACAATCTTTGTATCTGAAGGAAAAACAAGGGGAGTGACACATCTAGTTTTTAACAAGTTTTTTGACACCATCTTACGATAATTTGTAAGCAAACTAAGAAACATCCTAAGCAGACTGAACTACTATTTAGTTGTTACAAAACCAGTAGGAAGGTGCAAAAGAAAATTTCCTATGAAAATTTTGTGTGGAGTCATACAGTCAATTCCAGCTGTGCTATCCTGTGGACTGAATGATGAAATAACATGTAAACTACTATGCTTGCAGATAACAGATATGTGATATAAGACACACAAGTGCAGTTGAATAATTCAGAACAATGGTAAATACAAGAATTACTCTGGAGAAAACAGGATGAAATTTGCTAAGATGAAATGAAAAACCCTTTACACATTCCAGAACATGAAACCCACCAAATTATATAATAACTTTAAAAAAGTTAAAAAACAACTTGTTAGTCTTGCATGGGGAAATAAAAAGATCTGAGCATATAATAGCTCACAGAGTTGTATGTGAATCAAGAATGGTGTTCTGCAGGATGAAGGTCATGCTGCTTTGTATGAATGGCAGTGTTCTCTGTACTCCAGCAGGAGGGAAGTTTGTCCTCTGCTGCTGAGGTATTACAACACAGGAGCCAAGTCTGATGCCTTATGTTTTAGCTTTCATATTTTCCAGATTCTGTCCTGTATTAGTATATAACTCTGAACTCCATATAAAGTGTTAGCAAGTTCTCCTCACAGGGTAGTTAGACACAACAATCCTTTTCCAGCCCTAGAGCCAAGGACACTGTTGCAACTTCAGGCCTAAAAAGTATAAACAACACCAAACTGAGAAGAGCAGTCTGGGAGGACGGGACTTCATAACCTGAAGCTGTAATTGGACAATTAGCTCCAATATGTAAATGGACCAAAATTGTTAAAAGTGTAAAAATTCGTGACCGGGCATCCATCTTGGGAGTAGCTACAGCTGGGCTCTTGTACTGCCCAAGGTGTATCTTTTGAAGGCCTTTTAATAAACACCTACTTTAATCCTTTAACTCTGTCTAGCCTCTGTTCCAGTTAGCCTCTCAAGGCATTAAGTTTAGTAATATTGTTGTTATGAGTACCAAGAGGAGGAGGGGTCAATCACTTCTTTTGTGCTGCTTTCCAGAGCACAAAAGATCAACGCAGAAACTTCAAGCAGTCCAACTACTTAGAAGGTAAACACTTTCAGCTGGTGGCATGTAGTCAGTATAATCTGCCCACCACCATATAAAATTAGACCTTGTTCATCAAACCCCATTCCAGCAATTGCAGGATACCACACATAAGAAGAATCAAGAGAACATGTGCAAACCAAAACCACAGAATATTCCCTACACACTTCATTAAGCTGAAAACTTGTAGTAAAACCTCTTTTGACTCAGCAATGATGTGCCACAGAATGAGGGCATAGAAAGATGAGGAACACTGCCAATGCCCTTGACCTACACAGAACTTGGGGATTTATTCTGTGAAACTCTTAATGACCTTTACTAGAGTTGTTGAATCTGGTGGCCCAACAGAGGTGAGGCAGCTCCAGCTCTGTCCCCCCAGGTCCAGACAGTAGCAAGGCTGGGCAGGTATTCCACAAACAGGGAATACACACATATACATATATTCGTGAACATGCACACATGTTTTCCCTATATACACTCAGCTACAGACTCTGCACGCAGCCAATAAGTATTCCCAGTCTCTCTGCCCTCACAACCTCCCTTGATGTAGGTCATCTCAGAGGTTTGCTCTTTGGATGTTTAGAAACTTTTTCAAAACCTTCAAATCTAAATGCTCTATGAATGCTGTACATGCATTTGCTCTTTGAACAGAAAGATAATGAGCATCAAAGCTAGTTGGAAAGTATACATGTACTTTCTCATTATCATTTCACTAAACAAGTTATAATATTTTTCCCCGAGGAATCTCTTATTCTCTTATTCATCCCTTTTGGGCTGTTCCTGTTTGAACGGTGTGAACATTTTGGCCAGACTTTTGCAGAATGTTCTAATTATTTAATGAGGTGTTACCCATGTCTTGTACCATGGTGCTAATTGTGTCCTGTTCCAAGCAAGAACCCTTTGCCATGACTAAACTTAATTATGTTTGCATACACATCATCCTGGTGTTTTACAGTCACAGGTGACTCAAGCTCTATGTCTATGGCAGAAATTTTTGCTACCAGTTTTGAAAAACACAATTCTGCACAACGAATCCTTCCTGCACAACTACTCCTTCCAAAAGTACATCTTTCCTCTGTAATGCAGCAAGAAAGCTCTTTTCAGTAATACAGTATATGTGAGCAGAGGGGAGGTGGAATATTGATATTCATTGCTCTTATGGAGGAAGTGCAATTTATAGGAATGGTCTAAGTAGTAGTTTAGTTGGGGGGTATTCTGATATAAATCTGAATAATAATTTTTGCTATTTAGTAATGGCCATAAATACAGCAATTGACTGATACAATTGGAGTGCCCTTTAAAACTTATATTTATATAAGTTATATATATTTATATAATGTATATTGTATTTATGTTTTATAAGTTTATCTTTGTTAATATGCACTTAATCATGGTTCTAGATAAGATTTCTTTATTTTACTTGATTGAAAAAAAAGTTTATTTTTTCCCTCAACTTAATTGAAACACTGAGATTTTACAGAAATACTAAAAATTGTTACCATTTTAACTGTTTCGGGGGGGATTCCAAATATTTTTGTTTTACTTTTTATAAATCTTCCTAATTTCACAGAATCATAGAAGAACTTTGTTTGGAAGGAACAATAAAGGTCCGGTTCCAGCCCACACTCCCATGGCCAGGGATGCCACCCACCAGACCAGGTTGCTCAAAGCCACCCCCAGTCTGGCCTTGAACACTTCCAGAAATGGAGCTTTTGTGGGCAACCCATTCTAGTGCTTCACAATCCTCACAGTAAAGATTTTCTTCCTAACATCTAACCTAAATATTTTCCCTTTTAGTTTAAAACTGTTTCCCATTGTCCTATCACTATTTGCCCATGTAAAAAGTCACTCTCCCCATTTTTCTTCATGTCTGGAAGACTGCAATGAGATCTCATTGGATCTCAGATTCTCCAGGGTGTATTCTTTCAGCCTGTGTTCACAGGAAAGCTGCTCCAGCCTCCTGATCATCTTTATGGCCCTCTTCTGGACCTGCTCCCAGAGGTCCACGATTTTCTGGCTAATAATTTCCTTCAGCTGTGTAACCACAAGTAGTAGTCATTGAAGACTACAGAAGACACACCACAGACAAAGATAAATAATTTTTTATACTAATTAATTAATTACAAGTGACCAATTAGAGGATCTATCAATTTCATTTTGTGTCACCAAATCAAACGGCCCATGTGTAAAATGAGAAGAGTGCTCCTTGTGGGGGCAGAAAAAGAACTAGGCCATTAGGGTATAATCTGTCCATGCACAAGTTCTAGTGAGGATAAAGAGAAATCTGTCTAGCATTCAGTAGCAAAATCTGTCCTAAATTTGCTTAATTGCTTCATAAGTGCTATTGAGACAGGAAATGTAGCTGCTACTGCAGTTGTAAAATGAAAGGCAGAGAAGGAAGATGGTTATTGAGTCTATTTTTAAGTATGAAAAATGCATTCGCGTAGTACAATGATGCAGACATTCAGACACACCAGAATGGAAATGTGAACAGTGCAGGGAAAGAACAGGCTTGTGCTACATTTTAAGATGATGACAGCCATGCCAGACCCTTGGATTATAAAAACACAATGGATAAATAGGTTATAAGGCTTAAAGGTTAGTAGAAGCACCCCACAGATAATATTTCATGTGTAAAATACGCTTTTGAGAATTTTATATTACATCGTAGTTTTAGAACCAGAGGACTACTGTTCTGTGTGTTCACATAACTCAAAGACTACCAGTACTTTCCTGAGGTTCTATTAGTTGGAGAAACAACTGAATGTACTGACAGTGTCCCTTCTAAATAAAAACCATACACTCTTTTATGCCCCATTACAGCGACAGAAATTTTTAAAAAGTACTACTTCAAGAGACAGGTAGCCTCAGAAGAGAAAATGTACCTTTTTCTTTCCTCACAACAGAAGAAAAATCACTGTAAGGTACACCAGGATCTGGCAAACCACTGGTATACTGGTAGTTCTCAACTTATACAAACATTAAGGTTGGAAAAGACCCCTAAGATCATCAATTCCACCTGTTAACTTAGCTCCATCACCATGTTCACTACTAAACCATGTCCTCAAGTGTTCTCTGGACACAATTCAGCATCCAAGTGTCTTTCTTATAGTGAGGGCCCCAAAACTGAGCACAGGGTTTGAGGCGCAGCCTCACCAGTGCTGAATACAGAGAGACAATAAACTAATAATGATGCTGAGGGGGAAAAGGTTGAAGGTTAACCTAAAAAGGTTAAAATAGGGAGTCCAAAACTGCACACATTGCAACTGAACCTGCAGAGGGACTATCAGTTTCCATCAAAGAAATCTGAAGAGTAGCATTTGCCTGGCACTTTCGTATTAAAATGTTATATTCACATGAATAGATGACTAGAAGAAGACATTTTAATGAAACACACATTTCCATATATTTTTTTTTTCAGCATGTAAGTTTGATGTTTGTATGATGTTAATAACTGGAAAATAAGTTTTTCAGAAAGCAGAGGAATAGATAAAAAGGTCACACGTCATCCTCCCACACTGATAAAAAGCTTGTATCAATCATTATTAGCTGAAATTGTGACCCAATTATATTAGTACAAATCATGCCAAGCTATGATGGCAGAAGTGAATGATGAACTTTGCCACAGAGCTAATCCCCTCCAAAATGGATGGATGGGCATGGCACTGATGCAGTGTAATGCCAGTGAAGCATGTCCAACTACAATTCAGAGGTACAATTAAACAAAGAGAAACTATCTACTAAAGACAGGCCACAATCTCTCTGTGGCTATAGCAAAATGCTTCTCCTGGGTGGTTTGTAAAGGATGAATCTTGAGTAGCATTAAAAAAAGTCAAGTATTTATTATTAACAGAAGTATTACCTAAAATAAGCCATTTTAGCAGGTAAGGTATTGCAAATTGTCTACCACTGTGGATGAGAGGTAAAAAAATCAAGTATATCAATAAAAAAATCAGTAATTTTTATAGTACTACCAATATCAAGCATCAAAAACCCCATTTCTTCCCTTCTTCAATTAAATTAAGATTAAAAAGCAAACACAGAAACATATCCTTTTTTCCCCCTTGTTCTGTATCAGGTTCATAGTTTAAACCTAGTCTACTCATTTAAGAGGAAAAACATCTCAAAAAAATTTATTTTTGCAGGGAGGATGGAAATTCATTGTAATTCATTGTTCATAACATCAACAGTGCAGGAACCGAGCTGTTAAGTAAAACTCCAAATATCACAAATGTTGCAACTAAAATCCTGAGGACTAACAGCTCAGTCCAGGCCACCAGGGCAAGTGGCAGCTAACAATGAGAAGTTGAAAATGAAGGCGGTTGTGTATGAATGAGGATGTGATGACACGTACTCACCAACCAGCTTGTAGGTGATGACTCAGCTAAGTTTGTTAATCACTTACTAAGAATAAGCCCCTAATTAACAAGCTAGTGTGAATGTGAATTTTGGCTTTTCAGCAGTCACCAGATTATAAACCTAATGTCTATGTTTGAATAATAATTTAAAAAAATTTAAAAGTGCATTGGTTTTTTTTCCTCTTAGCTAAATAATAAAATTTATTTGCAAGTTAACCCCTATATTTCTAAATAATTTACCTAGATTTCAGAGATGTATCTTACTGACATAAAAGAACATCCTTCCATGGATAATATCCTATTTGTGAGCTCACTGAACCAGTAGGTTGAATCAATCCTGCAGGGCTGGCAGATGAGAGAGTCTGCTTTCTTCATACCTCCCCCAAACCCTGCATCAATGGCTCTTTCAGATTCAATCACAAATTATTGTCATTTCAAAGCAATTCTAAGTCCTGAAGAATATATTGAGGTAGCAAGAAATCACAGTAAAATGGAAGACCCTCAGTCAGGAGCAATTCAGTTTCTCCTCCTTTGCAGTGTTCTCAGAAATGCTGCCATGCTTTGGGACACCCAGGAAAAACAGACACAGATGCCTTCAGACTAGCAGTTCCTAACCCTGTTGTGCCAGTACATGGCACAGAACACATAAATGGCCTTTGGCTTTCAGCAGGCAGCACATGAGAAGTCGGGCACCTCAGGGAACCCATTTGTCTAACTGTCAGTAGCCAGAGGGAAATGACAAGCAGGAAAAGCAGGTATGTAACTCTGCCTTTCTGCCCAGATTATAGCTATCCTCAGTAAGGATAGACCAGAAGTCAGGATTCCCAGGATGTACGCCCCTCTTTAATTCCAAGTAATTCCAAGTCTATTCTAATCTTCCCCTCACACCATCTGGGATATCACTTTAATGACAAGACCACAACTACATCAAGGAAGGGTGCACTGCAGCAAAAAGGTCATCACAAACCCTTCAAGGCTTCATACCTCCCTTTCTTGGCCCGCTTTGATCTACTTTTTATATCTTGGAAGAAATTGTGGAAGCCACTGCTTCCACAAGCCTGATCACACTGATGTAGCGGGCACTTTCACAGCATGACTTCTAGTCACAGCTGTCAGGAGATTTATGCAAAAAGTCAGGTTTAAGCGGGACCCACATGTGACACCTCAGGCCACAGCAGTTCAGGCTATGTACATGCAGAAATGTTAGTGCCAGCAATAAGTACGGACACACCAAACAACTGTACATAGAAACCTCTTGAAAATTCAGCTTCTACAGCTTTTGTTTAGGTGCTCAAAGCCTTCCTACATCCAACATGAGATGCACATGCTATGCCATGTTTGAATTATCCCATAGAATTCTTATAACAAGATGTTTCATATCATCAATGGATTTCTGTTGCCTTGGAGAGTCTGTCAGTTAACTGCTTATGTCAAGCGCAAAGAGAGAGGTTTGGCTTCTAGTTCTCTACTTGGTTTGCAACGAGCACTTCATCTGGCTGTGATCTTGAAACTAGAACCATGAATTCATGTGGTGATTAAGTAAATTGAGGAAAATGGTAACATTATACTCAGCTGAACATCTACTAACACATCTTCCACTGGAGGATTTCAGTCATCACTGCAATCCGCTTTGGCTGAAAGAAGTTTGGGAGGAACACAGAGTACTACATTTGCTTTGAAAAAGAGTAACCTGACATTTTTAGTATCATTAGAATGAAGTTTAAGCTTGTTGCTGTCCACTTTATGTCTCAGGTACTACTAGAAAAACCCCTAGAGATTCTCACTTAATAGACTTAGAACAGATCCATACAGAGATGCATGTGTACTGTCAGTATAAAAGCTACAGACAACACTGCCTGGAAAATATGTTCAGAAGAAAGCTGAAATTTTTCACCTACTGGAGGAATGAGACAATAAACGAGATACAGGAGAAACAAATTAAATTATAACCCAAGAACCAGGATAGTATAAGAAGAATACTAGCTGGTTTAACAAATTCTGTGCAAGAGTAAAGATGGAGTAAAGAACCTGTTGTTTTGCTGAGAGAGATTTGTTTGTACTTCCTTTGGTACAGCACACAAAGCAGAAATTGCTTCGGAGATAATCAGAAAAATTAATTCCTGTTAAATGAGGCTAGAGGTTTAAAAAAGTATTTTTCCATGATGGAAAAGAATAAAAACATTAGGCAAATGCATCTACAAATGGAAAAGAAGCTCAAAAAGAGCCTTTAAACATTCAGGAATAAGAAGGAATGAAGCCAGGCATTGGAGAACAGTGTAACAGGAGCAAGTTGGAGAAGCCTACATTGGGCTGGAAGGGAAGTCAGCTCTCCTGGCAGACAGACTGCTCTATCTTCTTAGACAGTCTGACAAACCATATAGTTGGCAAGTTGTTCCCCTCTCACTGCAGTGGTGGAAAGATCCCGCCTCTGCTCTCTTCCTCCTGACAGTCAGTTCCTTCATGCTTGACGCCTCTCTGCCTTCTTCCTTCTGACTCTTCCTTGAACAACTTCAGGCCTTAACACCTTTCTTTGCAGGTCAGCCTTTCTGGAACAAAAATTATTCTCATCACTCACCTCTGAACAGAAAACCTTCAAGTGTCATGCTCAGCTGTGGACTCAGGCCATGCAGGATTGAGCGCTTTTCCAATTACATTTCCCCTTATACTTCTGCTGCTGGTCAGAGAGCTGAGATAATTCCTTGGGATTTATTTTGTTGTTTCCTTTACAAAGGTAATGACAAGGTCAAAATTCAAACATTCCTTGGTGGTTCAAGCTGTACTAATTAGCTGAACACCGAATAACAAAGCTGAAAATGCTCAAAACTTGTTACATTTCTGGACCCCTCGAGAATATTCTTGCACATGTCTTCAAAAGCCAGCATGTTTCTTGATGTTTGTTGGTATTTTTGTTTCCAGTTTTGAGTGATTCATATTCTAGAATTGCCTTTCATGGCAGAAAATTGCCTTTCGTGGCAGACCGGAGAATACTTCTCAGTGGTCTCTTCTCAGTAAGCAAAGCTAATTCAGAGGGAAGGGAGTGGAATTCTGGAATTCTGTGTTTGTCTGAGTATAGGATTATCACTTTAACTATTCAATAGTCTTTGAACACTGATCATACATATAAAATCAACAGGTAGAACTAGGTAAATATGGGTGGTAAGCAAATTAAAGCTCAGAATTAGAGCTAATAAACAGAATCTCAACAAAATGAAGCGGTAGCTTGCAACTAAATCAGGAATTCAAATGAAACATGGGCAAGTTATCAAATTTCCAGGCAAAAATAATCACCTGCAAAAGCATAAAACAGGAAATTAGTGCTTTTGCTGACAAAAACCATTCGTTCAGCTCAGGAAATAACACTTCAATGATGCTGTGGACCAAAGACACTGTGTCCAGAGATGAGCATGAGAAAGGACCAGAGATCCCGAAAAAACAACTTTAACAAAAACCTGAGTTTTAACCTTGCTGGAAAGAGGGGATCTAATAGGAATGTTTATACAAAAGCCTTCTTTCATAAAGGCAGCAAGAATAATCTTAACTCTTTTCAGAAAGAGGGAAATAACTAGTTTAGTTTGCAACAAGAAAGATTCTGGGTTAGACATGATGAAAAAACCCTGGTAGCCAAGCACTGGAGAAGGCAGGTTGCACAATCACCATTTCAGACAGCTTTAAAATCAGATTAGTAAAAGAACTTTTGCAATAATAATACAGATATAATTTCTCTAACTTAAAGTCTTTTCCAACTAGGATTGCTATGGTGACAAGATAATGATTGCTGATTTTTTTTTTCTCTATTCTGATTATAAGGTTACAGAAATAAAATTAAATTTTATTAAAGAGCGAATATTCCACTGGATACATAGTCCCAGCCAACTGCAAAATTAATCAGAAACTGAAGTGCCCAGATACCATAAAAATCTTGGGGTTTTATGATGAAGTGAATCCTGTGACCTCTTCTGTCTTTAAGGCCTATGCCTCTAAGTTCAGGTCGATCACTAACCCAGTCTGAAAATATTGTTTCATACCTATGCTCTAATTAATGTCCCATACCAAAAGCCCTTAGAGCTGAGAAGCAAACATTGTGCTATCTTTAGAAAGAAAAGAAATTGAGAAAGTGTCAAATGAATAGAAACAAACACACTACATATGAATAGTAGTTGAATAAAATAATTTCAACTGACTGCAGTCTATGCCTGATGTAAAATAGAAAGAGCACCAGAAAACCCCCTCAATTGCCTACTTTTCCACTTCAATATATTGTCAGAAAGCCAGAGAAATACTATCTTTTAAAATTTAAACACCAGATGAATGAAGATTTAAATTTTCATCATTTCCATTTCTAAGGATAATCATTTTGACAGCATAAGAAGCAAGATATAGGTTTAGTTAGTTTCTATAAAAATATATATATATTTTGTTTTCCTCAGCAGTAGAAGCCCACACTGAATACAGTTTACAGTCTATCTTTGGGCAGTGTTTTGGCAGCGTTTAACTAATTATGTGTTATCTATGTTTTATTTCTGTATCACTAGGTAAGCCAAATTACTTCTAAATTAACTCAGTCTTTATAAATACACAGCAAATATACAAAAAAAAAAAAAAAAAAGTCTGTTTATGATGTATGGCAACAGAAAAGTTTGAAAAAGTGTTTTCATGTGAAATTACCAAAATAATGGTATGGCAGATGACAGCTACCCAATTTTATAGAAGGCACTTCTACATCTTAGCAAAATAAAGGCACATTCCCTTGGGACCGAAGCAGAACAGACAATTTTGATTTGTGGTTTGTTTGGGGTTTTGTTTAGTTGGTTGATTTGACTCTTTTTTTTTTTTTTTAACATTTCTTTTCATTTTATGATGTTTAAAAAGTTAGTTTCCAATCTCAACTGAAACATGCACCAGGATGATACTAAGGGCAGACACACTGTCATCAGTTTAAAGTACCTTGTGAACTGGTTAGGCCTTAATTGAATATATAAAATAGGTTACAAAAAGAAAGATTATACCAAATATTTTCTTCAACTTTCATGTTTTTAAATTTGAATTTCCTTTTAAGCAAGAAGAATAATAAAAAAATTGCTACCAATAGGGCTTCAATGTGAGAGGTAGTCACTGCAAATACACTCAACAAAATGTCCTAATTGCTTCGTATTTGCTCAAATACATTACTTGACATAGTTGGTCTTACAGAACACACTTATCTAAATGATTAAAGAAAAAGACAGCTTTTCTTTAATATGTTTTCATCTGAAGCTGTAAGGGAAGTTATTTTTTTAAGTGGTTTGGAAATAACATGCATGTTTTACTTTCCCATCTGCCTGTGGGCGTGAGTTGGCATTTGCTCTACTGGGGAGTCTGTGGTAGCCTACTGAGTTGCCATCAGGACTGCATAGGATGTTATGTCACGTCAGGCCAAAAGTAAATGCAAATAGACTTTTAATTAAAAATAGCAAACCCAAAGATGATACTTGTATAAATGTATGCAAAATTAATGAAGACATATACAAAGAAATAATCCATTGAAGTACGGTCAGGACTTCTTTGGTGTTTCTGAACAGGGAAGCATAAGGCTTTTTATTTTCCCTATCCACCTATTTGCTCATGTTTGTTTTTTAAGTAAATTTTCACTAAAACTAGAAGACAGAAGTAATGTTTTCTGTCAATTAAGGCTGAGGAAGTACAGTGCCCATAAACCCCAAAATCCATTTTCCCCCATAGGGGGAAGTATTTTGTGATTCTATTTCATTAATGCCTGCAATGTACTTGTTATTTTCAACATGCAATAGCAAAATATATGTTACTTCACAACATGCTACATTTTCCAAGACCTCCTATTCCTCAGCAAAAAACTCTCTAACAGGATTGATATATTTAACTTTCAGGCATCTTATGATTTGGGAAATTTTTTCTGCCAAAAATGACTGCCAAAGTAACGCTAAAGGCTTTGCTTTAGCCTGCAAGTTTCATGCATATGGGACACATATTGCTTTTGATACTTGTCTAAGACAGATCCTTCTGTATGTTGTCATTAGCTACTGGTGAAGCAAAATAAATGTCTGCAGAAACTATGTATAGATAGATATGTAGACATAACACAGACACAGAGCCCAAGACTGCAATCAGTAAACACCAATCCCTGATCATTAAAGTGCAAGACTGATCACTGAAGGTCACCATATGCCAAGCTCTTTGTGCTACATCATGACTACTACCCTACACACACTCAGTGTGCTGATGGAGTCTGTGCCTTCTGTGATACCTGTCCCTGAGAAGACTGAAGAAAAAAATTATTGTGTACTATTTTTCCTGAAAATCTCTACTCATATTGTGCACCCTTCGTGATTTAAACAAGGGCCTTACTGGTGACTTCAAAAATGAAGTGTACAAAATGTGATCTTGTAAACTTGATTTTGTAGTAAAATAATAAAATATTCACTTATCTCTACAGGATTAAAGTACTAATGGATTTCTATTGAAATTACATTTACACAAAATCATTCATGCCAGACACATAACTTTACACAAGATTGCAAAATTTAAATAAGTAATATATAGACTTAGGCAGAGTATCTGTCTCCAGAAGTCTTGCCTTTTCACTGCAGCAGATTTCAAGACAAATTCAGAAAGACTGAAAGACCTTGACTGAAGATTAATAAGAAGCACTAACAGAGCAGCTGCTTCTGCTGCCTTCTGCTTCTGTGGTGAGAACAAAAGAGATTAGAAAACCATTACGTGATTTCCCTGAGAAATGCACTCCTGTACCTGTATACACTGTGACCTTTGATAAAGAAAGAAACAATTAATTCATTGGAGTCATCCAGAATGTTCCTGCCTCTCCCCAGAGACACAAGTTGTTGCTGAATGTTGTATCTGGATAAGAGCCCCCTGGCAGAACAAACAAAAGGCAAACCCTCTCCCACAGCAATAGGAGTACAGGGCATACATTGCAGCTTCCAGCAAACTACTGGACAGATCTGCATCATCTTCTCTTAGAGGAAGTGGTTTTAATAAGAACTTGAAAGAAGGAGCCACAAAAACTACACCACCCTCATCAGAAGTTGGGAAGGTGTATGAAAAAGGTGAGCTGTTACTGCAACACTTCAGACTCTGAAGTAATACTCTGTTCAGCATTTCATTACTATCTTATTAACTGGGTATTGAGCTGTAATTTGAGAGGCATATAATCACAGAATGGTTTAGATTAGAAGGCACCTAAAAAATCATCTAGTCCTAACCCCTCTGCCATGCACAGATATCATGGTTTAGGAAAGGTTTTGCCCAGTTTAGTACTCCCACTAAAAAGACTACAGACTGCTTACTCCCCTCCCCCTCTAACTGAAATCAGAAAAGGTAGAGAGCTCAGAACAATTTACTGAAAACAACAAGATAAGAAAATTAAAATTAAAAATTAAAATTTGTTGGTTTGACCCAAGTTATTTCCTCCCCTATACTGCCCATTATTGTAACCCAACCCTGTGTTCCAGCATCTTCCTCATCCATCCTTGTAAACCCTACCCGTTGTTTCCAAACCTTCCCTGTCAGTCTCCCAATATTTGACACCCCATTGGCTTGTCTAAACTGTTCCCTCCCCCTATGCTTCCCCATTGGTCCATATGTTGTAAACCCCACTCCATTCCCTGTTGGTCTATTATTTGTACACACACCTTGATCCTCCCCCATATATAAGTCACTTCACACCCCACCCCCCCCTGCCCCCCCGTCATGTCTTTTGTCCCTGGAAACTCCTTGTGAATAAACCTCCTTGGAAACCATATAAAAAAGCCTTCCCTGATCCTTACCCTGACCCTAGATGCCAACCCATTGTGTGCCTTAGAGACCAGCCTTGCTGCTACTGAGCTGAGCGGCCCTGCTCTACCACCACTCAGACTATTTATAGTCCAAGGGTGGCCACACTCAGCTCAGTCTGGGAAAGGCCTAGCTGGCAAATCACCTCCAGCACTGTGTCAGCTGGCGCCCAACATGAGGCCCTTCGGTACACCTTGGAGCAGCTGCCCTGGGAATCTAGGATTCTTCAGGAGTAAAGCCTTTTGGTATGTTAGTGCCCTTGGGTGAGTACACCACTTTTTGGTTGGTGGCACTCCCAAGGGTGAAGTAGCAGGCCTCCAGCACCTGGGAGGATTACTTCAGGGCAGGGGACTTCATCTGTGGCTTTCCATTTCAGTGGCCAATGGAGTGGTGAGCTGTCCCGATGGACTGGGAGCCCACAGGTAGATTTGTATGAAGAAGGGGGGTTGGTTGGTGCCCCAAGTGGAAAGAGAATTGAGGGTGGTCACTGGGCCCTTTTCTTTTAAGTTTAACATTTTGTCACAGGGGCGGGAGGATTTTGTTGTCCCTGACAGGATGGGTGCTCATCTGTCAGGGCAACAGAGGGAGATTTTTAACAAAGTTAAAAACTTTTTAAAGTTAAAAAGTTAAAACTTTTTAACAAAGTTAAAAATCTGGGGCGTGGCAGAACCAAGGGATTGTTAAAAGGTTTTATCCGACAGCTGTTCCTCCACTTTCCATGGGTGTCTCCTGGGAAAGTCCTGAGTGCCCCATTTTGGGACTGGGTCAAAAGCAAATTAACAGAATTGACAGGTAGGGGAGACATTTCAGTAGCAACATTTTTTCCTTTTTTTGTCTTTATTCGGTCCCCCCAATTAGCCAAAAGAAAGTGAATAAACAGCCAGAGAGATCAACCCCAGTTGATTCCTGTACCCCTTGTTCCCCATTCTTTGCTCCTAATACCCTGTCCCCTACACTGAGGGAACCATGTGGAGCAGACCACTAAGACATGCAGGGCTGCTACTGTTACCCTGGCTCTCTGCAGTCTTCTTGGTACCCTTGCCCTGGCAGCAAGGGCCTTGCTGTCAGGGACCCTTCCCTAACCCCCAACCGGTTCCCCCACTCCCAGTTAATAGCCCTCCAAGTTCTCAAAATGGTTTCCCAGATGGTTCAGCTCTGGTTCCATACTCCCCATTCCCTGTCCTGGGAGATGAAGATGCTACGCCTTTCTGGACTCCCCCTTCCCAAACTGATGTTTGCCACACCATTTGGGATCCCTCTTTCCCATCCTGCTCCTCCTTTTCCAGTTGCTAAGCCTTCCCTTTCCCACATTAACTCCCCCTCTGGCTCCAGCCCTTACTCCAGATCCCCCACCTCTGGGGGCTGTGCCCTTTCCATCATGGGTCACACCCACTCCAGGAAAACCAAAACATCTAAAATGGCAGCACCCATAACACCAGTGCCAGAGCCAGAGCTGGACACTGAGGACTGTGCCCTTCATTACGAAGAAGTTATGAACTGTGCCCCTCATGAAGAGGAGATTAAGGAACTGCACCCCTCCTGGGTGAGAAGATCAAGAACTGGTGGAGATTAAACTATAAAACTTTTTCAGTTTTGTTAATTACCACCACCATTTTTATTTAGTATTAACCAACATCCATCTGTCCACGGTAGCTGACTGACTGCCATCTAAAATTTCTAAGTGTTTGTTTCTAGTTTTATTTGCTTTAGGTCTATTTGTTTAATGTATTTGTTATCAGATGCTAATGTTTTTAGTACCCTACAAAGCAAAGCAAATGCTTTGTGTGGAGAATTAAGTTTTCTGTTATAACGGGACAAGATTTTAAAACATTTATTTAAGAATTTTGTTGAAATTTTGTTAAGTAAATTTCTGTTATTATTTAATAGTAGATCATAATATTAATGTTAATTTTAATAGTAATGATTTTACATTTTCTATTAGCTCATTAAGTGAAGATGTGTTCATTCATTTAAGTATCATCATTTCTGTTGTTTTATCTGTCATGATTAAGTCTCAAACGCTTTTATATTGCATATTAATTTAGCTTAATAATGTTAATTTTAGTTCTGTAAATTATTAAGTAATATTCCTGGAAATCCCTTTATTAGGAGTTACTGTTTTGAGTTAGAATGGACTTTATGTTAAGTTAGAATTATGTTTATTTAATTGTTGTCTTAAGTCTGAATTTTTTGTCATTTTAATAACTCTATTTTATACTGTGTTTTACTTTAAAGAGTTTTGCAACATTACCAATTTTAATTTCATTTAATAAGTTTACAACTGATCATCTCATGTGAGTCTCAAAATAATCTACTTTGTAAGATTAGTTCTATAAAACAGAGAGAAAAGCAACAAAGTAACAATGTAAGCCAAATATACTGCATTTCCTGGTCAAAAAATTCCAAGAAAATGTTCCTGAGCACTTAACGGAACAGAAGAAAAAGAAATAGAGACCACAGAGAGAAAGAAAAAAAAAAAAAAAAAAAAAAAAGAACTGATCAAGAAGACCTTTTAAAATGAAAACCCTCAACCTTTTATTGAGACTGTTTATCACCCCTAGTTTAGTTAAAGTTTTGTGATTGTTGTTGCCATGTTGAGAGGGGTTCAACTCTGTGGTTGGGTTTCCAGGGATTCCTTTGCAGGTTGTTGTCATCCCTTTGTATGTCCCTGCTTCAGTCATTCTTGTTAGTTATTTTCCCCTATCTCACCCCTTTGCTACTCCTTATTCCTCTGTTTGTTGTATGAATAATTTATTTCCTTCCCCAAACTCTCATTCTGAAACAAGAAAGGAGGAGATGTTGTGGTGTGCTTTTCTCCCTGTTCCGTTTCCCCCCTGCTTCGTTGGTTTAGTCTTAAATTATTCCCTCCCCCTTTAGCTGTCCATCTTCCCTAAGAACTATCCCTTGTTATGGAATGTTCTCTGTTCCTTCCCTTTTTGAGTTGTCAATCCCACCTTATCACAGCCCCCTGCCTTGGAAATCCCCTGGAAATCCTCTAAGATTTGAAGCCCCATTGGTTTGTGTAAACCATTCTCTCCCCCTGTGCTTCCCCATTGGGTCTTATGTTGTAAACCCTGCCTTATACTCCTTCCCACTCCATTCCCTATTGGTCTATTATTTGTACACTCCACTTAATCCTCCCTGTATATAAGTTGCCTCACCCCCTGTGTCTTTTGTCTTTTGTCCCTGGGCCGTTCAAAGGAATAAACCCCTTTTGGAAATGACAAGTCCTTTTGGAAAGGAAGTCCTCTCCCTCGTTCTTGTTCCTGCCCTTGACACTTGACAGCCTGTGCTGTCGAGCTTAAGCCCTACAGCTGTACCCCAGACTGAGCTGCTTTCTGGGAACAGCCCATTCTTGGCCCAGTGCTGGAAGCTGGCTGGGGATAATCCAGCACCACGCCAATTTTGCCCACCAGGTTTTCTCCCTCTGAAAGGAACATGCTTCTCCCTGGAAGCCAGAGAGCGTTCCTTTCGCCTGCCCTGGCAATGACATGAGGTAGTATCCAATAACATCTGGGTCTGGCCATACCCAATTAGCCATGCCCCCTCTCAGCTACTGGAAGGCATCAACTCTGTCCTTGGCTGAAGCAAGGACACCAGGGACACCTTCCATTAGATCAGTTTACTCAGTGCTCCATCCAATGTGGCCTTCAACACTTCCCAGGATGGGGCATGCACAACTGCCCTGGGCAATCTGTCCCAGTGCCACAACACCCTCACAGTTAAGATTTTCTTCCTAATATCTAATCTAGACCAACCTACTCTGAACTTTTGGATGTTTATTGATTTCTTTCCTAAATATTTTTTTTCTCAAGATTATCGTAACTCAGTATGTACATTTTCTTCTTCCCTATAAGCCTTTTGAATTGATCAGTTAGGCAACAATGATTTTTAACTCCTTTTTAATCAAAAACATTATACTTGTCATTTAATGACAACCTGTTTGTCACTTGTGGTAAAGAGCTGGTTTGAAGGACTTTATTTTCCCCTTTTCCTTCCCCCACCCAAGCTGTTTCTTTACAATACCCCTCCTTGTTTTCCAAGGCCATCCATGATTAGACTTTGCTCAGTGCAACAGATTTTGATATGTCAACAGAGAAACAATGAGGGCATTGCTATGCCCTGTTGCTATTCATGTGTTATTTTTGAAGTGCCTGAATCAATTTAGCATGATAAGGACTTTACACTATTCCTAAGCTCATTTTTGTGCTTAATTCAGAATATTTATTTCAATGCAACCAAGCCTTTAGAGATAGAAACCAAAATAAAGATTAAATATACTCACTTATCTGAATTTTCTTCTGTGCAGATACTATATTTCAGCAGATGGTGTCAAAAATGGCTACATGCTCAAAAAATGTTTTACTACTATATCATTGTAAATATGTCCTACAAACTTCATTATTCATGGTGCAGCTTGCAGCCTTTCCATCTTAGGGGCATCTGTACTTCAGTCTGGGAAGATAATATCTAGATCTTTATGAATAAATAATTCAAGTTTTCCAACCAGCTATACAGTATTTCTCTATTCTTTGAAAACAATCATACCCTTGCAGAAAAGACAGCTGAATGTATCCTGAGCTGCATGGTTTTTTTCAAGCATTCTTATCTTTAATTTTTAATTCGTATCTAATTTTTAATTTGATACATCTACTTTCTAGACAATGCATACTTGTATTTCTCTTTATACTTTAAAGGGCCTCACTTAATATCTTTCTTTGTATACACTTATAAGGCCACAGATTAATTATCTCTTAATAGGGACACTGATAAAGCAAGTGTTTTATTGTACTTTACATTACATCTACAGAAGATCACAGGAAAAATATTCAGGATTTTTACAGTGATTTAAAGAAGACATGACAGTCTTCATCATAATATCATTGAGCAGATGACAAGACAAACTCTCCAGCTTCAGAAAAAAAATTATTTTCAGTTTCATTTTAATTGTTTTCTGAAGCAGCATAAAGAATTTCAATTCTTAAAAATACTTCATTCAACATGAAAGGAAATTTCTTACTTCACATTCTCCTTTCCTGAAATACTGCGCATCATTGAGAAGTGCATACTCAAGAAAATCACCATATAAGTTTAGACTAGAATACTAGGAATAGACATGTAAAGAGATATCTCTCTTCCTGCTTCTAAGTTATTTTAGGGATTTTTAGGTGCAAAAGAACATCACACATATGCTGCAAAAAGAACAGTCCTGGTGAACTCTGGAAATTCTCTAGGATGGGACAAAACTCAGTATTTTCAAATCACAAAGGCTAAGAAATATCTGGTTTCTGCTGGAAGCAATGACTGTCCAAAGACCTCTGAGGAAATTTTCTGAAAACAACCTCAGAAAACGGTGAACTTTGAAGAACATACTTTTGCTAAAGCACAATTCATAACTTTCTTTAAATCAAATGGCTTGTGATAAGCAGAGCCTTTGAGTTTCAAAGCAAGACTAGCAAAAACAAAACTCCTACTTTCTTTTACTTCACTGCAATGACAAGACAATGTTATGTATAAGAAGCAACTGTAATGAGAAGTTAGTTAGATTCATTATTGTAAGATTTGGGGAGATGAGGTGAAGAAGGGCAACAATTCTGGCCCACTTAGAGATACTTTCTACCAAAATAAAAGAAAAGGCAAAACACTGCATTAGTTACCTTTATGTAACTGAAAGGTCTTATATTTGCCTAACCTTTTTAGAATGATATACATATATATGCACACACACATACATATAGATATATATGCAACTTGGTAGCATTATCATATGTAAAGATACAAACCCTAATATATTTTTATGGCCAAAGTTTCTCATTCCCTGTTGCACTGCAGAAGCTCAAAAGTCTCCCTAAACTGATGTATTGCAAAGGTTGCCAAACCTTTTTTCTGTCTAAGCAGACTATTTTAAAGTTTCTATTGAAAAACCTAGTCTCCATGAAACTCCTTCCTTGCTGTTAGAACAATTAAGAGATATTAGGACATTGATTGTAAAAAAATATAGAGCTGTCTTATAGCTTTCACATTGCAGGATTACACCTGTGACTTTGAAACAGAAGTATATTTCAGTTTTAAGAAAGATATTATGGAATTTCTGTGATGCTAAAATGAAAATTAAGTGTGGAAAGAGATAAGGGAATATAATATGATTGGATTGAAGAAAAAACACCTGAGCAAGGATTCAGATTTATGCTGTCTGCCACACAACTGTTGGTAATGCAGATTTAAATCGGATTCATGTGCATGTTTGTGTGGAATAGCCCCTCTCAGATGCACAAAACCAGGTTCTATACCCTAACCGATATAACTCAGTACCCTAGGTACAGGCAGCATGCAGAAAAGTACAGAACTAAAAACTGTTGACTCAGGCAGCAGTTCTAGCTCAGGTCCCCAGCATACTGAAAACACTCCTGGTGCAACACTGAGCTCATTTAGGCTGCCTTTTGATAGGAAATAATTTGTGAGGAAAGCTGCATGCTGACACGTCACTAAAGGACACAAAATTATTCACATGAAGGCCTCTCAGTGTCAGAACAGAAAAGCTGCCTTTTTTCTCTGACTCCAGTATTTATGGATTCTCGACAACGACCAGGGATTGGATAATTAAGTTACCACCTTCCCAAGCACACTGGTCATGTGAAATGTCTATCAAAAGACATTTCTTAGAAGGAATGTGATAAACAACTTATGTTTATAGAACTTTCATGGGAAAGTAACGAAAACTATGAAAACATTATCAAAAGGCTTTAATTTTCAGGGCGACACTGACATTCAGCAAATGAGAAGTTCTCCCACTCCCTGCTCTAGACCAAGCTTTGTAACAGTATGTGTAGGACTTTTAGACCTCCAAGATGGCAAGGTTAAAGAGAATCTTAAAAAGAAGGTGGAGGAATCAAGACTCAGAAGGATATCACAAAGTTTTCTAACAAGGAAGAACAGGACAGTCAAGCTTACAAGACATTAATATTAAACCGAACAAAACAAAACAGAAAAGAACAGACACTGTGGCTCAGTTGGAATTCATGGCTGGGAAAATCTTATTGACAGAAAGATGAGCTGCCAGGACACAGCTGGTGTGGAGAGAAAACAGCATTGGAAGGGCAGATCTCCAGGGGAATGTCCACAGGGAACTTTATGCAACATGGAGTTACAGTCTTCTGGATGAATTGTCTGTAATATCTCAGGGGACAAAACCAGCAGTCATAAAATATCCATCCATTCTACTGGTGAATTTACTATTATGCCATTTCTTATTAGCTGATTTTACTTCTCTCTTTAATACTTCATTTAGGCAAATCCAGATACTTTGTTTTCTTTAGCCATCTCTGCTAAAGGGTAGTTAATAATGAAAGCACCGCTCTGTTCTACTCCTCTGGTTATAGTCGCACTGCAATTACCTTTGTCAGTCTTTCTCTGAGCTAAAGCATTTCTGCAAAATACAGAGTCATCAGAAGTGTTGTTGATGTAAAATGAAGTTGTTTAGTTATTAAGGATACTTTTAAGCAATTCAGCATCTATTAATCATTAATATAACATTTTTAGCCCTTTTGCTTCCAGTAATGGGTTACAGATCCACAGAGATACAAAGCCTCAAACAGTTTAACACCTTTTCACCTGCCAGCAATTTTAGACATGTCATGTAGACTGCAGGGATGCTCAGAAAAGTTATGCAATTTTCTGAGAAGATAATTTTGCTACAAATACACTTTCCATTCAGAGAGATTTCCAAGTCCAAACCTGAGTGGTTTCCATTGCTCTGGAAGGACCAGGCTGAATAGGTTGGGCTGGATGACTGCAAGTCATGCAGCAGTTATAAGAATAGCCATTACTTGTATAAACAGAAGACTCTGTGCCTATTGCTTAAGCTAAAACAGCATCTGAAACTTGTTTCTATTTTGTTTTAAATCATTACTTATGGTATGGTCCTCTTGACAGCTGATCAGAACAAATCACTCTCTCGGACACTGTCAGCAAGGTTGTAAATAAAAGCAAACACCAGACATATTAATAAGTGTCATCCTAACTCTATTAACTCAAAGAAGGAAGTTTTGGAAAGTGACAATAACAAAGTGTTTAAAGAGATCATCTTTCAAATTTTTCCACACTGATAAAAGGAAACCCACTGTGAACTGTACTTTGACATTCCATCTGCTTCACATGGAGTATTTTATCCTCAAGGTCAAAATTAAGGTTTTATTTATTTTCTAAAGTGAGGACTTGGCATGGGATAAATAATTATGCATTTTAAGTTGTTATAACTACTCTGTGTTCAAAAACCCTCAGTTAACAACACTTCTTATTAATGTCAGACTTTATTCAATATTTGACCAGAGAAAAAAACAAATTTCCTAAATATGATTTTCCTTTCAGAATTCACTTTATTTTCATCAAATGGAGCAGTGTGTAAGACAAATAATTTTACAAAGGCAAAATAGATTTAAAAATTCAAGAAATTAAATCTATTCTACTGCCTGATGTATATATTTTTCAAATTCATTTCAGCTATTGACATGTTATAGCCTGAAACTTAGGGTTTTTCAACAGCTTTATTTAAGGTTTACTTCTATTCCTCTCTGAACCATGTAAAATTGTACTCATGTTTCAAATACACATTAAAAAAAAAACAAATTTCTTTCAAATGACTGCTTTTATTTATATTTTGAATCAATAAATTTTTTCCAGCATTAAATACAAATAAAAAAACTTAAAGCTGCAGGAATATGCATTGAACCTAGGCAGAAATACCCAACTATGTAATAAGGGGGAATCAGGATGGGGGATGAGGGGAGCTGGTTGTGCTGCTGGTAAGGTTATAGGTGCTGTTTTCTAGGTAACAGCTTAAAAGAGTGTGAGATTCTGAAAAAAATTCTTTACTTAGGAAACTGGTATTTTGTGATAAAATCAAGCACTGTTGCCTTGTCTTATAAAGGACAGTTGTTTTCTTTCAGTTGACATTAATTGGTGGAGTTGTCCAATTTCTTTGTTTACAGCAAATAAAAGACACCTTGAGTTTCAAGCCTGGATTGCTGTGGCTTGGTTGACATGAGACTCCAATTTTAAGAGCAGTAGTTTTCTGTTTTACTTGATGTGTCTTTGCAGAATTGTAGAAAGGAGACTTCAACTTTCTGCATCAGTTGGGATCAAAGGAATTCTAGTATAGACTCTAGAATTGTATTTACAATAAGAAAATCTGAAAAAGGACTCAATAGAATATGCCACTTAAATGTCAAATAAGAGAGTGAAAATAAATTAACATTTCTGAAGAAAGTGGGCTGCAAGAAATACGGACTTGGAGAATAAGTCCAACAAAGGACAAACAAATCCAGGGAAGCAACTCTCCTATAATTAAAAGCTGACAGAGCTGGGGCTGTTCAAAGTGGAAAAGAGAAGGATTGAGAGGAATCCTTATGACTGTGTAGAAATGCTTGATGGAAAGGAATGAAGAATGAAGAAGAAGCAGCAGTCTGCTGCTGCACCCAGTGGTGCCCAGTGTCAGGAAAAGGGGAAATCTACACAAATGGAAACACAGTGGGTGCCACGTGAACATCAAGAAACACTTCTTTCTTTACTATGAGGATGGTTGCCCAAAAGCTGTCAGTGCAGGGTGTTGGTTGACCAGCTCTGTGTGACTCTGCTTGAGTAGGTGGGTTGAACTGGACAACCTACAGCCTTTCAGCCTCAACTAGTCTGTGAACTGCACAAAAGTGCCTGGAGTTGTCTGATGATAACTCTACAGCAACAAGTCAGAAACCTATCGACACATACCAAAGGGAAGGTTAATTAGTGAACCGGTCTCAATTTTTAAATCAGTTGGTACGTTCTTAGAACTATAGATGTGTTACAAGCATTAATGGATTAAACAGCTTGTGTTTTGCAGTAGGCAAGTCTAAGTGATGATTAACTATCATCATTCTGCTGAAATCCATTAATTTATTTGCCTATAAAAATCTTCCAGGCAGTGTTTTAGGTTAATTTACTCCAACTGAACCTTTATTTTCTAAGAAATCAATTTATTCAAGGACAGACAGTACAGAAAATGTCATCTGACACATGTGGATAAAATTCTGGAATTCTAAGCAGCTTTTAAACTCTAACTTCTGAGTTCTTAAACCTCAGAAGCTCCTGTGACTCCAGAGCTTACTTGATCACAGAAATAGCAACCATACCACTAGTGCATACTTTATGTTTACAAGGTAAAGGTAGAAGTCTTAACACTGATATAAAACAAGTCCTTACTAATAAAGGGACATCAACCATCACTCTGACTGATTTTTTGCTAGAACAGAAGTCAAAACAGTATAACTGCTCTATGACATATCTCAAAACAAAAGGTGCTGCAGCCCCACAGGAACCATTTGCAATGAAAAAATACATTGAAATTAGCAGGTAGATGCTGCTTGGAGTTGTTAGAAACTGGAAAGTGAAGAGCATGGCAAGTGCCAAGGTGCATGCAAGGGACAAATGCTGATAACATAGTGAGAAGATAGTTTTCTTCTACTTCATTTGCCAGGAAAATACAGTTCCAGTGACTATCACTGCTCAAAAGGCATTAAGAAATCATACACCTGCCTGACAGGCCAAACACTCCCTTAAGATATCATCCAAATTACTAGCTTCGGTTACCTAAATTCAGAAAAAAAATTACACTTTGCTAGTCTTAAAACATGTCTTGTTGGCTGGGATGTTGAATGACTTTACAATTGCTACTGCAGTTGCAGTGATTTAAATTCTCATTTAACTGACTCAGTTCTCCAGTGCTGCTTTTATCTTCCTCTAATTGAACGTGGCAGAATATTCAGTCTACGCCTCACAGCTGCACAGGTGATAGTATAATAACATGCAATAATTACATTTTACTGTCTCAGTTGTTATTAGCACTTGTATTCAAAGTTACACATATTTTTGAGCTGTTAGCTCACAACAGGTGAGGACATCTGTGCTAGTAACTGCCTATGAGCTGTAGAGATCTATATCAGCTTTGGGTTTTTTTTTGCTACCTTATTTGCTAACAAATTTAAAATGCAGTATTTCATATAACATCATAAACTATATTTCAAATGCTTTCATGTCAGTGTTTTCAGGTCTCTCAAGATTTATGAAATTGATAAATAATCTCTGTAGACTTCTCTGTCTACATAAGACAACAAATGGTCCATAAATATTTTCATGTTAACGTGGAATCTTTAAGTTCAGTGTATCAGTATGTCAATTATATTTGTGCATGGAAAGCCACATCTATGTCATAAAACAAATCAAACCCTGCAGCTCTAATTAGGCATATAGAAATTTTCACTCTAAAACATTAATCATTACATAGCTATGACAGGTAAACTTCTGCAGATGTCACATTAGTGTTTAAGGGTAGCCAAACATTTCAATGGAGTATTAAGAATTTCTAGAAAGATCCTAGCATAAAACAGAGGACATCCTTATGACAGTTTGTGTTCATGATGTCACCTCAGCTGGAACACTGACTGTCTCCAGTTCTCTTTTGCATACTCCCAAAATGAAGTAGTAGAAACAAAGCAAGTACAGCAAAAGCATGTGAAAAATGATCAAAATCTTGACATTATTCCCACAATGTGACACTAAAAACAGCAATGAGAGATGCAAATGAGTTTGCAAAGGATCTAGGAAAACAAAAGTGATAGTGGAGAAGGTGGTAACAAAGAGAGTGGAGAGGGAAAAAACAAGAGGGAAACTGAGAAAAGGACAAGAGTTCCCTAAATTCTCAAGATGAATTCTTTTGGTATATATTTAGAGACTGATCACAGAATGGGTACTGCTGGAAGGGACTACAGCAGATCATTTGGCCCAGCCTTCCTGTTCAAGTAGGATCATCCCAAGTACACTGCACAGAATTGCAACCAGATGGTTCTTGATGGTTCTTGGAATCTCCAGTGAGGGAGACTCCACAACCTCTCTGTCTAATCTGTTCCAGTTCTCAGCCACCCACAAAGCAGTCTTTCCTCATATTCAGGTGGAATTGAATGTGTATCAGCTTCTGCCTGTTGCTCTTTGCCCTGTTGCTCAGCACCACTGAGAAAAGAAGTCCCCTCTCAGTTGTCTCTTCTCGAGCCTGAACAGGCCCAGCCCTCTCAGCCTTTCCTTATAAGAAACATGCTCGAGTCCCTTAATCATCTTTGTAGCTCTCTGCTGGACCCACTCCCGGAGCTCCATCTCTCTCTTGTATTAAGGAGCCCAGAACTGGACACAGCTCTCCAGATGTGGCCTCACCAGGTCTGAGGGGAGGAGCAGGATCATGTCCCTCTGGTGTTCCTAATGCACAACAGGACACCACTGGCCTCTTGGCTACATGGCTCATGGACAGCTTGTTGTCCGCCTGGACCCCCAGATCCTTCTCCACAGAGCTGTTTTCCACAGCTCAGCCCCCAGCCTGTACTGGTGCCTGGGGTTATTCCTCCCCAGCTGCAGGACCCTGCATTTGTCTTTGTTGGATTTCAGACAGTTCCTCTCTGCCCATCTCTCCACCCTGCTGACGTCCCTCTGAAGGGCTGCACAGCCCTTTGGGGTGTTGACCGCTCTTCCCAGCTTTGTGTCATCAGGGAACCTGCTGAGGAGGCCTCTGCCCCTTCATCTTCACAAGTTAAACAATGCTGGGCCCAGTATTGAACCTTGGGGGACACCACAAGTGACAGGCACTAGAGTATGCCACTGATTACAAACTCTCTGGGATCTGCCTTTCAACCAGTTCTTAGTGTCCACTCAGTCCAATGGTCTTTTAAGGGTGTAATTGAAAAAGTCAAACAAAAAGACCATGTATGATCCACATCTTACATTTCCACAGAGGAAAAACCAAAGTTATACAGTCCAGCATCAAGCAGTTGAAGCAAGATCTCAGCAGACATGGTGTTCCACTTAATTTTGTTCTTTTTTCCAGTACATCATCCTGCAGACCTGTGAGGTACAGCCCCTCAACACAGAGCCAAGAAAGCTGGGAGAGAGGTTTCCAGAGAACAAGAGTCCTCCTATCTTTTAGCCATATCCTTGTGGTTATTTAAATTTATTCCAGAAGCGCTCTGTAACATGGGCCTCCCACTCCCAGTTCCTGTACAAAGCCCTAATCCAAAGGCAAGTGATGTCATTCCATTGCCCTAAGCAGATCAGCTCCTTTGAACCCAGAAGTTAGTGACTACCATCACTTATTACAGCCTTTTCTGTAGGAGCCAAGTGTTGGGCTAATGTTCTGCATAATTTCAAATGAAGGGCAAGTTCTCATCAAAGAAATGTTGAGTAAAATAAACACAGTTCATGCAACAATTTGCTTCCTCTGCTGTGAAAGACATTCTCATACCATTCAAATTAAGGTTTTTCCATTAGAGTTTGCTCATCTCTTCTCTTTCAATTCTATAAAAAGAGAAATCACTAAGGAGCAGCTGCCTGTTCTTCAACAGCAAAAACCTGCCACATAATCTAAATTCTGTTTTTCTTGCTACGTAAGCATTTTCATTTCTTGACTTGCATTTTAAACTCATTTAGCAGTAAACATACATCAAAAAAGAAACCAAACATGTTCCGTTTTCCACACAAACAATCGTGGTAGGTGGTTTAACACTGGAAAAGGAAAAAATGCTTTTGGTATCTAAAAGCTAACTGACCTCAAACTAAAGCTTATTGTCACACTCTGATGAGACTTGGTAGATATCTGTCTTTACCTACTTATTCCTGTCTTTATCTACTTATTTTTATCAATTAAATTTTAGGCAATCCCTGCTAAGACATCCTAGAGTAAATTTTTATGAGTAGTGCAGTTCTCATACAGATTCATTGCAAGGTCCAAGTACTGCAGATTGCTTTATTTCTAAAGCTTCTGCAATGCAGAAAAGTGAAAACCTCTCTAAAAGAAAAAAAATTAAAAAGACAGAGGATGTGTTATGCTTGTCATGGAGCTTTTCATCACTGGAAAGGGTTTCTTGAATATCAGAAATGTCTGGTATAAATGAAATGGGTTTTTTTTCTTCAATTTCTCAGCCTGATTCAAGTTAAAAAGGGTCAGAGATTAACTGTTGCTATTACAAACTCTTTTCTTTATAAGCACCTCCTACAATTATGATTATTTTTAAATAAAGATGCATCCCTATTTTTTTCTGCCTTTGCTAGTTCTGCAGAAACATTTGTGCACCTCACCAGGCTTACTTGCAGCAACAAATTTTCTTCTGGTTGACATTTTCCCCAACTTTAAGCTCTGTAGCCCTTACACAGCATACATCTAGAAGCATAAAGTTCTTATTACTAGTTATAAACATAAACACTTTTTTTCTTAATTAAAGGTCACATAAGGAGTTGGGAGACAGTTCTTGCTTTTCTTTGCTCTGTATATGGTTTAACTGTATCACATATTACCTTTTCTTCTCATAAAAGTTTAATAAACCCGATTCTTTTAATTGTTTCCGTTTGTGACTTATATTTTCTCTTTTTTCTTGGAGATGTTATTTAACTGCTCCTGTTTTATATGTATGTATCTACTGTTATAGATTTATTTATTCCATTTAGTACCAAAAAAGGTAACTAAGTTATTCCTTTAAAATCATAGTGCAAACACTACCAACAGATTAAAAGCCAGAAGGCTGTAAAATTTGGATCCATGAGTTATGCATTTAAAAAGCTAATGATCTGCATCAACTACAAATGCATCACTGAAATCAAAAAACTCTATTTCTATTTTTACCACAACGTCATTGACAGAATAAAGAGTCTAAAAGTAGTGCAATATTCATGAATGATTTAGTATGAGGAAAAGATACCGATTGCATCAAGATTCAGACATCAGCATTTGTCAGCCAAATGGGACAAAAAGCTCCTTATAAATGAATCCTTAAAAACCATTGAAAAAGAAAATGGAAGTGCTACCAACATTTTTCATTCATTATCTATGGATAACTGAAAAGTCTGGTATGTTGTTCTTGTGTCTCATTATATATTTTCTTCTGTTTGATGACATAGAAGGATATCTCTAATGTGAAAGGAATAATCCTCCTCTGAAAAAATGTATCGATTATACGTCCTCCACCTCTGCATTCTTATTCACTATAGAATCACAGACAAAAATAAACACAAAAATCATATTAAACTCCTCTTTTGTATAAATCTGAGCATGTCTTCCCATTGTATTGCAATAGAATGGCCTGGACTATACAGAAAGTTACAATTTGGTAGCACTTTTTATAACTATATAATTTCTGACATGTGGTTCAAGATATTTTAACGTGTCCCAGATAACCTGAAGTAGTTCTTTCAGGGCTTTTTTTTTTGGTGAATTTTTGTTCTGTTTGCTTTCCGTTTGAAAATGGGAACTACATATTATATAAATTAGAACTACATATTATATTCTAAACAACATTTTAAAATTAATTACTTTGTAGCTGTAAAATATCAAAATTAAAGTGCTGATGCAAGTAGTATGCATGCAACAGTATGTACTGATGAAAATTATCACACAGGGCTTAATTATACTCCACCAAGGTGTGCCTTCAAAAAAATCAAACCAATCTGGATGTAACAAACTTAGAAATAAAAATACACAATACCCAAAGAAAATCTTTTGCAGAAAAATCTGTGAATGGAAAAAGTTCATCAAAGCCATACAAGCAAAAGCAGTTCAAAGTGCAATATCAGTGATACTATGATAAAATGAATTCCATGCCCAGAGAAGGGGAAAGGCATACATCTGAAATTTCTTGAGGAAGCAAGGGGAATTTCAACAAAATGATAACAAAAAAAGTGGCATGATACACCTGACCCATTAATTAATAAGGAAACAGATTTTAAAAAATTATAAAAAGGAAAAAAAATAAAGCATTTCTGCATTTTATTTAGGGACAAAGGAGAAAAAGATTGCATTATACCATCACTATGAAGCTCTCAAATGAAAGTAATTTTTCCTAATAGCTTGATCTACATCAAGACTTACGAGATTAAAATGGAAAGGCTTGAAGAGGGTTTGTAAGGGATCCCATACAACTGGCTGAAAACATGCAGTAGAATAACAATAAACTAGAGAAACATGCAGCCACTTTTGGATATATATGAATGAAATATTGAACCTTGTCTCAACTCCTGCAATGCAACACTGGGCAATAATCTTCAGATTGAGTGAGTTTTATGAATTACTTAAATCTAACAAGACCTTTCTCTAAGTCCATGGTTTACATCAGAGGGGCTAATAGTTCTGTCTCATCATGACAGCTCCAAGTTATCTCCTAAAATGAAAGAAATCTCTAAAGAGAATATCTATAACTTCATATCCTTTATTGAACCAACAGTTTGAAGATGAAATTATTTCACTTCATAAGCTACAGTCGAGGTTTTAAAATAGAATCCCTTTTGCTCTCTGCAGCCATTAAGGTCAGTGAATAACTTCCCAGCAGCTGACCATAGGGATGTTACTTGTCAATCTGACTGCACTGTGATTAGCACCAAGACAGAGTCCATGTTTTAACTATAACCATTTGTGTTGCATGCTAATTACATGGTGACATAAATAGAACACTTTAAAATAGAGTACTTCCATTTACATCTTTCAGACAGAAAATGTCAAAAAGTGTCAAAAGACACTATTTTCTTACCTTTCAGTTGTTTTCCAAGATATCTGAGATATCATAAGATATCATAAGAGATGTAACAGGTCTCTATTTAATACTAGTGTACAATAAGTTGACAGAAAACAAGTACACCTTGAGCTGCAGAATTTGTAGGGTGTAAAACCTCGAGCTTGTTCTGGATAACTCCAAAGTAACAAAATGTGCAATTGTGTATAAACATATTTTGGGCCAGCTGAAAAGTATTATTAAATTTCCACTTTTTATATTTAGTTTCTATACAACAAATGAATGATAACAAAAATAGTTTCAAAATGACAGTGAACATTCTTATTTATGAAATCTTTAGGTAGCTGAAACTCCTGCATTGTTCTTCCATTTTCATTTAATGTCAGCACAACCACTTGTTCCAACAACATAAGTTTCCCTGGACTGCTCTCCAAAAAGTGATGGCTTGTTTGAAACTTCTGAGTGACTCACCCAATGATTTTTGGAAGTTCATAGTCAGGAAACAATCCACTTTTATTTATGTGAAATCAGCTGCACCATAAGGCACCTGAGTGATAGTAAACAACCAAGTAATGCAGCTAAATCACATCAGTGTAGATTAACTGGAAATGAAATTTATTTATGACAAAATTGAATCTGAATATAGTGAGGTTACTTCAGCAATAAATTTGACATGGCAGGAAAAGTGTGGGCTTAAAAGCTACATAAAAATAAAGCTGTTGAAGAAGAATTGAAACATCCATAGGTAAAATTGCAGTATGCCAGAGAATTACAAAAAAACATAAAACAGTCATAGGCAAAAATTCCCACTGAGTGCAGAGAGAGAAATCAAATTGCAATTTTGCAAAGTCACTTTTCAACCAGAAATCCCAGCATTTTTCAATTAAAAAGTAGTAACAAATATTAAAAAGACAGGACAAAGATGACAAAAAGGACTCCAATGTTGAAAGATATATTTCCTTGGGTTTATCAATTTTAAAAAAAAAGTGAACAGTAAGTTCTGATATGAGAAATAAACAGACCAAATATTCAAAATATATATAGCAGCACACTTGCCTTGATAAGGGAAAGCTTTTAAATAAACATTATGGTACAAAGAATAAAACTCTGTACCTTATATTTAAAAAAAATAATTTTAAGTGTATCTCTAGAACAAAAATTCCATTATTAAAAGCAAAAACAAGATAAGATAAACACCAGCACAAATATATTGCTACAGAACAAGTGAAATTATGTCAACTCTAGTTATGTTGTATTACAAATATAGCATACCCAGCTTACTGTAGAAAATTCAAGTATTCTATGTGAAGGATGGCTGATCTTTAATCAAATACTGAGCTTGGATCTACATGGGAGGTGTCCTACATGTGTGCCAAACAGGTTTCATTTTCAGTGGCACTTTCAGGGGTTGTTTTATATTAAATACTACCAACTGGGTGTGCAAACTACAAAGAATGCCAAGTTCCTTGCAAGTTCCTCTTAAAATGAGCAACATGCAGTGAGAGGCTATGTAGTGTTTTACTGCCTCCCTGCAAATGATCTCTACATTTTCTGAAAAAGAAATTTGGATACAGTTTTCAGTGATATTCCCATATTAATTGAGACACTTGTGGAGCAGATATTTTGACTAGAAGCTGAAAAGCTGAAAAAAAAAAAAAGGATGAAAAGGTTGTACAGATGGAAGGTGAATTTATATCACAGAAGAATCGCCAACATGTTTATATAATTGTCTCTAATGAGTTAGAAATCCAGACTAGTCACAGAAGCTATTTTAGTTTCTCTAACCTTTTTCTGCAGTCGATGGGGAGATTCTTCTTGAGGGCAACACCTAGCTCGAGGGCTGATCTGGTTTCCTAGGGGGCAGGCTTTTGCTCTCTCTTTCTAACTGACTACATAAAGAAATTAGATCAGAGATTAAAAGCATCTCTTTGTTAATAAACTCATTCCATAGTAAATTGGTGTGTGGAAAGATTGGCAAGAGTAATTATTTTGAGGAATTAAATATTGTCTCAGGTATAAATCTTTGGTGAAATATTTCAGCTTTAGCAAGGAAGCCAGAATATCTGTTAATGCAGCAGCAGCAGCATGTTAGAAGGTTTCTTTCATGGTGATTGAACAATGACATGTTTTGTTAAACAGCAACTAAAGCAAAGTAAAACTACATTCTTACACAGAAACTAATACCAAAAACTTGTCTTTATGCTTGACAAATATTTATCATGTGAAATTTATTGAAGGCAAACCAAATTAACCATTAGAAATCACTTTATTGGAATTCTATTGCAATGGTTTGCTAAGGTCTGTTTAGGCTTTATAAAGTGATGCAAACTAGCAGAAGTACTCATAAGAACAAAACATTATGCCAGTAAGAAATTATTATTGCAGACACGTTTCAATGGCACTCTTTAAAACTAAATTAAGAAGGTGTGGGAAGGGAAATTGTAAGTGACTCACATACCATCCTGTCTTGTAATTTAAAAAAAAAAAAAAATAAAAAAAATTATGAATAATTCCAATAGGAAACACCTTTCAGGACCACTGATCCTGAAATGTATGGAGATTACAGTGAGAGGGAACAGTTTAATTCAAAATTTAACTAGCTTCTGGACTCGAAACCAGAGCTAAACCTAGAGGAGTTTACTCACAATCTGGTCTGAGCAAACAAGAGACAATGTTAGATATAAGAGTGTTTGGCAACTTGCTGAAATAGCAGCCTGTGCTAAGGTTGTATATCCTCCCTTACTGCACAAATAAAGCACAACTAAAAAATCCCCAGGCAATAAAGTGACTTTGCATTTTGAGGGAATGCTGTAGGCAAAAATAACTTGTGCCATCTTCAGTGAGGGAGGGACTAAAGGAAAGTGGCAAAAAGCAAAAATAAGACATACAGAGCACCAAACCATCAAATGTAAGAACTCATCTCAGAAGTTCAGCAGGGAAACTTATCTCTGTCTACTCTGCCAATAAGAAGCAATGGAAAGAGCAGATTACATTGAGTGGAAAACCTAGGGAAGGCTAGTCCATGCCTGTGTGCTGTCCAGCGCTGAAAATTAACATCACTAGTCAGGGGAAGGAGGGAGACTGAAAACAAGTTATGTCAGCCAGTAAGGTAATGATGTGGCAGTGGGACTCATCTCAAAGCACCCACTTTTTAAATCCTAGTACTGACAGCACTTTTTCTGAGGAAGATGACTATTTGTGTGTTTTATTTACATGAACAAATATAAAAGCAAATATATAATAATGTTTTTGCAACACTTTGATAACAACTGTGTCTTAAAAACTTTAAAAAATGATTTTGTGGTACCACAGTTGCAAAAGCCTACAGAAATAGAGGCACCTTAATTAGGAAGGCTAGGGGGAAAAAAAAATAAAAGAGCTACCCCATAACTCATGGCCCAGAGGAAAGTCACCTTCCTTTGTATCTTCCACAGTGGCTAAATAATAGGAAAGTCATTTTATTGATGTTTTATTACCTTTTAAGAGCAAGCACTAGGACTCTACTCTCTCTCCAATGTCCTGTGTTACTCAGGAGCAAAAATAGAAATCCTTGATCCATAGGAAGCTATCCACGGTATGGATGAATTGGTCAATATCCACAAAGTATATCAGAAGGTCTGGTTAATGTATTTTGCTCTGATGAAGGTTTAAATATTAATCTTTATTTGTTCACCCCCAAAATCTGACAGGTAGGATCTGCCAAGTTTGATTCTTTCCCAGCAAATGGCAAATTTGCTGCCCCTGAAGGCAGAAAACAGCAACATCATCACCAGCATGGACATTATGGTCCCAATTATACATTGCACTGCTATGCCTGACAGAACCTGGGAGCTGTTCGGTGTTCTTTTGTCTTCCTGAGTTGGCAGAAAATAAAAGTCTGAAACATGAATTTCCCTACCCTCAGTTAATCTAATTGGGTTGTTCACTCATTCTAAATGCTAGCATTAACTGTTCAATGATCCTATTTTGGAAAGCAGTTGTGAGAGGAAGTGGAACTGAAGCACAGGGGGATCAGCTGGGAGTTCTCAAAAGCAATAAAACACAGAAGGGAAAAGTAAATGAGAAACAGAGGATGAACTGGAAAGAAAATGCTAAGAATGCCAAGAAAAAGACAATAAACAGCAGCTCTAAAATTGGCTTTCCAGTTCTTGGTGACATTCAGTCTCACTGAGACATTTATTCTGGCTACTGGTAGTACATTTAGATATTACTGTTTACTTTAGCTTCTTAAGATCTTTCTATTGTCTTTACTGGGAAATCTGTTATGGGTCGGAACTGGACAGTTCCCAGGCTGTGTACAAAGGGAGAGGTGGCCTTCCTTTGAGGATGTGTTCAGTACCAACTTCCAATGCAGAAGGCCATTTTAATTTTTGTTAACTGCAAAAAAATTACAAACATTTACAGTGCTCTGAGCATCAAGCCAAGTAACATGTGCTCTTCTGAAAAAAACCCAAACTTTCTTGTCTGGAACCTACAAGAGCAGAGAAGGCATAAGTTCTTGGCTTTTAGGGGCAAGTTGAGATAACTGTGAGAAAGAATTCTCTTATCTTTGATGAGACAACCTGAAGGAGAGAAAATAGAAAACTTTATTACTTGTAAAGAAAACTACAAAAGGGCAGCTGTGGGTTTGCTGAACCTGTTGCAAAATCTTGCTTACTGGGACATGTTACTGGTACAAGAATAGGAGGATTCTTTAATGTTTGCTATCAAATTTATTTTTGACTCACAGCACCAGTCAGAGATTAATCAACATTGCCTACTAAAAAAGACAACTGTTCAGTAAGCAAGATGGAGAAACTGAGCGAAGTATTTCACATGAATGAGCAGCCGGCCTCTTTCAGATGCATTGCATTACCACGAGGAAAGCTGCGGCATTACAGGCACATTTTGTTTCCTACATACTGAAGGACTGAATGACAGACACTGAAAAAGAAATTATTTTATCACTGCAAAATCAAAGGATTTCCAGCAAGTAAACCTTAACTAAGTATTGCAGAGTAACAAGGATAAATGTCCTCAGTCGACATTCAGCTAAAAATTTTTTTGACTTCAAAGTTCTTCAAAGTTATTAAAAGGAATACAGAAAAAGTAGGGCTCATCTTGTTTGTGAAGTAAGTGTTGATTGTCAAGGGAGTATCTTTTGGTACCTTTGATATCAGAAATGGAAACTTTCTACTTTAAGTATTAAGATACAGCATTGAAAACAAATAAGGTATTTGAATCAAGGTGACATATGTAACCTGTCACCTGAAAGCATGGCTGAGTAAAAAAGACAAATGTACTTCCTCAAAGTAAAAAATTATTTGTGTTAGAAAAAGAAAACAGAAAGAACATGTTTAATAATTCCATATATGAAAAGTATATGAGATTCTAAGCCTACAGATTTTTTAAGTGAATTTAGTATTTACATGGCACTTTTCTGAAAATAGGTATGATTAAAACCTTTCTAAATTATTTCAAACTCTGAAAGTAAATCCATTATATTTTCTGGTGTTTTTCTAGCAAGTTGCTTTTCTTTTTTAAATCTTTTTCTTGCTAAAAAAACCTTTTTGTGTCTGTTTTCACAGGAATAAGATTAACAACACCTACCTAACCTTTGTGTAGTAGCTACCAAACAGCTTTTATAATGGCAGGTGCTGAAAATGACAGAGGAAGTGAGGAACTTTTAAATCTCCCCCTTACAGAGTACATAATTCACTGTTTGTGAAGCCCTTGTCTGTACAACAGCTAACAGGTCCAGACGGTTTTCTTCTTCATCTCTAGCCATTAGAAAGTGATACAGAGAAGAATCACTGTAACTTGTTTTAAAAAGGAACTGTCAACAGGGACCACAACTTTATTGCTTTTTCCAATAACAGCTGGGGAAAAAACGGCATTGGGAAGAGACAAGCAAACAGAAATATCTCTTTATAGCACCTAGCTTTCTCCTCTATCCATCAGTGGCATGGTAGCAAACAGTCTCTACAGGGTTGACACAGAGGACATGTAGCGTGTGAGGCCTGGAGAAGCACCAAAGGTCCCCAGACCTGGCTCCCCATGTGAGATGGACAAGAGAAGGTCGTTCCACACTACCCACAACAACCTACAACCTCCTGTGATTCACTTGGACCGTACTGTTCAGAAAACTTCCAGCCATAGCAAACCTCACACAACTCCTAGGAAACTGCAGCTGGCCCTTGCATAGAAAGAAAATATCTCCCCATATATATATTTGAATTTTTGTAGCTGACAAGGGATCACATTAAATTTTGTCTGCTAAGTCAGAGAAGGTCAGTAACATTGTAAATCAATGCCTTGCATACAAATCAAGTTCTCTAAACCTTTATTCGATCTCTGAGAAACTAGATTGAAGAAAGAACATGGAAAAAATTGCCAAAATGTTCCCAGACAGATACAGCACCATTTTCATAAATTTTAATTTAAAGGTCTTCTAATGCATATAATATTTGAGTTCTCAGACTATTATTCTACAGTTCTGCACAGTGCTACAAAAAATCCAGTAGTTCTACTTCTGCTGGAGTCAAAAGTAAACCCACCTTCTTTATTTTGCATTTTCTTCTATTTGCTTTATTAAAACCATGCAATCATGTGTTCAGTTCATCTACCAAGACTGTGCAAATGACTTCAAAGTCACTATGGTGAATCTTTACAAGTCCTTACCCCTGATATGCAAAATGTATATAAAGTTAGGATCTATTTTATCACTTTTATTCCAAAGTAAGCTTTCTACACCATTATATTAAATCAGTAAAATTCCATTTTTTTTCCATTAAAGGATTTTAGACCCCAGAATTCCAAACATATATGTTGGTGATGTTCAAGCCAAATTACACTTGAAAAAACCTCCATAATAGAGAATGGGAAAGGCATTGACATCAAAAGCTATAGAAAAACTTGGAAAGATTTGAAAAATGTAAAAAAAAAACATTACGAAGAACACCAAAAGCATGAGAATATACTTTTATATATTGCTAGAGAATATACTTTAGGCATGATCTTCAGTGTGAAAAGGGGTATTCTTGTTTTGAAGATCACAAACATTTCCTTTCATATTTTCTTCTGCCACAGAATGATGCAACAGAATTTCCTCTTGCATCCAAAATTAAGTCCCATAATGTTGGACTATAGCTCAGCAGTTACCTAATTCCTCTCCCTCTTGTAATCACACACTAAAATCAACAGGCAACAAGGAAGATAAATAGCAGTGGAGAGACTAAATTTGTAGCAAAAATTGGTATGTGTATGCTGCATATATTTGCCAAAATGACAGCTCGGAATGGTGCCTTTTCTTGCCTTTTCCCATTTGTATCATGTTGACTCAGTAATTTCTGATTTCACTATTTGGCCAGCACGTAGGCTGAATGGGACCTCTCACGTCAGAATCTACCCTCTTGCTATTACAAGGATCTTAATAAAAGGTAGGTCCACATCATCTGCAGATAGCAAACTTTCCAATTTTCAAACATACAGATATGGAAAGTGTCATGTAAGCTTAAACTTTTTGTTTTTCCTGTTTGCAGCTGATTCTTGAAAGATCTACCCATTGAGCACTTTAACTAGATTACAATGCTTGGCTCAAAAAGCTGGAAAGCAAACACTAGTTTTAGGCTTGCAGAGGGAACAGAAAGAGCTTGAAATGTTGGCCAGTAGTGTCAGCCACACAGCTTAAGCTGTTTCTTCCAGAGATCCTTACACCACATGTTGCACCACAGACTAGGGGGTGCTTAGTGAGCAAAGCAGTGGTACAGACTTGTCCAGATGATGAAGAAAAGCTGCTCTAACAGCCTTCAAGCTTAGCCTGTCCTCTGGCACATGGGGAAAAGCAGGCTCAGACAGGGATTGTGTGTGGTGTGGCCATATGACTTGGAGAACACACGAAAGCATTTGTTTAAAATATTAATACAATATAATATTTGTTGAGTGTTTTCAGCCACAAGTCATATTTTGTATCTTTGCAAGGGACATAAGTGATAAAAAAGAAGTGTATTCCGTAGCAATAAAATAAATTGATATTGGTACGGAATTCACTGGCTGCTACTTCAAAATAAATCTGCTATCAGATAATTTGATGCCATTGTGTAGCAGAATAATACTACATTTAATACTATGTGTATTTAAAACTTCAGTTCATAAATTGCTTGAAAGATCTTCAAATCACACATTTGCATTACCATACTCTGATCAATTTATTCATGAGCAGACATCATCATTCAAATCAAAGCAATTCGTAGTCAAAAAACTGTATAAAAACAAAACTCCCTTCCTCTCCATGTACATAGAACTGTGTACAACCAACATAAAAATACTTTGCAGACTCTCTTTCTATGATGCCCCAAGCAGACAAATCAAACAAAAACAAACAAAACCCCCACAACAATAACAAAACAAACATACTTCCCCCCCAACAAAAAAATTGAAAAAAAATCCTACATACTCCTTCAGCATAGATAAATTTATAGGCATTATGACTTTTTGATACATTTTTCAATTTGGACTACTACAGGGAAATATTGAGGTCTCTTTCAGAAAAAAAATCACCACAGTTTTGTTTCCATATACACATAAGCAAATATTATGCAAAAAAAGGATGTTAATCACAGTGATAAACATGTAAAAGGAAAAGATATATAAATACTGGCTTAATTTTAGTCATAGTGATCTTGAGAAGATTACGGGAGAAACTGAGGAAGAAAAAACAGAGGTTTAGCAATAGCTAACTGAAACACAGAATCATAATTGCCTGTGGACAGAGAGCACAAAGGAAAAGAGGTCATGGAATTAATGGAGTTGAACTCTGCTGGGAATATAAATAAATATATTGGATCAAATAAGATCAAATTTGATGGTATGATCTCCCACTGTCAGCAGGGAGTTGAAAATTCTTGAAAATAAGTTAACTGGAAGTCCATAACTACTGAAATATTTGATGTTTTATAACAATATTTGCTAAAACAAGCAACCCAACCAAAGAGCCAATTCACCAGACATATTGTTAATGATCAGTAGCGCTGAAATGCATTTGCGTTCCTAATGATGACAATGACTCTTGTCATTCATTAATTTTAAATTATGTGTACTTACTGAATGCTACTAGATCCAGTAGTGCATAAAAAGTTAAGCACGTAGTTATTTTCTTCACTGAATCAGCACCTTACATAACAAGTTTATTTTTATCAGGTGCATATCAAAGAGTACAGTCTTCAAGACAACTTTGAATTTGAATGCTGACAGCCTGGCTTCCCTGACTTAAAAATTTCCAGACTTTGTGGCTTATTTATGGAAAAATTAGAAAGGTAGGTATGTTCGTGGTTTGATTAAATGGAATGAATTAGGTAATAGAATAATGCTTGTTTAAATTTTGTGTCACAATACACTGTGCTAGAATGAGAGATTAAGTTTTCTCTTAGCTATTAATTTGCAGTGCTTGTACACTGACTTGTCTGATACAATATTTTTTAATGGATGGAAAACTGGGAGATAAACTTCAAGTGAATAAAAATTAGATATGTTTCATGATTTTTGGTGTTCTTCTGTGTAATTATCAATAACTGCAAATTCCATGCCTCGATTTACTTACTACCAGAAAATGTTTTAATTACTTTTAAGCATCACAGTCTACCCAAATATGACTGACTGTCAAAAGATAAAATTGAGAAATTGAGATTTAGTACTCAGACAATATGGAACGTTGGTAGTTTACTGTTGCACGTCAACAAAGCTGCCAGTTTAGATCACCAGTTTAACAAAGCACTGTTTCCCATGCTGCATTAGCATAACTGATGTGGCTAAACAAGGACCTGCTGTCTGTTTTGGGCCTTTTTACCTGAGGAAATGAAGCTTAGTTGGTCCAGCCACATATCTATGGGGTTGTTCTCCAAATCTCAAAGACACCAGTTTTCAATACATTTCACAGAAGTTCTTGACCAGGTGAAGGAAGAAGCTCTTGTCAACCTTCACTAAAGACAGAAAGGCTGAAACACCCACATAGCTCTGCTTGTGGTGTTACTGCAGAATTCAAGACAGAAGGGTCCCCTGAGGATCAAAAAGGTCAGCTCCTGCTTTCTGCAGGGTCTTCTAGATGAGGTGTTGTGTATAGCTAAATTTTGAGCATCATCTTGGACAGAGATTCAAAAACCTCTCTGGGAACCTGTTTGAGTCTATGATTATGGTGAAAATTAAAATACATTTCTTTATATCTAACCATGTTGCAACTTACAGCCATTTGCTCTTGTTCTACCATTGTACTTCTTAAAATGGAAAACTTGGCTTTACCATCTCTGCATTTTCCATTAAGTTTTTCTCATCATTTGGGAAAAAAACCCACAGTTTTTAAGTAGCAGTTATAATAGAAACAATTTTCTGAGGCAAAACTGTTTTTAAAACATGTAAAAATAACCATGTTGTATCTCTCTGAAAATGATGACATACGAGGTAACAAAAAGTTACTTTCAGTAGTAGAAGTTTTACTTCATTTCAACTCATGGCCATCGTTTGGCAAAAAAGTTCTCTCCATCTCTTGAAAGTTCAGTATAAGTATACCCTATAGAAAGAAATTCTTGTTCCCTTGAAATTGGAAAGAATTGAAAAACAAAGTAATGTTTTAAATTTTGAGTTCTTCTAAAGGATTTTGAAAATGTGTGTCACTTTTACAGAATTGTTTTCCCAAGGGCAACCAAGTGTCAGTTTGTAAGTACCTATGTATTAAAAGAATTTTTCAGCGGCAAGCAGCTTCTTGACAGACAAAGGCACCAAGATAAATGACTGGAGACTGAAGCTAAGCAAAGTCTGACTGGAAATATTTTCAGAGTGAGTGCAATTAATCAATGGAACACCTCACTTAAGGGTATGCTGGATTCTCTGTAGAACATTTTAAATCAAAAATGGATGTCTTTTATAAAGATTCAGTCTAGCTTAGCCATAAATTACTAGGCTGTACAACGATAGCTGAAAAATAGCTGAAAAATTGTGTCCAGAGTTTTAATTGCATGTCAAACTATATGTTGTAGTTGCCCCTTCTGCCCTGAAGATTTTGGACTCTGCAAATAAAATAAAGTTTAAACTTCTAGAAAACAGAAGTTTCAATAAAAGTTTTTAAGGCCCAGAGTAAGAATGTTGAAAGCTTTGGATACACAATGGGATAAGCTCTGTGTGATACCTCTACCCATAGGGTCTCTTGTCTTAGCTCTGTGAATATTCAAAATCCTGGCTGCAAGAGGACTCTTGAGGCTTCTAAAGATACAGGAGCAAAAAACAGAGAAACCCAACAGCTATTCAGGAACAGGTGATGGCAGAAGGCATCATCCTTTCAGCACTCCAACACCTAGTTTGGCCAGAGCCAAACAGTAAGTGGGAACAATAGTAGGATGCACTTCAAAACCACACTCCAGATCTGAACTAAAATGCTACTTTAGATTGTCTTAGATTCCTAGCCAGCTGGGCCCAGATACAGACAAAAAGCACAAGGGCAATTTTTCTTAAAGGGTAGCTCCATGTTTTCACAGCTGCAGAAGAATCTCTTACATGCCTGATACTTTAGGACATAGAGACAAACTTTTCTTCACAATACAAAGACTAAAAAAATTATCAATGATGGAAACAGAGCCTATCTTTTAATGTAATTTAAGGAATTATATTCAAACATTTAATAAGATTATTTTTGCTTTAATTTAAGAAAAAAGTGAAAAATACATTTATATGTTTCCTCCATCTCCCTGCAAGGTATTGTGATTGGGAATAGTATTTCCTTCCTATCTTTGCCCAGAAAATATATTTACACGAACACATTTTCCAGTTGCAAATGAAAAATATTCTTTTTGTTGAAAAAGCCAAATATTTTTCTTTAATGGAAGACATTTGCCTGCCTCTAGAGTACACCCAAAAATGAGGACAGTAATTAGATTACTTCACTGTGGATTTCTGACAAAAAAAAATTCTATCAAATTATTAAAATATCTGAGCAAAGAACTTATTAATCATAGTTGTTCTTTCTTTTTCTTTTGCAATTACTTTATCTTGTGTACAATGAACTGTTAATAGCCACTACAATGGTCTTCATGCAATTTCCAGAACAATAACTTCCTTCTAATACTTTTTCCTCAATTTAAGCCAATAAGTAGCTTTCTCCATTATCCAAGGAAAGCTTTCTGATTTTTTTGTAAAATGTAATTTTCCATGTTTTCATACTACAAATTATAACACTTCAGTTTTCCTGTAAGAATATCTGTGTTCAGATATTACAGATGAGACTGAACTGAATAATTTTGAGGATGTGGAGCGACCTCATATACATGACATGCTGAAGTACTGCCCTGGATTGCATTTTCTTTAACCTACAGTTTAGTTTTAGAAAAACATTTGCTCTTGACCTGCTAGCAAGGTAGAACTGAATGAAAGCTTCTGTAAGTTGTTATATTAAATATATCTGCTGTTAAAAATGTATATCTTATTTCTAGCCTTATTTCCACTGATGTCAAAGCTTCAACTTAAAATTATTCCTGATATGGAAGTTGTCAGAAGTTTTTATATAGTTCAGATGACAAAATTTCACCACCATATGTCAGAGGGTTTGAACAGAATTCTTGGAATATCTCATTATTAGGAGACCCTTTTATTGCATTTTAGATATTTGCATAGCTGTTCTGTGAAAATTTTGCATGTGGGTACGAGGACTAGATATAGAATTCCTCCTAAAAATTCTCTTATTTGTCTGCCTATCCATCCAAAAACCCTGTTCTGTTGAGTATGGTATCCCACTGTGATGTCAGACCAATTATCTACCAAGATCGTTTTGTTTGTTTTCTTTTTTTAAGGAACACTGTTTTCTAGAAGAGGAATGTTCCAGAAGAGAGGAATACAAAGTCTATGCAGACATCCTGTTCTCTCACTAATCAAGATCACTCTGTGCTAGTGACTTGGTTTTGTTACTTATAATTCCCTACCCTCTGCAAGGCAAGTGCCACTATTATTGAGAAACTAACTCAATTTATAAATGTAGATTTTTTCCTCAACAGAAACTAAATTCCAAGCAAGAGGAGTTTGACAGGAGGTAATTTTTCATAAATTCACACATGTCATTTTTCTCTTACCTCTGTCTGCTCAGTATAAGTCAAAAATCTATATCATGTGTTCCATTTTGTGGGACTGAATTTAGCCTGTATCAACTCAAACTATCTTTTACAGTCTTTTAACATACAGTGCAGTGTTAGCTCCATTCTAGTTCCTTTGAAGTTCTCTGGTGGTCCAAAATGGTAACATTCATGGCAAATACTCCCAAGGTTCTTTGATCTGTTTGTCAGAAAATTTAAATAGAGATTTATTAAAAACACCTTGTTCTAAAATACCTAGCCATCATTCTCACTGGTTGCTGCAGAAAAACCTATAGCATTTTTATTGTCATTAATTTCCCTAAAACAGACCTAGAAAGTGCAAGAATATTAAAGAAACACTTCTTCTGTTTAAACATTGTTATTGACAATACTATTTCCTCCTAACATTCACCTGATATAATCAGATTTCTTTAGTTCCTGATTTACCTAGACATGTCTTATTGCTCTTCTGCTTTGTTTTCCTAGAGTATCAGAATATTTTAGGTGAGGAGGGACATCCAGAGGTTGCCTAGAACAAACCTTTGCCCAGAGCAGGTCTAACCCCATCAAACTGCTCAAGATCCTGTTATGTTCCAAATGTCCCTACCTTCTGATTTCAATCAATTGTTAACACTTTCTCCTTTTTAGCTTTGTTTTCATTAAATGCCATCCAGTATGCCCGTTAGTTTTCCATTTGTTTGGGTTTTATAGTCATGACAACCTGTAGATGTCTGGATATGGAGCAATATTGTTAAGCAACTCAAATTATAAACGGTGCTAATTTAAACATAAGCCTCCACGTCCAAGTCCTTTTTCCTTGTTGCTGTTGTTTGAGAAGTTGCTATTTCTGCCATATTTAATCCAGACTGAAGTCCTCTATAGTGTATCTTCATTTTCCCCTATATATATATATATATATAATAACTATATCCTGAGTTCTGCATTTTGTTTTCTACCATGATCTAATAGTTTTCTACAATCAGGTAGTAACTTCATACTGATTACATGCTTCATACCTCTCTAATCTGACAGTAATCCCTCAAATATTCATTTTCTTTCAAGAGGTCACTGACATTGCAACAAGAAATACTATTTTTGAAAGCTCCTTCTTGAATTTTATGCACTTAATCTTTCTTAAAGAGGCTATGACTGTAGAATTTAACACTCCAATCAAGTCAATCTTTCCATCAGGATTAACTAACCTATAAAATTTAATTTATGCTTATAGATGAGGATTTATAGTTATTTTCATCTGAAACTCAAGTGAAACCAAATAAAAGATGCTTTGGCCTCATGCAAAATATAATTTTGCATTAAAATAGGTGCACTCTGTCTTCCCTATATTCCTCTTCTATTTTCAGTGCAGTGGTCTTCTGACCATTTTTGCTGTAACTCCCCTTGAGTTCCCATCTTTGTTTTAGTGGGGAGGAAGCCATATAATTTATTCAGTTTCTGCTCAGGACAGAAAGCAGACATTATACAATAGTGTATTCCAATATACTATTCCTGTACCTTTCTGCCTGGTCTCTTTCTTGGCTTTTGGGCTTGACAAGATTTTTTGAAAGGTCTTTTAAATTTTACTGACTATCATATTTTTGGATTGTTCGAGCTGCTTGGTAAATTATAATAAGGCCCAAGAGCTTTGCCTTTAGAACAATAGCTTTAACACTTTACTAACCACTAAACATGATTGTGGCAAAACAGAGAACCTTGCAAAGAACTATTCTATTATCTAGAAATACATGAAGCTAAAATGACATTTCTGGCAAATTTCCAAGAATGCCAACACTTTCAGAATTATAACACATGTGAGACAGACCATCTTTAATCTTTTAAACCTAATAGGAACCACCATGGTTCAACAGTTTCAGAATCACAGAAAAACAAATAGTCCAACTTCCTGCTCAAAGGAGGGTCAAAGAATGTTGTTTCTGCTTTTAAGGATTTGTTGGTTTAGAAATGAATATTTTTGCATCAAGTCATATTCAATTCAATATGCAGAGGGTACAGCACTCTGTTTCATTGCTATTGCTTTAAAAGCCTGAAGTAGGATTTGGGAAAAAAAGAAAAAAACAAAAAACAAACAAAATAACCACCCAAACCCAAACAGTAACAATAAGTGCATACTGAATTAAACAGGATTAAAATAAAATCTGCTCATCATTTTTAGTTGATAAGGGAACCTATAGAGATTTCAATCTGTCAGTGGAATTTCACTGCTATTGCTTCAGGTTTTTTAGTCTACAGTAAAAAAAAAAAAAAAAATAAAATCAAAATATAGACTGTGGGTTACATTCACTAAATCACAGAATAGCTGAGGTAGGAAGGCAATATGGGACTTAGTCTAGTCTGGCCTCCCTGCTCAAACCAAGGTCGACTTGTGCATGTCGCTCAAGGCCCTGTCCAGTCACATTTGTGACTACCGCCAGGAATGGACTTTCTACGATGTCTTTAGGTTTGGTCATACCTACAATGAGACACAATTTCCTGCATTTCAGTTTGTGCCCGTTTCCTCCTCTCCTGTTAGTGAGCACCACTGAGAAAAGTCCAGCTCTGCCTTCTTCACTACCTCTGTCAGGTATTTATACACACTGGCATGATTCTCCCAAACCTTCTCCTCTCCAGACCTCCAACAGTAATAAGATATGTCTCCCTGAGAGCAGAACATTTCAAAACTGGTTTATGCAGAAAATTATTAGGAATTTACATCTTCATCCAAGGAAAAGTTATATAGACTAATAAAAAGACAGAATTATAAATACTGCCAGATATGAGATTTTAATCTTGAGCAATGTAATCAAATTGTGACTATTCTAATGAAAACTTCAATATTTTAGCTCTGAGCTGCATGTTCTATCATACTTTCATAGTGTCAAATTTTATACCTCTTATGATCAAAATAAAAATAAGATATTGCCATATAAAAAAAAATCTGGAGGTTCATAATTATTTAGGCATAATTAAAGTAGGATCTAGAAATCACCACACACAGAGTATCTTCAAAATGAAAATACTTAGCCTTTCAATTTGCTTGAAGAAAACTTAGAAAATATTAAAATGAAATTAATTTTTATTAATGTTTTTGTTTTGCAAAAAATATAGACCAGGTTTTTCTAGGTTGGATACAATTTCAAAAGAGATAGAAGAAAGATCTCTATAAAAAAAATGTGGTATCTCCAGAGTACTTTCACATATTATGTTGTGATTCCTGATTCTCTTAGGCTCAGCTTTTGATAAAATAAGGAAGATGTGATCTGTGTGTTGAAGTGGTGGAGAACAACTATAGTGATTCTTGGGATCTGTTCTGGAAAAACTTGCTCTGAAATTCTGAAAATTGAGTGTAATCAATATCTAAATTGTATAATAGTCTTCCCCTTTAATGACTTTTCAAAAGTTATCCAACAGTTAAAAGGAAAAACTGAAGGTTCCTCATACTACCTGAAAAACCCATTCCAGTAATTTGTTCCTGTAAGACAGATCATTTGAGTGCCCTATCCTGAATTGACTCCAGAGAACTGACAGTATTCTATTCTACATGGACGTAAGTTCAGACATACCAAATGCTACATTCTAAATTTCATAAAAATTAAAGCTGACAAGATCAGTCATACACTCTTTCAGCAGGAACAAAAATGGATTGTTACTCTATACATATCTAGAATGTTTGAAAATGACCCCTGAGCGACAATCAATAAACCGGCTATTTTTTGTTCCTGTCCTGACTGTATGTGTTGTGCAAGGTAACTTCAGGTAGTGTAGTGAATACAAACTCAGTTATAGGTGAAATTAATTATCCCAATACCTACAAGATAAATACTGCAGAACTCAACCTGTGGGAGCTGGGTCCCAGAAGAGCACCTTGAAGCCTGTGCACATTTAGCTTCCTTATAACATGAACTGGAAACTGTGGTGGTGCAGAAAACAAGTAATACACTAAAGAGAGCATATTTAGAACACTTAGTATGCTTGGGGTAATGAGGGGTGCCACATCGTTGTTCTGCAAAGAACAGCCACATCATTCAAGGTATCAGATCCCTATACCCATCCATGCAGATCACAGGCTGAAGAAGAGCACTGACACTTGTCCTGCCAAAGTAGCTGGTTACAGTGCAACATTTTTATCTAGACACATCAGCTGCCAGAATGTAGGAACACTTATTTTAAAGGCAGTGTAAGTCTTGTCCAGAAGGAAGGAAACACAGATCACAGAACCAGAGAATAAGTTGAGTTGGAAGGGACCCACAAGGATCACCAAGTCCAACTCTTGGCCCTGCCCCAGCACCATCCCCAAGAGTCACATCATGTGTCTGAGAATCTTGTCCAAGTCATCCTCAATTTGATGCATTGACACTGTTTTTATCACCACCCTAAGTTCAGGGCACCAACTACATCTTCTCCTACCTCATGTCAGTGGTGCCTCACTGCACAGCAAAACATTGAAAAGGTTTGTGTGACCAGAAAAACAGAGCATGTGAGGGATAGTGGCTCCATAGCCTACTGGTTATGGCACTCTGAGGTGATTTGGACTGTCTTGGGAGAGAACCATAAACCTTAACATTTCTGGGCAATTTTTCTGGTTGTTTATTTTCACAGTAAAACACCAGTAACCTTTTACTATCTTATCTGCTGGAAACATCTTAAAAGACAACCAGAGCATTGTGTTAAGGCCTGTTTCTGCAACTAAGTGACAATAACCTGCATCGACTGGAGCAAGGTTAAATAAAATGCACAAGAGCAAATTCATAGATATCCAGCACCTGAGAATCCAGAGAATCCTGATTCTCTGGATCTGAGAAAAAAGGGAATTGCCTTTACATTTAGGTATTACTAAAATCAGGAAAAATTTTCACAAAAATGAATTGTTATTTTATTTTTCAATTGGTGTGTTGGTCTTCAATGTCTAGTAGTGGCTTAAAACCTCAGCAGAGGCATACAACTTCCTCTCTGCTGAGCTCATAAAGTTGTTATTACAACTCTGAAGAGATTTCTCCAGATGACAATTACACTGCAGAGCAGGAAAAAGGATTTGGTTAATAACTTTTCATTTTGTTCATTACAGCCACTTCCACAGAAGTCAATTGTGATGTTAAAATTAGAACTGCAGTTTTATATATGGTTATTCAACATGGTGAGCAGTTGCAGTATGATGAAAGACAGACATGGCTTCGGAAATACCTGGCAAGCACATGCTCTGGGAACATCAGTGTTTTTTCAGAGTAATGGAATACAAAGTTAGGCTCTTAAGCTCACTGTACAGCACACAGGGAGAGTTAAGTGCCTCAGGATGTGATTCAAACATATCAGGCATACTAGGCATGGGGGTGCTTAGAGCTAGAGCAATGAGCCATGCCAAGTCAAGGAGTGCATCTGAAATCCCACCCTCCGCAGGGCTTAAGCAGCAGGTTTCATAACTCCATGCAGTTGGGACCAAATCATACTCTGAAAACTTCATTCTTTTACACTCTTCCATTTTCAGGTAAATTTGAAAGGTGGGTATGCATATTATTCCATATAAGTATTGTTTAGAGCACCCAAAGATGAGTGGAAATCCATATGCTCTCTTCAGTGACCCAGGTACTCACACAGAGCTTGTCTTTGTATCACCAAAGAAGGTGAGACAGTACCACTTCCAATCTCTAGAAACTAATTTCATGAGTGTAAGCACTGAGCCATGACCATCTGAGGTAGTCCAATGCACCTTTGATGTTTTTTGGCAAGACAGAATTGGCCTCCTCGAAGGCCAAAAGCAAAGGCAGTACAAAACCAGAAATTGTAACATTGGCCACAATAATCTCAATGACAATTCAGAAAGGCAACATTTGTTTTGATCCCTCTTCTGATTTTTATTTTTTTTCATAATAACTGTAGAAATTGCAGTCAAAACTCCAGGCAAACTCACAAGCAGTATCACCTGGGATGGGACCACCTGACAGAATGCAGCATGGCATGGTGCTGGTTGACTACCAAGAAGAGATGCAGAATGAGAGACATTTATACTGTGAAGCAGTGTAGGATCAAGGGCAAAGTCTGATGATAAGTTTATGAGATGCTGGGACTTGAGGTGTCCCCATACAGTGGGGTTACCAAAACTCATTTCATACATGGACAAGTCTGAAGCTCTATAGAATTCAAGCGAAGCACATTTCATTATTCATCCAGGGAGCTGAGGCAATAATATTACCCTTGCTTTCTGAAAGCATACCTCTTCAAAATGGAGCTTTTGGGGAAACATTCAGGTAGGATTTATGTAGTCTCTGGATAGGCAGCTAAGACTTCCAAAGTAGCACTCTCAATCACTTATTCTCAGTAAACATTAATTCTAAGATTTACTGCCCAGAAACCTCTTCCCTTTACAACTATGCTAAGAATGCTAAGAATGTCATATTCTGTGTGAATTCATTTGTGACTGGAGGCACAAGTCATCCTTCCAAGGTGATTGTAATACTATAATAATCTGCCTGTGAAACAGTAGAATATTGGGCAACAACATTTAAGGTTTCATTTTCTTTGTTCACATAACCAGTTAGACCATTGAACTAACTACAAGACTCCCTTCTCTTGGTTCATCTCCTTTAATAAATGTGGAGTTCTGGACATAAAAATAAGAAGCACCTGCTGTTCAGACAAACAGTGTGAAAGCCATAGCTAATTGGAAAAATGCTGCCTTTAAGCCCTCCTAGACTTCCTGTGGCAATGAGAAACAGAAAAGTTGAGAATGAGGCTAACAGAAAGAGCAAAGGAAAGAATTACTTGTACAAAGATTATTACTCGGTTTTGTTGTCTTCAGTTTCAATGCTTTAATTAATAAAAACAAACAAACAAACAAACAAACCATCAACTTAGCTACCTTTTCTTAAAGCAACATTAAGTTGTGGAATTCTAGATCTCTTATTGTGATCTAGTAATTGGACAGTGAGTAGGAGACAAGCCAGTGCAAGCACATTTGTTATGAGGAAGAATTGTGTTACAGTTGAATATATGCCTCCTGCCACCTTGAGTACAGTCTATGTATAAGAGGACTCTAGGACTTTTATGGTTACAAAAACTGTAGCTCGAGGTCTCAAACAATAAAGGTGAGTAGTCAGGCAGTGAAACTCAGGGCCCCATAGTTGCATCATTCTGCCCTTTGTTCTAACAGAGGAAAAAGAAAAGTAACCATTGTCTGCATTTTCTCACTTCCTCCCAAGCTAAAACCAGAATAAAGACAAGATTTTATCACACCGTCATACAGGCTTCCAAAAGTGAGGACAAAAATCACATTGGTCACAAGAGTGTTCACAATGACAACTCAAGGAACTCATAATCAACATCAATGATAATTTCATTAAGCATTAGTAGATTTTGCAACTGCAACTTTACTAAATTTTAATAGCTAAGATATGAAAATTTGAAGAGACAGAATGGAATTTGCTGGGTAAAGATTACTTCTTCTTATCATACTGTCTCTACAGAGAAATTTCTTCCAGGTTGATCTGATTACTGTCCCAAATCCGTAATTCTGGATTCCTGCATAAAAATCCACAAATAACATATGGGATTTTTCTATAAAAGTGAACTTTTTGTTCTGGCTTTTCCTTTACTTTCTGATTTGCAAATCAGATTATTTTTTAACTTCTCACAAGCAAGAAGAATAAAATAAAACAGGTAAAGGGAAAAAGAACTGGAGAGCAGAAAATCACAGGAAGAAAATTTCAAAGCAGGCTGCTTATGAAGCACCCACTTACACATGTCAACCATAATGCTGAACAACAATGAATCCTGATGCAATATAAGAGAATGCAATGACATTTATCTGAAACATGCCAGTGCCCACCAGAAATAGACTGAGCCATAAAAGAGACTGAAGACAGTTTCAGATCATTTTAAATAGATATGCGTATGTATGAATACATGTACAGGTAGGTACACAACCTTGTTATTTAATTTTCATCTTGCCAGTAAGAGCTAAACATAATACTGATCATCTCTATTGCTTCCTCAGTCACTCTGCTTTTCTCAGTAGCATCCTGAGCCTTGAAAAAAGAAGCACCTAAATTTTGCTTACCTAACAAGTTTTTGGACTGATTGTTAAATTGAACGAGAGACATGAGGAAAATAATCACTTTAGCAGAAGTATGTCTTTATAGAAAAAGCCCCATTATTAGCAAGAATGCACGTATATGCCACTTTCCCAGAAGTGATCTTTTTCTTGCAGCTACAGATACTCCCAGATTAGTGGATCCAATTTGTGAGTTTGTTTGAAATCACAGAATGGTTTCGTTTGGAATGGACTTTAAGGATTGCCTAGTTCCAAACCCACTTTCATGGACAGGGACACCTTCTACTAGACCAGGCTGTTCAAAGTCCCCCTCCAACCTGGCCTTGAACACTTCCAGGTATGGGGCATCCACAGGTTCTCTGGACAACCTGCTCCAGTGTCTCACTACCTTCACAGTAAAGAATTTATTGCTAATAATCAATCTAAACCTGTCCACTTTCAGTCTAAAGCTGTTATCTGTTGTCTTATCTCTCCATGCTCCTGTAAAAAGTTCCTCTCCAGCTTTCTTGTAACCTCCCTTTAGGTACTGGAAGGCTATTAAAAGGCCCTGGAGCCATCCCTTCTCCAGGCTGAACAGGCTCAGCTGTCTCAGCCTGTCATCGCAGGAAAGATGCTCCAGAGCCCTGAACATCTTTGTACCCTCCACTGGAAAAATGTAGCAAAGCATCCAGCTTTTGATTGGCAGCAGTAGACTATTTCAGATCAAGACTGTCATCACTCTTCTACAAGCTTTTCAAAAGGGCTATGATGAAGAACTTTCTTGACTTTTTTTTTTTTATTAGAACAAATTAACTCTTGATTTATGTCAGGAACACAGTGCTTAAAATGAATACTAAATTTTAGCACCCAAGCACTTCATGCAATATTCTAGACTGCTGGAGACCTGCCACTCCCCAGTCACATGCATACTTATTCCCTTATCTGAATACTGAAGGACTTAAACAAACCTTCCAGAAGCTGTGCCACTAATCTTTTTACTTTCAGAAAGCAAACTGACATAATGAATCCACATCCTGATACACACTGTGCCCTCACAGTAGCTTAATTATAAATAATTATAGAATTTTCCTAGCTTAGTGTTGCATCATAACACAAACAAAGCTGATAGTGGTTATATTGCCAATCCTGCTGTAGTTTATTAAGCAGATTGTGACAGGCTGTCTACTGGATAACAAAGTCCAATGGACTTCTGCAAGGTTAAGTGAACACAGGGACTACACTTCACTGGAGAAACACCTTCCTTTACTTTGAGAATTAGGAGAAGAAGGTGTTATGACTTAGCAAAGAGTTCAGAAATTTCAAGCTACACACCTCCTAAAAATGAGTAAAACCAAGGCAAAATGAGAAATCAAAGTAAATCTGGATTTGTACTAGAGTTTGGAATTAAAATACAGAGAGCCAAGAAGATGTTCTGATAGACTGGAAAGGTGCAACTGTGGAACTGTTTTCTAGTGCAAAAATTACTTTAGACTCAGTTACTTAAGCTATCTATAGCTGTAAGTTTTAAATGTGACAAGAAGGAAAGGGAAATGACATCACAAGTAAATGCTTAAGAGCTGTGCAATACATTCCTCTTCTCATTGTAATACTAGGGCCAAACAAAGCTTCTTATTCCAAATACAAATTGTTTCAGTCACAGTTTTTTATTCAAGGCTGTTTTTCCAACAGAGTCTGGAGGTTCTTAAGCTATGCTGATCATTTCCATTGTCTCTGACACTGAGATTCTAGTTTTGCTATGTGTGATAACTAAGGCTAAAGAAAATGTGCTTTCAAATCATGTCATGCTTAATTAAAACATAACTATCACTTGTTCAATTGGCCTTATTTTTCTCCAGTTGTTTCAAAACTTAACTGATGCTTGAAGAAAGCATGTAGGAAGATCTACAAGTCCCCAGGAACTGTTCTGGGTACATCAGGTACTGAGAATATGAAAAATTAGAATCGAAGTAAATCCTAGATGAATCACATACCAAGAACCCCACCGTGAATTTTAGAATCATGCCCTTAGAGCAGGTTCTATTATGTGAGAATTTGTACCTTAGCATTTGCTTCTCTATAAACATATCACCATTGAATTACTTCTTTAATGGAGCACAATTAAACTTTTTCTGGTTTTCAAGGTTAATAAATATTTTATTTAAATTTCAAAATTTCGTAACAATGATTATTCTTTTTTCCAATTTCTTGGTGTAGTTTGTTCTTCAATTTATGCCCAGGAGCTGTTGATGCCAAATTTGTATGAATTAGGCTATTCCTCAAAATAAGTAATTAAGTAACTTTTGCCAAACAGCATTCAAGGAAAAGCAGGTTAATTTACCACATGAAAATACTTTCCTTGTTCTGTAATAGAACAGTGACATGAAGAAAAACATTCAAATGGGAGAGAATGAAATGAAGAAGTGAATTTAAGGCTGTGGGAGCCACAGTATGAAGCAACAAAATTTATCATATCAATTTTGCCTTGACTTGGTTGTCAAGTTGTATTTGTTAGTTGTTAGTTATTGTTAGTTGTTGTTGTATTTGCCTTCTTACTGTGGACAGGTCTGTGTATTTCCAAGGACAACAGCAGCTATGGCAGAGGGTGCCACTCCACATAAGGCCACTCAAGCCAGGCTGGTCAAAGGAACCAGAGACAAAATAACCCCAGGGCTTTCTGAGTAGGCTGTTGAGAAACAGGCCAGCAAGACAGTTTTGTAGAGCACACTCAGTGCTACTTGTTTAAGAAACAAATCACAGTAGTCACTCCGACAAGTAGCATAGCAAAATAACCAATTCCAGCTATGCAGAAATCTTTGGTGTAGTGAAAATAATCAGAAGAACCACATTTGGAGATTTGGTGGTAAAAGACCAATTTCTGATTTCCTAGACTATTTAGAATATTGCAATAGTCAGAGAAATACAATACTATAGTCTGAACATTTTGGAATAAATTAATAATGATTGCCAAAATTCAACCAAAAAGTGATAAAGTGATTTTCAGTAAAATAAGATAGCTTTAAATCAATATAACCTTTAAAGAAGAAAAACCATATACGGATGGACAGGTAATCAGCATCTGATCTCCCTGAGATAGCTTTCCATGAGAGAGAAGCAAGAGTCATAGAGTCAGGCATAGGGGAAAACGCAAGAGGCAGCTCAAAATTCACTGCTGAAATTGCTGAGAAACTATAGAAATTCTTTCACTAGGCAATGGGAGATTCTAGACAAGATTTTGGGTCACAAAGTAATGAAACCAATGGGATTAATGAATCAAAATGTGATTCTTTGGGCTGGCTTAACTGTGAATAAATCAAATATTATCATTAATGGGGCATTTGTGTCATATAGCTACATCCCCACAAATTGTATGATATTTCCCAGAAAAAGTCAATTGAAAACACAATGCTAGAACAAAATTTAGCAGCACTTTTGTCCAGTGGGTTAGACCACAAAAAAAAAACCCCAGACATCTGACAAGATACTAGAAAATGTGTCATAAAAATAATCTCAAATCTGAAAAAGAAATAGGTGCATATCACAGTCATCCTTATTCAGCATAAAGAAGATGCTGAACTACAAGTAATTTTACAAAGAAACAAACCTTAAGATTGCCCTCAGGACAGGGAAGAGGAGAGAATTAAAAGATGGGAACCAAAGTTGCCCCTCTGCCTCCTCTCCTAAAACCCCCCAGAAAAGGCAGCAGCAAATAGCAGCCTGAGGGAACACTAAGGGATACCTTTGTAGCAGGGAAGGAAGCTCTGCAATAGCTGCAAGGTGCAATACTGAAACATTTTGGTAAGTAAGATTCTACCTGGCAAGTCTATCTTAGCTGTGGGGCTGCAAAAGCCACACGAGAAAAGACTTCAAGCTTGTTCTATAGAAATGAACAAAATGGGAAATAAAAAAGAACAACTGAAAAAAAAAATCCAGCAATACAAGCAGTGAGACAATAAAAAATTACATGGAGGGGAAAAAAATTCCCCAAATACCAAAGTACACAGCCATTATTTATTCTAATTATAAATTAACCTGAACATTTTAAACACCTTACCAATAACGTGACTTAGCATTATAACACAAGGCTTTGTATTTGAAAAAAAAAAAAAAACAAAACATCAATGCTTTTGCATTACACTGTGTGTTTGGGACATTTTTTATGTATTTTATTTTTGTCCTAGAGACCATTCAGATTTAGACAGAATGAATATCTTATTTGTTCAGAATTAAATGTTTTCCCAAGCACAAATTATACTGCAAGGCAAAGTGACACCCTTGTCTTTTCAGTGTGTGTCTGTTCCTGAGACCATCATTCATTCATTCATTTCATATTATTGATCCAACACTAAACAAAAGTGATTAAATGAATATGTGCAAACAGCTAAGAAGAAAAATAATAAAACATGTCTTGTTTTGGTTGTTTTTTTCTGCCAGTGCATGCAAATCATGTTAGAATAAATATAGAAGTTCAGTCTTAGGTCTGCTTTGACCTAACTATAGAGCGGTATTAAAATACCTTTATGCACGCTTTATGTAGTGAACTGAACCTTAGACGTTAGATCAAAGGCAAAAACTAGACTATATATTGTAGTTTTGATGTTTTCTGCAGGACAAACAAGATGAAAAAGAACAGTTAATCATATTTAAATAAAAGTGAACACTGAATAGAACACAGTTTCAAATTGATAGAAAGACAGGTTAAGCCATAGAAATCAATGTCATGCACTTAGGCAGAAGGTGAAAAGAAGAAAAAAGACAATCCTGCTATATCTTGCAGTGCCTTTGAAATTTAGGATGTGCACTACTTGCCATACCTCAGCCTGGAAATTTTCTGAAATTTTCAATTTAAACTTTGTGGACCATGTTTCTGGTCTTAACAGCAAAGTGATGCAAATCTCTCCCCTGAGGAACAACTACAATAATGCACTGGTACTCAGCATCCCTGAGAAAGAACTTTTGTCACTAAAGTAATTCTTTTGCCCTAGACCAGTCTTGCCTGCTGTAATGCCACATCCATTTCTCTAAGATGAAAGGTGAACATACAACTACTTCCAAGTCTGCTCTACCTTGTGCATGTATGCATCCATCCACACGCTGAGACACACAGCCTAATTAGCAGGTATGGCACTGATCATCTGTTTCAACTCCCCACACATCTTCTCCAGCAGCAATTGCAAATCTTCAGGAGGGTTCATCAATAATGGCAGGGCTCCTGCTGGCAACTTGTATCAGGGGGAGGATTTGCAGAACTAAAAGGTCTGTCTCCCTCCAAGTTCACTGCAGCTTCTCTCAAATGAGGAGAAACTTCACATGAAATTCTGCCTGAAGGTCAGACCTACTGTGTTTTCTTACTGTTCAAGAGCTCCTGGGCATTCCTACAGAGAAGTGAGAAAAACTTCCTTATGTGCTCAGCTAACTCCTGAAAGCAGGACCAGAATGTCCTCAGGTTTGCACCTTATATAATAAGACCTCAAGAGGTATTTTTCCCTCATGTACTTTGTCTATTAAAAGCACAACTCAAATACAGAAAATCTATAAAATCCCTCCAATCCCAGTAGTAAAAAAAAAAAAAAAAAAAAGAGAAAAGCAAAGGAAAAAGAAAAAGAAGAAGGAAAAAAAAATCACAATAGTGATTTATGGGCCAAAAAGACAAAGATTCTAGTTTGTTGGCACATTGGGTCATATTCCAGTGGGAAAAGACCTCTTCAAGAGGGACTGCCTGCATCACATAGATAGAAGTAGCTAATCTTCTTAGCCAAAGACTAGTTTAAATGCCCTTTTCATTACTTAAACTATTAATACATGAAAATTGTGCAGTGAAGGCAAAAGTAGCACAAACTCACTGTACTGGAATAAACATGATGAAGAAAGCTAAAAAGAAAAGAAAATACCACATTCTTTTATCAAATGTTTATGTGTCCGTGCTGGAGCTCCAGGTAACAAGTACAAACATTCAGAAAATTCTGATATTAACAAGAAGAAATTTGATTCAGTGGCCAAAAGAAATCTCTATGATGACTTGCAGTACTTTTGTGTTAAACCACATCATTTTAACCTGAACATAGCTGTGAAATTCTGTGTTAACAAAAATTCTGATGAGTAACAGGCACCTAACAAAGCCTGCTTTCTTACAGATACATGGGTCCTAGGCTTCTAGAAACACAAAAACACATACCTCAGCTCCTGCTTCCTACCCTTCTGGGTTTCACCCTTCCTCTGTGTTTCCTCATTTTTTTTTTATGCTGTTTTTTTAACCATCTTCTTCATCCAGTCAATCCCCTTTCCATAAACGGCAGTTGGATATGGAGAACAACACATTATGGCTGGCCTTAAGTTCTCTGTGCTCATGTTGCAGCCTCTTCTTCATTCATATGGATCCCTGTCCACAGAAGCTCATTTTCACAGAAATGCATAGAAGCTAACAATCTTTGGGAAATCCCTTGTTAAACTGGGTTGTGATTGGCCAGTGGTCAGAAATTACTAGGAGGAACTGACAGTGCAATCACATCAGCCTTGTTTCAGAAGGAAACCAAAAGCTAGAAACATCACTGCTTTTCTTGAATACCAGAAGCCTTTTCAGAAATGCAGAGAGGGGATCTTGAATACCTATGCATTTCTGGGACAATAAAATCTCAGGGTAGTCTCTTTAATATCCAATCACATGAGCTGAGAGCCAGGAATTTTCCCTTTCCAACACCCCTTTCTAACACAGGAACTCATCCTATATTAATATGCCCAAGAGTGAGCAGTAATACATCATGATTAGGATACCTATAATTTTGTTAGAAAACTTTCCAACATGAGATGCTGAATCCAAAATAAGGTTCCTCAGTTTTGAATGCCATTACAATCTAATCGCTGTATTGCCTGAAGGAGTTACTTGCCTAGAAGCCAGCAGTTATGACTAGATTACATAAAATATGTAGAAACAGAGGATATTCTGAGGAAGCACAAACATTTATACTTTGTTTCTGGCACAAGCTTATTTCCAGAGTTAAATGAAATCGTAAATGAAGCAGGCTGTAAGAGAACGTCAATGGCATTTTGGAAGAAAAACAAATCTCCAAAAATTGAGAAGGAGTTCCACGGACTAAGAGAGATGACCAGTGTGGTCAAAATCCTCATGCTGATTAAATGTTTATGTTAACAAAACAATTATGAAAAGTGAGAGATGACAATGAAAAACAGGAGAGACAGCAATCTATATAAAATAGGTACTTTTGCCACGGTAAGAAATTCACATGGGGATAACAGTTGATGGATATACTTGAAATAGAAGAGAAAAACTGAATAGCTAACTATCTCCTCCATTTTACACTAACTGGATACTAGCAGGAATGCTTTGATGTACAGAACAAAAATACATAACTTGTCTCTTTTAAGATATTAGGAGATACTCTTCATGGTTCTTCTTCACTCCTTAATTGCCTTGAATACACATTGAAAGAGAATGGGGATAAGATTAATGTGGAACAATTTGACACTGATGTATTCCCCCTACAGAACAGCAACTGCCCAGTATTATGCCTTCATGCCTTTAAGGCCCACCTCAAAGGCATAGGATATTATTGGCACTTCTAAACTAAAATGCCAAAGGTTCAAACTGATTGCACTCCACAGCCTGGAGATCAAAGACGCACATGCAGCCTCCAGCCCATATTCAGACTGTCACTCAACAAAGGACCGCTGGCACACAGAGATTACCCACAGAGAAGCTTTTAATTTGAGAGGCTAGGGAATGGGTGCCTGCATTTGTCCTACTAAGAACATCTGTTCAAAAAACATTTTCCAAGTTGTGTCACCTAGCATAGCTCAGTGAAAGTCCTTCAGGATGACATAAACCTTTGCAGACTAAAACAACTTGCTCCTTTCACAGATATAAATTGCTCCATTAAAAAATAATTAATTTTGTTACTGTAAGAGATAATTAAATCAGCCAGCAGTTTGAAGGCAGATAATTGAGAACACAAATTCCCTTTCTACTGCTGATCATAACTAAATCGGAATTTGTCAAGATGGAGATGGAAAAGTATCTGGTTTTTGATACGACATGGAAATAATATATGTCACCTTCACATTGAGACTTTTCTCAACCTCTATAATCTTCCCTATTTCACATTGTTGCAGGCCGTCAGTGACGCCTGTCAAGCAAGCCTCATAATGTATTTGCTCAGGAAAGTAATTTTTCTTTTAGTTGTTATCTTCTGTTGTTCTTCCTTCATCCCTACCTTTCCCCAGACTACCAGTATCATCCTGCATTTCTCTTGCATGTGAGAGAGTCATCACTTTGCTGAACCTCATGACACCTGTGTAAATCAAATCAAATCAAATGTTCCTGCCTAAGGGCTAAGAGCTTTGTTTTCATGACTGCAGGCACAAGGACAGGGACAAAGCTTTGGAGTCAGACATCCAAATGCAAATTCTCTATTCAATAATACAATGTCAGGTTAGTTTTTGTCTCTGTGCTCTTTTTGCTCTTCCTGACTTCAACATGAAATGACTTCATCATCATCATGATTTCATAAAACAATTTATGTGAGTCTGCTGTGATTCCTTGAGGTGAAGTTTCAAGTTTTGAGTGAGGACAGCCTTGTATCTTATCAGGCTGAATATTATTGCTCCAATTCTGGGTACTAGAGATTTCTATCTTCTCCTTCTGTTCAAGTTATGCATTTAATCAGAGACACTTATGACAGTGGATCCTAAGGAGTGGAAGGATTTGTACTCTGTTTCCCTGCTATCTTATATGTGCTACATCTGCTGATTTGCAGATACACAGACTGCTGTCACTATATGACATAACACCTTCACAATGTTTAGATTATTGCCATTACTGCTATACCATTTACTAAGCCTTGCCACACTTCCCAGTCATGCTGTTATTTGTGGTTTTTTTCATCAGTCAGCCAACCAAGATATAAAAACCTGACATAAAGAGCAGTTTTGCCATGTGATAATTTACAGGATACTAAGCCCAAGCAGTCCGGAATACCTTGATGAACCGATATCATAAATAGTGTTTAAGACATAGTCACAGCTATAGCGGTTGAGCACAGAGAAATAAATGCTCTCTGGTAGCAATAATTCATACAATACATATAATTGAACATATATATTGACAAACTCAGGAATTTAAAAGCTTTCTGGTCAACCTTCCTCAAGCTGAGCAACTTCATGAACAAATTGATTTCCAGATTGTATCAGGCAGAACTTGACTACAAATGAAAAGATTTTTAGCACAATGAAATCCAGCTGCTTAAAACATCCTACATCATACAGAAATTCCATGTGACAAATTAAAAAAATAAAAACAGAGCTCTGGACACATACTTCATTATAGGTCATGAACTAGGGCAATTTAAGAGTGTTAAAGGCTAGATTCAAGCTTTCTGTTATTTTCTTCATTCTCCCCAGAGACACATTATTTGGTTTCCACAGAGGAATTGTTTTTTACATCAGAAAAAATATCCCAAAGCAGAAGAAAAAAAAAGATCTGATCTGACAGGCATTGCAAACACAGTTAACAAGCTACTTTAATTATCCTCCTAAGATTTTCCCATTTGTACTCTGATCATCATCTTCTTCACAAACTTAATTATGCCTCATTTGTTCTTGCTGCACTACTCTCAGTGAGTATTCCAGGTGGAAAAGAGGAGCCTGTTTGTAACTGTAACCTCAGGTAATTGTTATATATTTTTTATTTTGCTATAAAATAATTTGGAATTTTTCAGGAAAAAAAATATAGAGGAGCAATCTTTGGGCAGTATGAATATTGAGTAGAAAGCCAGGCTATGATCAGCCATCCATCTGAAAATTATCACTAGACAGATGATTGAATAAGTGAAGAAAATCATGCTGTTATCATCTGCATTTTAGAGATTAGTATTAATAAATTCTGATTCCTCAGCAGAGGAAACCTTTCCACAAACTTGACCTTTGAGAAAGTAAGAAAGAAGAACAACTGGGAATAAATGTGCTTCGTGAGTCAAATACTGAGACATGAACCCAGTCACTATTTAGAATTTATGCACTCCCAGCACTTTTAAAGTGCATAGGAATTACTGCATTCTGACTGAGTACAGACTGAATAAATACCCTGAAGTACCATAATTTAAGGCCTGATGAGTTGCTTCTTCTAACTTTTCAAAAGTCCTAGGCTTGCCTCCCTACCATGCCTGAACTTGGTTTCACCTAGGTTGTTTTGAGACACATTATTTTTGTTTAATTAACCTACTGAGTCACTACTGATGCCCCAGACAAGCGTTTTCAAGTACAATGAAATGCCAAGCCTTAAAATCCAGCACTACATACAAGTAACTAATCTTTACACATCATTTCACAGGCCTTCAAAACTGAAACATAAAAATTACACAAAATGCTAAGCCTTAAAAACACCAAACCTAAGTTTCTTATTTTCTTTTTAAAACCAGAGACACAAGACAGTCAGCATTAGTATATATTCCATTCCATCCCTTACCTGAACCAAATTCCATCCCTTTAGAGATTCAGCAATGATAGAAGTAACTGTTGCACATACACCACCAAATACCATCAGATGATTAGGTCCATATTTTATTGCATCATAGAAGGCTTTGAGTCCTTTTGCATTGTCACACTGGAAAAAAAAAAAAGAGAGAGAGACAATATTCAATGTCAAAAATAAATTAACTAAGAAAGAAACTGTTGAGCAATTGGGCAGGGAAAAAAATCAGGGATTCCACAGACATAAATGTAAGACTTATACATGAAAAATTAGAGCACTCTATTCTGGACTCCTGATGAGCCATAGTAAAAGAATAGCAAAATGCCTCATTATGTTCTACAAAACTAGAATTTTTCTACCACCATTTGAAAACTAACAAAAAAGTCCAGTAACAAATGGTTGACCAAAACATTTTCTACATTTAGAGCTACCATTTCACAAAGCAAAATTTGGAAAGTAACACTGGATTGTCAGCAGGACTTCCATAGTTGGAGAAAGTTTGACACTACTGATGGTCTCTGTAAAAATAATTCTGTCTCTAAGGAAGACTATTAAAGAGCTTCTACTTAAACTTCTACTCAAAGTCCCAACCTCAGTATTCTGTGCAAAAATATATAGCAGAGAGCCCGTGATTTAGAAGGATAACACAAAGACTTCAAAAGATAACAAAATATTCTTTTGAAGTGCTAAGAATTAATTGTTCTGCCCTCATAGCTCACACAGCTTTGAGTGGAAGGCTGGGCTAGATGACATTCTGAGATCCTTCTAACCTGACCTGTTCTTGGCTCCCCTGATGATTAGTTTGATCATTATTTCAGGTGTAAGGAATTTTACTGTAAACTGAGACACAGACTGAAAATTAAGGGAAAAAAGGCTCATACTAGTCAGTATTGCAAAAGATATATCAGTCCTTGAATAAAGTAGTATTAATCATTCATAATAACACTGATTCCTAAGCTTGCAACAGAGTATTAATAAATTATGTGCCTGAAGGTAAGAATTTTATTCCAAACCATACTGGAAGTCAGAAGTACCAACAGACTATAATAGCAGCTGCCACTGCTCCACTAACAACCACTTCTTTCTCTTTTTGAAACAGAAGTTTTCTGCCCTCTTTTGCCTCCTCTACAAAGTCTTCCTTGAATGTACTCTTTATAAGAACTATCACACACCAGCCTCCAATATTTCATTATGACTATTCAATAGAACAGTTCATTTACTATCAGCATCCAAGTAGTAATTGTATTGCATTCTGTAGAGAGAATAAAGATTTTGACTAAGAAGTTTGGAAGCTTATATTAATCTCCTTACTGAATTAATATATTAAAAGAAAAATTATTATATTTGCATTCTACCTGCAAGAATAGAATTATTGGTCTCACTTATTCAAAAGGATACAGATGTTTAATGCATAGACTCTCATAAGTTGCATAATATGGCCCAATGCTTTCTTTCTTAATGCAGGAAAAAAGCCAAAACCACTCAGTACAGCAAAGGCTCCCCTATCAGTTTAATGTGCTGGTGACAAGCTCACATTGTGAGGGAATCAAGATGGTGATCACTGGAAGAAGCAGCTTTCTCCATTCTTACTCCTTCACTCCCTACTTAAAGGAGGGATTCCAAGTGCAACCAGAAGGTCTCGGATACTTCTTGAACTTATATGCAGCCAAGGACACTAGAGCTTTAAGTATTCGCACTTAATTGACATTTAGCCAAGTCTTTTCCCTCATCCACCTTATCATATGAAGCTGCAGCAGAAAAGATTGCTGAACTGTTAATATAATTTTAATATAATTAAAGTTAATTAAACAGTTAATATAATTTTCTTTTTTTATTAGGTCATATTTAAAATGTATCACTAAATAGCAGTTTGAGAAAAATAAAAGCCATATATCAAATAAAAATAATGTTAATAGTAAAATAAATGTCCGAAGTTGCAGCCTGTGAAGGGCCATGTACATAAAAAGTTATGAATAAATAAATGATAAAGACTTATGGCATGTTATCTGAAGTAAAATTCACATTAAAACCCACCCTTACATCACAAAACACTGATGCATTTTTAACTACTCTTTGCCTACAAAACGTTACTCACTGCAGCAAACTTAAGAAATTGAGTTGCAATAGGCCAGCTTGCTGGGAGGTCCAGACCTGGTGTAAGGTCTTTCTTTCTTTGATTTTTCATGGTTATGAATATACTAGCATGACAACAATGCTTTTTCAATCACACAGCAATTCTCTTGGAGAGGTATACCAAAATGTTTGTTCATCTTTCCCAAAGTGAAAGGTTCACACTGCCAAGATATAATACTGATCAATCAAAAGTACCTACAATAACACCTGGGCTTCGATGTGGTCTAGTTAAAAGCCTACCATGTTTTCACCTTTGTACTTTCCTCCTGACTAGTCACGGCTCTCTCTCTTCTAGGCCACCATGAATAATTAGCATTAGAATTATGCAGAGTAGACTCTGCATATTCCTTGAACAAAAGTGTCCCAATAATCTAAAGTATGTCTCAGAGATAAAGAACAAGAACTTAATACAGTGGGTGGTCACAACTGGACAGAAATGAAAGGAAAAATGAGAAAGATGGGAGAAAGCAGACTTTCACATTTGTTTAATGTCACATTTCACAACATACACTGTGTATAACATTCTTCCCTGCAAGCAACAGAACAGTCTGTCACAAGCATTAAAAAATAAACATTCAGATAAAAATAATAGCCCTACCAAGCCAGACAGACAAGCAGGAGAAAAGGTTTCTTCCTGCCTCCAGTCTGAAGAACGTATCCTTAGCGAGCTCCTGAAGCCCTGTGAACAACTGGATTTTTCCAGAAATCCCAGGTGGCCACCACCACTGCTCATGGTTTTCAATTTCCAAACCCTACATATGCAACTGTAAAAGAGGGCAGTGCTGTGGAAAGATGACAATCACTGAAATTCCCATCATATCAGCACCAAACGACTTCCTGTCTCCAAGTGACTCCAGCTAGGTCCAGGAAAAACCCTTTGCACCAATCTATACAACAGAAGACTGCATAAGAACCAAAATCCACATTAAAAAGCCAAGGCTAGAAATTCCTGGGCACATGTGGATGACAAGAAGACTAATTACTGTTACTAATTGTAGTATGACTGACAGCAATGAAGAGGAAAGAATCCCTCATAAAAAGTTACAAACTTATATCATGAAAAATGTAATCTGAAGGAGCCAACGGTGTTTTTACTACAAAGTTTTGATATTTTGCCTGAATTGTCATCAACATGTCTGTCACTGAGCTAAACTACAGCCAGCTCACTTTCAACCCATATATAAAACCCTATACTTGACTGCCCGTTGAAGCACTGACCATGGTTGCAATATATTTACCAAAACTAGAATTTCGAATATATGTGATTTGTCACTTATCATAATTTTCTTCAGAAGGGGATGAGAACTTCCTACCCCAAACACATTAATTGCTATGCTTAGTCTCAGCCAAAAGCCAGCAATAAGCCAAATATAAATAGCAAACATACATATTAATGAAATAATTACATTAAGTGTATCTCTTAACACACTGACTGGATACAGATTACCTGGGAAATTCACAAGGAAAAATACAACCAAATCATTAAGCAAAGGTTTGTGAAGTGTCCTGCCTCTTGCTGTGATAAAGACAGCTTAATATCACAGCTGGCATCTGAAAAAGCGTGCACAGAACCACCTATTTTAATTAGGAAAAATAGCCAGATGAACTGCTGCACAGGAGATGAGTCAAAGGAATTTGTGGATTGAAGTGTTAATTCTCCTGAATCTTCTTCAGAGGAGCAGCAGACAAATAAAAACTATAATCCTCCACTGAGAAAAGGGTCCAAATATACCGGGAGGAAGAACTGCCTGAGGCGTTAGGGGTTCACACAGACAAGAAACATTTCTAGAGAGAATGGCACAGCAGCTGAATACACAGGAGAGACCTCCAATCCACTCAAAGGCCCTCTGCAGCTGAGAGAAAGGATGTCCCGTGTGAAGGCCACACATCACTGAAGTCAGAAATGGCAGGACTGACTTGAGGGTTGTTGGATGCCAGGAAGGCTGCCTGGCAGACAGTGAAAGAGACACCGAGGTGTGCACTGAAATCCTCATGGCCATAAGCATAACACACTGCAAGTCCTTGGTGCACAGAAAAGAAATTCATATGGCTCTCATACAAGAAAAGGTTTTGCCAACTCCATAACATTGACAGGTTTGAGTAATTACAGGGCTAGCACAGCAGCAGATACTTGCAATTTAACTGATCTTGTTAGAGTTGTGCAGCAATGAGCATTGTAGGGATGCATACACTGGTCACATGTGTGATTATGTTTAGATTTCTAGCTGTTGGATAGCTGTGCTGAACTGTTTCTCAGCAAGCTGTATTCTGGCACAACTATACTTTTTCTGAGCAGAAGTAAACATGAGGAACTATTTTGGTGTCTATTGAGCTACTGACAATTGATGTTAGAGAGCCTTTATGAAAAGAGGGACTAACAAACAGCTGTCATCTGCATAATAAAATATCCAACTTTATCAAGTGATATAAGAGCTTTCAGCAGCACTCTGCCCTAAATGCTCATAAATATATAAAGAGACTTCTTTCTACAGAGAAAACAAATGTATGAAGCCTTATTCCTATCCTCTGCAAAACCTTGCTTAGAAACTAGCTCTGTGTTACAACATCAGTTCAAATGGAGCTAAGAGATGAGGAACACCAACAATTATTTTAATTTAATTTTCATGGATTTCTTTAAAGTCATCAATACAGACAATTCAGTGAAGAACATATAGACAAGTGCTCGAAGCTACAAAAAACGTCAATCAAGTTAGCAAACTCTGCCTGCTTTATATGGGCCAGGCATGCTTCCCCTGAGGTTTCTCTCTGTTTTCAAGTATCTGCAATTTAGGTACTTTAAAAGCCAGCAATTATATTTTTGCATTTAATTGCTCTAGCTGGATTTTCTTTCCATGAGTTTGTACGACTGCTCTTGGAACCTCCAGTTTGACAACCACAGCATCTGGTGACAATATAATTATCCATTGAAAGAAAAAGTACTACCTTTCAATTGTTCTAGAATACTTCACACTGTGCAAAGTAGGTGTGAGATGTCTTGCCAGGGGATGTTATGAATGCTAAAAGTTCACAAATACATGAAATTAAATTGGACTCGTTCATAGATCAAAAAGACAATTCAAAACTTCTTAATGGAGAGATGGCAATTTTCTCAGGAAACACCTGAATCACAGATTATGGGTGGCCAGGATGCTATTCTAGGAAAGCAAGACCAAAACTCTGCCCTTTCCTGCTGATCATCTGACAAGGCATCAGGTACTTGCATCAAATCTGGTGTGGACTGCTACAGCCATTCCTGGGTTCTGCATTTGAAAAACAAAAGCAACCCCTTCCAGCAAGTACACTAAACTTCTCTTTCTTTAAACTGAAGTAAACTCATCCCAAATGGTGGGCTTTTCTGTATGTGATTTCTCTATCATATTTTAATTTAAATAAAATATTTAGTTTTCATATTAGCAATCATACTTGGTTTTGCTTTAGAAGGACTGGCAACAACATGAGAGGACTTAATATATTCAGTGAAATATTTTTCAGTAAATTAACTTTCTTACCTTGACACCTCTTGACATACTTCTAGACTTTATCTAGCAACTTCTTTATCTGATTCTGCCTGCTGCACAGCTCACAGTGCTACCTCTAAGGTACTGGTGCTTGGCATCTCATTTAGCAGTTTATATTCTGCCTTAGGTGTCACCAGCCTCTTTAATCACTGATCCCGAAGCAAGGGGGACCACTTACTCCTCTGTCCCCTCATTTCCTAAAAGCCTGTCTAAACACCTTGTGAAGGCTCAGCCTCTTGCTCAATGACATTTTCTTTTTATTCAGTTCGCTGCTTGGAACTGAGTCCACCAAGCAAGATAAACAAAGATTTCCTGTCTCTCCTTATAAGAGAAATATATTTACTTTTGCCAATAATACTCTTTTTTTATTATATGACTTACATTTTCAGTCTCGTTACTATTTCTTGGAGTATATAACATTTACACTGAATGATTCCAATTTAAGAAATCCAATATTAAATGGAACTGGAATGTAGCAAATAGATAAATCCTGTGCAATCAAAACTGACTCGGCCTGTTTCCATCCTGATTAAATATGCAGTAGTAGCAGAGATCAATTTGACTTCCTCTTTTCAAAGTAAACTTGCATTCAGCTTGAAAGGTGAAGTCTTTCCTCAAACAAAGGTAAAGCTTTTCCCTGATGTGTAACTGTAACACTAACAGAAGTTCAGAAGATCATCAAGAAACATTTTGTGTATATGTGGTATGGAGATCACTCCCTTTTAATAATGAAACTGTTGGGTTGATGTGGCAAGGTTTTGGTAGCAGAGGAGTACCACGGGTGACTTCTGTGAGAAGACACCAGGAGTTGCCCCCACACTTGTCCCTAGAACAGACAGCCTGTTCTGGCCAGCTCCAAAACTGCCCACTGCCCAAAGCTGAGCCCATCAGTGTTGCTGATGAAACTCTGTGACAACACGTTTAATAACAGGCAAAAGAAACACTGCAAGCAGCTGTGAAAAAGGAACAACAACAAAAAAAAATAGACTGTGAAAGCAGGAGATGCTGCAGCTGCTGCAGCCCGTGGTGAGACCGGCTGTCCCCCTGCAGCCCATGGAGGTTCATGGTGAAGCAGAGATCCACTGAAGCTTTTTTTTTAATCTGGCTGTACCACTAATCCTGAATGCATGAGTTGTTCGAGGGCTATACAGCAATGAAATGCATAGTTCAGGTAACACTGGCCAAGATGTCTGTAAGAAGTTGACCAGGAATTCAAAATGTTAATATCTTCTTGTGAGTTGCTAGTGGAAAGCTAACATTTGGGCCTTAGAGAGATCCTATTGTGCAAAATGAGCAATTATGTAGATCCCACAGTATAAGTTACTGAGTTTTGTTGGATTGTTCTGCATATGTTGGACCTGTAATCTTACCTGAATCAAGTTGGTGTAAATTCAAATATTCCTGGACCAGAGGGGATTTTTTAACATCCCTACTGTAGTGGCTCACCCAGTACATACATTCCATTTTATTTAACTTACTTCTACATCAATCAAATAAAATATTACACAAGATAGTTTTACAGATTTTTTTTTAATTAGCAGCATTAATTGAAATGGATGGATGTTGCCAAAAACAATGCCCTCTTGAATTAGAATTTTTTCCAAGTATCCTTAAAGCTGCCTGTGGATGTTCACATTCACAGTTTTATGGCATAACTATACAAAACACAAAACTAAGTCTTGGTACTGTGTTTTTTTTTTTTCTGACATTCTAGCACTCAAAAACCTATCAGATATTTTTGAAAATTCAGTATTAACAGGGAGAACAATACCTTGCTCACTTCTTCCTCCCAACCCAACCTATACTACTCCACTGCCATTATGTTTTACAGAAATATGGAAAGTGGAATTATGGAAAAGGATAAAATTCTAAAGGAACAGTAAAATAATATATCCAAATATATTTAGAAAACAAATAGTATATTCTGGTTTTGAGAATAAGCTGGCTAGGATTTTTCCAGCTGTTCCAATTTTTACCAAGAAGTTCAACATTACAATGATTTCTAACAAAACAAAAGAATTATCTTCATTATTCAATAATTGAGGAACATATCTTCAGACTGTATTTTTATCAAAATACTTTTTAAAAGGTCCTATGAAATCAGTTACATTTTCACATCTAAGTTACTTCAAAAGGTGTTAATTGTTCCAGACACTTGAACCCCAAGATCATTATCACTTAAATTTATTGTTGCAGTCTACTGATTATTTTGTTGTCTCTCAGACATGTGCCGTAGTAGATTTACGAGGTATTTGCCAGCTGCTGCTCAAGTATAAAATGAAGAGCTAAGGAAGAGAGTACAGGTTCAACAGAGTCACTAATGTCAGTTCTTCAATTTTGTACTTGTCTCTTTTTTTTTAATTCCCTTCATTATTACTATTTATTATTTATCATTACACTGCCATAAATAGCGTATGTTTTAATAGCCATATTCTGTTGAAATATTTCTATTAAATTTCCTTTCATTCCCTCACCTGCACTTTTTAGAATATAGGGAAGAATTCAGAAAAGTGAAAGGATATGTCATTTGAATATGACATTGGATTTTGTTTTCCAGATCTAGAGTATGAAAAAGATATGGCTTTTCACAAGAACAATCAAAAATAATAAATCATACTTCTTTCTATGTTTTGTAAATAAATTTTCTTAAACTGCCTTTAAAGGTATAGTTTCACCAATTTTCTCCTTTCCTTATGTTTCCTACTGACTGTACTCAGTTTTAATAGGATTGGGGTTTTTTTCCCCAGGTAACTTTGGGAATAGGAAAATCACCTCATGCAGGGAAGGGCAGCATCTCTGAATTCTTAGTGTGTCTTTTCAGTACTCTGAAAGCTATTACATACTAAAACTGTGTAACTCCTTTTAACTACAGCAGTGCGCTTTGAAGTAAATAAAAGGACTGAAATAGGCGAATAAAAAAGAAGAAAAATACAAATTTATAAATAAAAATCAAGGTAGGTAGAAGAAAATAGAGGTATACTAGAGAAAAACCCTTAAAGTACCGGTGATATACATTATAAAATGCCTGGCACCCCTCTCTGCAGTAATAAGCTGCAACTGAAACCAAGATAGGAGTGAAAAGATATTTTGATATTTTTCAGCAAGCAGCAAGAAGCAGTTCTAGGGGAAGTCTGCTATATGAATTACTTCTTTAGCATGACCTACTTACTCATGGAAAAGGCTTTAATTTTATATAAGGGGTAGGGGTGGGGAAGAAAAAAAAATTCTTTCTTGATACTTTTCTGACATGAAATTAAAATATTACTCTGAGGGTGAAAAGAAATGGGGGAAAAAAGCAGCCCAAAGCTCTTCAGCATCCATCTAGTTAAGGGTCATGTTGAAATAAAGTCTCCCTTGTGTGCCTCTGTCATATGGCAACAGGGCCCATGTCTCAGTGCTCACAACCACAGAAATGTCTAAATAAACGTTCACCGGGGATGACAAGAGACACACATGACTCCAAGGCCCTTCAGAATTGTTCTTATAACTTCTGAAAGTCATTTACCTGGAAAATGTGAGACAATCTCCTAAGCTATCACAAGGATGTCTGTAGCACCCTTGAGAATATATTTGAATTTTAATAAAAGGTCCAAAAGCATTTGGCATTTTTGGAAAACATGATGAAACTCTTCTACTTTAGAGAATGACATTCAACATCAAGAGTTCTTAGTGGTATGCATTGCTCCAGCATGACTTTTCTGAAGGAATATTGTTTGAAAGGGTCCCTTTTTTTTTTTATTTTTTTTTTAAATTCCCCAGCAAGAACTTCAGAAACTCAGACAAAGATCAGAATTAAAATACAGCTGAAAAAGTAAGAGGTTAGAAAGGGCATAATGAATTAAGAATACAAAAAATATTTCTTTTTACTGAAGGTCAAGAAAATCTGGTGTAATAACCTCCATCACAAGTCCATGATTTTTAATTAAAATCTTCCTGTGATGTAAAACAGTTGAACTTTGCCCATAGTGAATGAAACTTCGCTAAACTAATTTATCTAATTAGGAATAATGTGTGATCCTTTGGATAAACTACCATTAAGTTAGCCCATAAAAGCCAAATTAAATTCATGGTATGCTTTATTTTTGGCTTGAATTAACATAGCATGAGACTACAATAATTCACCATTTTGTAGAAGTCGTAGGCTGGAAATGCAGAGTACATATCAGCACAGGGAGCACCATATTCTTTTTCCCTTAATACCTGGCAAAAGAGACACCATGGAGAGAATAAAGTTTTATTTTAGCAGCTACTCAGATGGGATGACATTCAGCCAGTGAGTCGGCACAATCCTTCACAGTCAGCAGGTATGAAAAACCCCCAAAATCCCAGTTTCAGTTAGGAACCTTGCTAACAAAAACTGGAGTTGCCACAGACTTATCTGCAATGGGGAGTTGACTCAAACTTGAGCCTGAGGCAAAGGAAAGGAAAAGATCAGCCCTGGAACTATGGAGAGATACCGGAATGGAAACATGTTCAAAAAGGTTTCCAATTTCACTATCTCCCTAGGCAAGGTTGTCACAAGTATTACTTCAAGCCAAACTTAATTTGTTGTTTCCCTATCTAAAGGCTCTCCTTGATCTGAGTTTTATATTCCAGGGGAATAACTGGTAGAGATTAGGGACTACTTCAAAAACTTGAAGTGGTGGATCTATTTGATACGTGGTCCTGTCACATTCACACCTGAACACTAAATTTCAATAGCTTTAAAGCTATAAAAGCAACATACTGTCTCCATGCTGCAAATTGAAACATGATTAACAAACAGCTGTTCCTTTGCAAGACCAAGAGTAGCAGACTGACAAAGAAACCCTCACCACTCACATTCAGCAGCATCGTATGGGATTTCTACAAGTAGACTGACCAATGCTCTTTCCTTTTCTTACAGCCCTTACAGAAGCTTGCCAGGTATTGTCCCTTGGGGGTTCCCTCCTTATGCTCCCCCTCGCAGAAAAGGCCATGTGACATAAAAGGGAAATAGAGCTGAGCTGAGTGCAGGTGAAATGCCCACAGAGAGCACAGCTCAAACCTGCAGTTGGCCCCAGATCAACTACCCAGATATTTAAAAACAAATATATTCAAAACGAGTCTGGAAACTGCAAACAGAATCCATACTAGAGGCTAAGGTCTGCCAGCCTGCCCATCTTAGAGTAATGAGGTCACCCTAATTCTCTTCCTTTAGTTTCTTAAATGTGTTATATACTTGTGACACACAACAAAACTTGTTCCTCAGCTCCTTGACTGCTGGCCAGCCAAGATGAATGTAGGAGCCCAAGAACTGTTTTTCCTCTGTGAACACTATCTTCCTTCATAACAAACCCCAACATAAAGTCCTCAGATGTGTCTCACTGAGCTAGTAATTCCTGCTGGCTGTTAACCAAGCTCTACAGAAATCTCACTGATGCACCATGAAGGAGTTCCAAACTACCAAATCCTCTATCATCTGCCCAGTTGCCTTTGCACTGTGGTTATATTTGAAACCTCCCTGACTGCTGCTATTACTTTGGCACGTAACGCTCTGCTAGGCACTGCTACCCCACAAGCAGAGCTCATATGCATGAGTAGAATTCATGCCTGTGTAAATTGACTTTTTTTACTTGCCTAAATGCCACTAAAAATGGCTTGACTAAACTCTAATAAACTGTAAATGACTAAACTCCCTGAATCATCATAGTAGAAAATTCACTTACTAGTTCAGTAACTGGATAGAGAAACATGTAGGTTTTTTATCTGTCTATGAAGATAATTCTGCCTTAAAATCTCCATGATTTTGTCAGACTCATTCAGTCCTAAGCTGCCCAGAGATAAAAAAATAAATTAAAAAATCATGCAAATATCAAGTTCATCAAGACAGCCTGCTTCCTCTTATACCATGTACTCCAACAGAGCTAAATTGCTTTAAGCTTGTACAGGGAACAGTGCAGATTCTTGACATCCTTTTGCCAAACATGTACTGACTGTCACCCAGAATCTTAACAGGCTGAAATGGCATAAAATGCTAATAGAATGATTCTAATCATTCTGTCAAGCATGGCTGACACTACATTGTCAAGTGAAGAAAAGTACTTTGTACAGCTCTGGATCAGTTTTATTTTTTTTTACTGTGGCATCATATAGGTAGAGGAAGTAGTGTGAATGACTTAAAATCTTACAATTTTTTAGGAGACAGCCTGAAGGAAAATGCTCAAGTCCTGACCAGGCAAAATATTAAATTGACAATGACCTTGTCCAAGGAAACCATTCTCAAAATGAACCAATGCTTTGAATACCTCATGAGATTTCAAATGTCTTACTTGATATGACACTGAGAGCGTCTCAAGGGGAGGAAAGGGATTTCTGTCATTAAGTCTTCTAGTACAAAGTAGTGGTGCAGAAAAAGACCTAAAAAGGTTTTCTGTTGTTTACTGGGAACTGCATAAAAATTGGCAGCTGTAGAAAATGTTGGTGCAGGAGGCAGGCACAACATCTAGTTCAAAACCAGTAGTGAGAATGTATACTAGCAAGACTAGAATTTCAAAGCTTTGATGAAATGCAAGCAGAAACACTCCAGTACCACAGACCAGATGACAGCAGAGCCAAGAAAAGCATTTTCTACTTAGGTTGTGATCAGAAACCTATCACCTGGCTGCCACCTTTCCACAGCCCAATTAGAAGAGTTTATGTAAGTGGTTCCCAATTCAGGTAAAACAAGTTGACAAATTACTACTAATATTTACAGTTGTTTGAATATGTCTGCTAACTTTGCATTGAAATGGATGAGTTGACAACACCTTTGTCAAAGCAAGGATGTGTACGTACATGTTTGTGCCAGCATGTGCCTGCAGGAGCAAGGACAGAGGGAAGACAACAGCCTTGCTGCTAGCCACAGATCTTCCTGCATCTCTGATTTGACTGGTATGCTTTGAGGGTGAAGGATAACACAGCAATTGAAAGGAAGTGCTCTTTTCAAACACCCATAACTTGGCTTCAAGAATAGAACAGTGTACTAATGTTAAAAAAAGAAATCCACAAGCAAACAAGCAGGCAAACAAACAACAACAACAAAAAAAACCCTCACCACAAAAAAACTAATAAAGCCAAAACAAATCCACTCCAGCAAATGGAGCTGGAAGCACAAGTCAGTTTGCTGAACTGAGAAGCACATAATGACAAAATAACATCTCAGGTGTCAGCTCATGAAAACATGGGACAGTCCATTCCTCAGGTGCGGTGGAGCCTGTATTCCCTAGAAACATTAAAACCAGTGGAAAAAAAGAGGAATAATTTCTTACACTGCCTCCTACTTACACTGCTATATGCAAACTGATGGGAGACTGTGTGAGTACCCTCTGTGTTCAAAATGTAGTTTAAGCTACTGTAGGAGTTGGAAGATAGGAGACTCACACCCACAGCAAAGAAGAGGAGAGAGAGGCAGGGATATGTATGAATCACAAATATTAACATGGATTTGGGTGGCATGTGATGTGTTAGCATGCAAACATGACAGAGCTGGAAGGGAAAGAAAAGTGTCATATGTCTCCCCTAACCACAATGGCTTATTGACTTGTTTAAGCTCAGAATATTTCCACAGATATGACAAAACAAGTACATCTCCAGATTTAAGAATTCCTCATGCTTTAAATTAATTATGATAACATTACAGGAAGGAAAACAGAAAATTTGCCCACCTCTTTCTCCATTGTGTTGCAACCATTTCTGTGAATTTCCTTTATTCATAAACTATGAACAGTGTGCATTCAACCATAAACATTAGAAAAAAATATGAACATAATTAATTAATTGAAATCACAATAGAGAACAAATTTAGGAAAATTAGACTACAAGAGTTATTTGCAGTGTTACTCAGAGAAATTGTTTCCCAAGTTTGCATTTTAATGTTCAAATGAACAAACAAAAGGCTTTTCAGCACTTAATATTGGGTACACAGCCTACTGAAAATCAACTTCAGAGCACTGCATACTTCTGCTCTATGCCACAACATTTGGAAAACAGATTAGCTTATACTAACAAAGTACTAGTTCTTTTTGTACTAGTTCCTGACAGCTGAAGATACACTCTTTATAGTCTTGTTCTCATGGGTTTTCAACTTGCTTCTGCATTAATTCCACCAGGCATATTAGTTATACTGTGAGTTATACTGGTCAGCCCTGTATTTCTCACTGAGTGGAAAGAATTTGCCCTCTAATCCATGATTTATCATTGCTGATAAATTTGCACATGTACCTTGAAATGTCATTTGACAGTCTAGCTCGGCCTTTTCAGAAACATTTAGCAGCATTAGTTCCTGTACCTTCTCATGTCCAGAAAATATTGGGTAAGTTCTTAATTACAAATTCTTAGTGTCCAGCAAATAGGGTGCTATGATTCTAAATGCCACTTAATCAAAAATATGCAAAACAATATGACTAAGTTATGTAAGACCTATATAAATTAAGCTAATACGATGTTTTAGTGCCGCATAAAAACAATCTTTAAAACAAAAAAAATCACATTTTTGTCAGCTATCTGCATTAAAAGTGGCAGAATGCAAATAGAACTGCTTTCTATTTAGAAATAGAAATTAGAAATAGAAATAATAAATCAGAAGTGATTTTGGCACAGCTTTAATCTGTTATAAATAATTTAATTGCCTTTCATTTGGAAAGAAACCCCATTTAAAACCTCACAGACTTTCTGCAAGCATTCCTGTTAACATTATACTCTGCAATTCAAACTTTTAGAAAATATTTATAGTTAAATCTTCAAAAAGGTATTTCTTCTGCTTAAGGCAAAATATTTATTTTTCATGGGATGATTCTTTTATTTTTACTACAAACCACCAAAACATCAAGGTGTCAAGGACCTGAGAAGAATAGACCTTTTTTTTCCACTTGATGATCTAGACAGAGGAATGCTTCTAATTTAACTCATATAGTTTCAGGACAACTTTAGTAAGAAGACAGAGGTGCGCTTTGTCCTGTTTATCTTGAGACTGGCAGTTAAAAAAAAGAACAACCTCTTCTGAGTGGCAAGACAGGACTACCTCAAGCTGAGAAGAGACACAAACAAGAAGCTCTAAATATCAGCTAATGCTGTAAACACAAAGGTCAAAGTCAGCTAACCCTCTTGTTATGTTGAGTCCAACTCCTGCCAGCAAGTGTTTGTCAGACCTACCTTCCTTTTTACACTTGAATCTAAAGGCACTTAACTCCTTGATGCCACTTATTTCTGAACGAAAGAATTTGGCAATATACAAACATAAACGCCTCCTTTAGAGTCATTGATTAACTCCATAGGAAGCCAAGAAAATGAGTAATATTTGCTTGGAAAACTGCAACTGGTTACATTAATGATTCAGGAACTTCTTGCAAAGTACAGAAAAATAGCAGAAGCTGGATGAGCTAAAGGGAACATCATAGCAACCTCAGACCAAGTGGGGCCAAGTGGAACAGGACAGAAGCAAAGATTTCCCTTACCCAGATCCCCGAAGGACACAGCTTTCTGCTTCAGGAACGCTGCTGGAAGAGCAGCAAACTGAGGTCCTTTGCTCATGACTCATTTACCTGAGCTCAGCCAAGTCAAACTCTTACATTTGTACTCAGGAGGGCTCACTGATAAGCCAAAGGTGTGTGTTAACAGCACCCTTGTGAACAACATCAAGGCAACTCTAAGGTCTCATATGTAGGAGCAAAGAGCCCCTGCAACAGTTCAGGCTGGGGGCTGACAGAACAAGCAGCACTCTGAGGCAGGAAAGGGAGAGTCCGGTGAACAAGTTGAATGTGTGTCAGCACTGGGGCTATGTAGCAGTGAGTGCAGACTGCTCTGCACAGCCAGAGGTTTCATGGGACACACTATTCCCTTTTAGTCATCATTGTCAAAGCTGCATTTCAAGCAGCCTGCTCATTTTTGAGCCTTTGGATACAGAGGAAATTCTGATAAACAGGAAAGAAACCAAGGAGAAACATTCAAAGGGTGATGGAGCACGTGATGCATGAGGAGCAGCTGGAGAAGCTGGGCTCCTTCAGCCTCAGGAAGGGAAGGCTACCCGGGCAGCCTTCTAGTCCCTAATGGGGAATACAGCTGGAGGCAGACTGCCCTCACAGACATACAATGAAAGAACAAGAGCTCACAGACTCAAGTTGCAGCAAGACTGATTCTGATTTAAGAAGTAAAAGGGCAATTTGAGTGATCAAGGACTGGAACGAGTTAACTAGACAGTTTGGGAAAACCTCCATCCTTGGAAATTTTCAACACCTGACAGATCAGTGCCCTGAGCAACCTGAGAGAGATTCAAGATCAGCCACTTTGAGCAGGATGTTGGACCCAATGATCCCCAGAGGTCCTTTTCAAGCAAAATTAATTATGATATTTCAACAATAAGTTGCTGCAAGAGCTGAAGCAAAGCAAGAAAGGCAAAATAAACCTCACAACACCATGTCTATTCACAGCAGTCTCCAATGCAGCACTAATTCCAGCCAACCCAACAGTACTTCCAGCATTGATTTAATAAAGTCTTTTTTTCAGGTAGTACCCATGAGCACTAAAAATATAGTGATTTTTGAAATATGATTTTTGGAATGAAGCTGTGCAGATAAAACTTTTGAGCCTATGATTTGCCTCACATCTTTCCATTACCAATAAGAATCACTTTGCAATGGGAAAGCAGAGAATTATTTTGGCTAGCATTTACTTAAGACAGCAACAGGAATATATATATATATATATATATATATATATATATATATATATATATATATATATATATATAAAATGATTGAGAAAGAATGGCATCATTAATCTTCATATAACAACAGTGTGCTCTCTGGCCCTCATGAAATATTTTATTTGAAACCTATTTTTTTTGCTTTTTAAATTACATTTCCATCATGGTTTGTTCTCAGTCACTATAAAGAGTATTACTTTTATTATGAGTATTATGTCTGGGTAGTTAGACAACTCTTTTCCTTGTACTTATATCACAGTGTTTTGCCACAATTTTTCTAACTAGATGAATTTCAACTTGTCTTAAACAAGTTTTTCTTAAAAACGTCATTTAATCAAGCAAGCAATACCATCTTTCATTTTTCCCATGCTAATGTTCACCAAGCAATTTCTGATGGCTGAGAAAAAATACTATGACAGTATTTATTAACTCACAAACACAGGATGTGTCACCTTTTGCCAAGGTCCCAGAAAAACTCCTGTCAAGTCAGAGTTTATGAAAGCTCAGTGAAAGCTGTGATGGTAATATTCCTTGCAATAATTTAAATATTGAAATAGTATAATGATGTAAGGTATTTGTAACTTATTGTAATTACAACTTCTCTTAGAAAACACCAGATTGTCTAGGCTATATTCCTGGAAAGAAGGCATCTGCTAATCTTGGTAAACAGATCAAAAAAGTGGGATCTCATTTAGAATAAACATTTCTAATATCCATTCATTGCTTTTCTCGGGACTGTTCCTTGAACTGGGACCAGCCCCAGAAGCTGCCAGCATGTGCTGCATCCTGCAGAACCAAACCCTGGATCTCCAGCTGTGGTGTGCGCAGTGTTTCACAACAAAGTCAAGAGAAAAGCACTTAAATGCAATTCCCACTTCATTCTTAGGATCTTGTCTTTTAGATGAGTACTATACTCTACAGATCTGTGAAAATAGTGTTGGGAAGACCTAGGCTGGCAGAAATTAAACAGGAACTAAGAGATGGTGAAATTATATAAGGTAAGAGACCCCAAACTAATCCTGGCAGATAAAAGCATCACTGAGTGAATCTGTGCTAAAACATTCTTCGACTAAATTGTGACTGTGAGCCCTTTAAGGACAGATCTCATTTGAATTACTCCCTTTAGGTAATCAAATAAAGAATTATTTTGATTTCCTACCATCTGCTTAAAATAGGAAGGGAAATAGCAGATGTTAGTTGTGTGTGCAAGAATGTACTATCATGTAGTGTTTCCATCTCTTCCCCGAACACTCCTTAATCCTAGCACCACTTCTGCCCTGAGACATCCCAATTACTTTCACTCCAATCCTTCTCCTTCACACTCTGTTGAAAATCTTTCTCCATTCCTGCCTTCTGCATACTCTTTCCCCAGGGCTAGGCATACAGAGCCCAACTGAAAAAAAGCATAATCATAATATTTTCTGATAAAGAGCAACAGACATAAGTCTCTGCCTGTAGTTTCTATATGCTTTCCTGTGCATCCTACAGTCTCCTGTGTATCCCAGCTCCCCTAATACTTGATCCTGAGCTCAGACATGTGTCGAACCCAAAACTCTTGGCACTCTATCAATACTTCTGTGCCGCTTTCCCAGTGACCACTGCCATCCCTCTTCAAAGGGTACAACCTGAGACATCTAAATAAGTAGAAGCTATTCATGCTACTGCAGCAGATGTACATGCAGGAAATATCCTCTGAGAAACCACATCCGTGATGGAATTTTGAGAACTTGTGAAATATTTTTATAAGACAGCTTTGTCATGCTGCTAATTTGGATTTCTAACAGACATCCAAATTTCTTTTACTGAGTGTTCTGTATCATTTTCACTTGGGAGAACATCATGTATGTTGCCTCATTACCGTATGCTCTGTTATTCAGTGCAGTTTACACAAGGCTTTTTCAGATCTAGCATTCTCAAATGTTGGCATTCAAACAGAAAGGAAGTAGTCCAACACACTGCAGTATCTGTATGAAAAAAATGTATTTTTAAAGATATTTGAATTTGATTTTTTTTAGTATAAGGAGATGAAAAACAGGACATGCTACCTCCATTTTTCATATAATACTACCAGTATGGTCTTTCCCCCTTTTTTGTTTTCCACTAAACATGATTGAGATGTTGGTCCCAAATATTCATGAAATTCACATATTCTTGAGTGTTACACATCTGTGTTGATTTGACTGATTAATTAGCAATACAAGGACCCTTAGGATTGTCAGCAGACAACTAACTTGATAGAGAACAGCAGCATGCAGCAGCTGTTGCTAGCTTCTGTTCAACTCTTCCCCACACCCCACGGTGTTCAGCAAACATTCTAAGACCAGGAAGGGAAGGAGAGGGAGAGAATCAGTAATTAGCACCTTCTTGTGTGTCAGGAATAACCAGCTTCCTATCACCCACCTAGTGCAGGTAATAAAAAGTAAAAATTTAGTCATTCTTTAATTAAAATTTTCAGGATCTTAAGGAGTATGGCCAGTTAGCAGATGTGCAGCAGAAGAGTGTGGTAAGATCAGCAGCAAAACCCAGCCTGCTAAACTGCAGTGTGTGCATTCACTTGCCTGTATTATTTTCTGCAGGAGACCAGGGGATAATGTTGCATTCCTGACCCCCATATTGACCTGTAGCTTGCCATCAGGCCATTCATTCTATTTCTGTTTAGGCTATGAACTGGTAAAGTCCTTGTTTGTGAGGTGGATATGGTAGATTTAAAGTCCACAAAGTTATGTATAAGATCTTAATTCATTGTTCAACCCAACATTGTGATCAGCAACCTATAGAACAAGCATTTTCTGGGACCAGAGTAGAAAAGTTTCTACAATTCCCAGCATTTTTAGTTAATTGTAGTGATTAATCACTCTCAAAGTCTGTTCACACATACAAGAAAACAGTTTAGCTCTCTATCAGTTGCTTTTAGTTCAGGTGATAATGATTTGTACTGGGCATTTAAAGCATCTCTTTTCTAAAGATGATGTTGTCTTGTCAGGAGTTTGCACTCTGAATTGTTTAAGGTACCAAAAAAATCCATTTCAATCTATTGCATAACATAATTTATGAACAGTTAACAAACATTGGGAAGATTAGGTTTATCCAGACCAATAAATCTACTATTCAAAGCCTATGTTAGAATCTCTTCTGGCAAAACAAAGAGTGAATGTAAGGGGAAATCACACAATTACAGATGCTTGACATCTAAGTGATGAACAGACAATGAGAAGGTTGAAATACTGTCACTCACTGCTCCATTTAGCTGTCTTTAAGGATGCTGTAAGGACACACTGAGCAGCCTAAGGAACACGAGAGACTCAGAAGACTGAATCTCACTGTCAGAGCTACCCCTCTGCCACCTCTGTATGCTCTGGATGTGCACAGGGAGACAGCTGGGGCTGGAACAGCCTGTCCAGGCTGGGGATGAACCAGATAGCACCACCATAGGAAACAGAGGATACTGCCTTTGTCTGCCTTTGCTTAAATCATGAACACCTGGGAACCGGTATCTATGTTCCTGCTCTCCCAAGTCTGATAACTTCTGTTACTTCAGTGTCTTGTGTCCAGCTACACTCTCTGGGCTGAAAACCAGCAGTGTGCGCTCACAGGTTGGAGAGTCAATCGCATCCTGTGGTTCACCTAAAGGGGTGTGGCCAGCAGGTTGCTCTCCTGCTGGTCCTCTGCACAGACAAGACACCTCTCCTTTGAAGACAAGCTGAGAGACTTGGGGGTCTTCAGCCTTGGGGGAAGAAAAGGCCCCAGGGAGGCCTCTGGCAATCTTCCAGTACTTTCAAAGGGGCTTACAAGGAAGAGGTGGAGAGGCTTTTACACAGCAGGTTGTGATAGAAAAAAAGAGGCATGGTTTTAAACTGAAAGAGCAGAGATTTAGATTAAATGTTAGGGAAGAAATTCATTACTCAGAGACTGGTGAGGCACTGGAACAGGTTACCCAGAAAAGCTGTGGATGCCTCAGCGCTTCAAATGTTCAAGACCAAGTTGGATGGGGCCCTGAGAAACACGGGATAGTGAGAGGTGTCCCTGCACATGGCAGGGAGGTTGGAACTAGATGACCTTTAAGGTCCACTCCAATCCAAACCATTCTGTAATTCTCCTCATCTTTTATTGAAGCACAAGGTCTTCAATAAAACCATCATGAGCCTGTGCTCAAGGGGGCAAACTAGTCAATTTTTCATGTAACCACTGTCTCTCCTTAGAACAGTTTAAATGCCCATACTTTTTAGGGTGAAAGTTGTCAGGTGAGTAGGCAGAGACTTTCATGTTTTGTTGAGTCTTTAGAGTCTTGGCACTTTCCGAAAAATTTAAAGGTAGAGCAAGCAGGAAAAGCCTAAAACTGAGTTGTTATAACAATCCACATGCACTTTCTCCACCCCTGCCCTTAACACAGCTGAGAGTACGGCTTATCCCCATGACCGAAGCTGAACTAGCAGCTTGCCGCTGATGAGAGCACAAGAGGTGCTGACCTCCTGCTCCTGCCACCCTCTCACTAAGGCTGGTTCTGACAGACATTTGATCCCACAGTGAGAAGACTGAAACAACAAAAGAGCAGAAAAGTACTCAGGTGATTTCTTTCCCCCTAGTCAGAGAGTTAAACCATCCTTACTGTGAAATCAGGAGCAAGCAGGTGGGGTAGCGGGTGCTTGCAGGGAAGGCACCAGAAATCTCTCTTTCTGCAACAGCAAGGCCCTGGCTGGGCTGAGCTCACTCTTCATCATAGTTGCAGAGCTGCCTCCCCAGGGTGCTTTATAATGAAGGGCACATCTTTGCATCTTCTGAGACCTTACTCACACCTCTTCTCTTACTTGATTGCTGATTTTCCATTCTTCCTGTCCTAGTTTCTAGGTTTGTGTGCTCACACACATGCACAACCTTTGGCTTAAATTTGGAATAAAATAATAATCATGATCATCTGACTTTCCTAGGTATCCACACATCTTCCCACCACCTCTAGGTATCACTGTGAAGAAGGGCATTGAATTCCACTTACATCTGGCTTGACTAAAAGATGATTTAGCCTGTAGCTTTAACCGGACCCGTGACTGCTTACACATCAAACGTGCAGTGGGTGGTAGCCATTAACACTACCAACAGGAACAGGGATTTATTTTTCTGGCAGTATTTTCAAAAATCTCATCTTGTAGCTTAGTTTGTGTCATTTTTGAATAGTTAATTATGAAAGCAGTTTCATGAATAATTCTTTTAATATTACATATACATGCCAGAGCCTCCTCTTCCTTACTGTGGTTATTTGCTACAGTTATTTCATTATCTTCAGAAGACTTGGTTCTAACTATATTAATTTAAGTTCAAAAGTAGGCCATGCAAACAAAATGAAATATGGGCAAAGTGCAAAATCTCTTTAATGGTCTCATTTAATTTGACATATAAAATAAATATGGATTTTATTCAGAGGTGTATTGTCATCTTTAAAAAACTGCTAATCCTAGAAGTCATTTTACTGAGTCTTTGGTTGGTGATTTTTAAGCAATAATTTATTTCAATTAAATGACAGCATCTTTTAATCACGGGAAGTGTCTTGGCAGACAAGCAATTTTGTCTTTGGAGCTTTCATACATTTATTCATCTTCCTAAATTTCCTAACACTTTGGAGTTCAGCTGAAGTTTCATCCTGAATTAATGAATTGGGGAAAGAAATCTGTTTCGTTACAACACACAAGAAATGAAATAAAGCAAATGTTAGGGGGAAGCAAGAGTAATGTGATAACTTCAAGCTTGAAAAAAGCAGATGCAAACCCTCTGTAATCATTGGCCATTCACCTTCATGTGTCAGAGTTAAAATTAGTCCACAATAGCTATGATTTTTATTTCAATGAAACCACAGATTTCCCTGAAAATTATACAGATGTCATACAAAGCTGCTAGAGTCTTTCAAGCAAGCAAAGGTGTTAAATGCTGCCGATGCAGTTAAGAAGCATCTCTGTGCCTGGGTAATGTTTAACGTCACTCAGTCATCAAATCAAGCAAAATAATTAAACCTGTACGTCGGCACCCACAGTGATCTGACCATTCCTAACAGGACTGGTGAACAAATCCTGCTCCCTGACTCCAGGCTGCTGCCAATGGCTGAGCCCTGTTGCAATACACCATTTTTGAAATCTCTCTGCCTGCATATGGTTGGGAAAACAACGCCTGAAGCTTTCTTATACTACATTTTTCCCTGTTGTATTTTTCAACTTGGAAAGAGCTCGAATAGCTCCACTTCCTATAAATGGATGTTTCCATTTGGCAGAGGAGCAGCTCTTAGACACCAGGGCACACTTTTTCTTCTTGTTCCGATGGAGTGCATCAGAAACCATGGGCATCTCCTTATAGACTTGATCATGTCTGCTTTCTTCAGCCAGGAATGAATAGAAGTTGTAAGTTAAAAAACTATGCCAGCCACTTAATAAGAAATTTCACCTTATTAGACCACATTACTGTAATGATAAAAATTCTGCACAGACCCAGTTTCTGGCCATATTAAAATCCTCTTTTCATATACTAGACCTACAAATTATTGATCTAAATTAAGTAGCTGCTGTGTTATCTTGCCACCTCCCCAGAACACATAGTTAGGAGATATAAATAAAAGGATTTCAAAACACACAAAAAATCCATGAAATTGTTAAGTGCACCACAGGATAAAAGCATTTAACAAGGCTCTCTGACCACATCACTTGCATTCAATCCACAAAGACACCTCCTACTACTTAGCCTAGCAGTCCAGTTTCTATTCTGATCCACACATCTGTCACAAAAGAAAAAGGAATTAAGCCAATCTACCATGAATTTTGTCTCCACCCTGAATCTAGGATTTAACTCCAAGGTATGTGCAAATCTGAGCACTGTACATCACCGAAATCCTGAAATGTGGCAGGTTCATGATATATAAAATTAGAGGAGGAAGAAATAGGTGCTTTAATTGCTCAACACCTTGATGCCATGGTTTACAGATGAGCTATTTTAATAATGGAAAGAAACTGATGCCATATCACCTGGAACCCTTGCTACACCTAAATAAGCAATGGGAAATGATCTCAGGGGAAAAACTATATTTTTAAACACAATGTTCAGCCAGTAAATAGTCCAATAAAATTTTACTTTAGAAAATATGTCACATGCTATGAAACAAAGAGGGGGGGAGAGGGAAGAAAAAGAAAACAAGGAAGGAAAAAAAAAGAACAAAAAGCAGTCATCACCTTGAGAAACTGCTACAAAGTCTGAAATTTAGACAGATCTATAGCTTTTTTTCCTAGCATCAAGAAGCTGTAATAAAGAGATAAAATCTTAGACTAGTAATTGGTATTCTCACTTTGGTACACTTACATCAAGCTGAATTAGAAACTGCAGTGCTGAATAATTTACCCTGAGGGAGGCTAGACACCAGAACAGGTTCCCCAGGGAAGTGTTCACAGCACCAAGCTTCAAGAAGCATTTGGGCAACACTCTCTGGTACAGGGTGTGACTCTTGATGTGTCCTGTGCAGGGCCAGGAGTTGGATTTGATGATCTTGATGAGTCCCTTCAAACTCAGCATTGCCTGTACACATACTTTTTTGGGGGAAACACCTCAAAATGGTATGTTACAGCATCTATAATAAAATGTATGTGGTATTGTATGCATTTGATCTACACCATTCTGTGTAGTACAGCATAATTTAATGAAAATATTAATATTTGGTAATAGGAAGATCTCTTCCTTTTTACAGTGTATAGTTGGTAATATTTCAAGTTGTTTGTTTTTCTAACAGTTACATAGTTTGAATGGCTATCTTATGCAATATTTTCTGAATATATTAATATACAAAAATAGCTGTAAACTCTACAGATTATGAGGTTACATTTACTCATATATCTTGACGTTTAGAAATTCTTATGCGTTCTAATTACTATTCCCTCTGTACAACATTTAAAACAACTCCAGAGATTTCACTATGAGTATTTTCTTATATATTGGGTCACATTTAATGAATTTCAATAACACCAAAAAAGACCCAAGAAGCAAGCAACCAACAACAAAAATGCTACAAAACATAAGAAATCCACCACAATCTCTGAGCAGATTGAAATGCACAATTCCAAACTTGCTTAAACTGCAGCAAAAGCACATCTCCCAACTCTTTCAAAACAAATTACATTTGTTTTTACACTGCTTTAGCCTAATACTAAATGGATGACATCTTAACAAATAATTCCTTCAAGAGCACTCCATCTCTCACTTCTGTCACTATGTAAGTCAATCTTATTCCCATAGAGAATCAGGCAATCACTTGGTTCCTCATCTGCTACTGCACAGTACCCATGGGGCAATCACAGAAAATGCTTATTTGTACATTAAATTGGATTATTTCATCTGTGCTTTGGAGCAGGCATTTCAGTCAGGGTGTTCTCTTCATTTTTCTTACATCCTTCCTTGATCCTTAGTTTCCTGCAGAGAGAAAAAACCTACAAACCAACACCACAGCACCACTTCATACAAAAACCATGAGTGGCATATGCTCCAGAACACAGGTACTGCCACAAAGCACATAAGCAAAGTCTCGGAATAAAAGGAATTCATTGGAATTAGACCTACAGGGACTGATCTTCAACTACTGTCAGTGCTTTCCTATCCCAGCGAAGTAAGCTCACACTAATGGTTTGATCAACCCTTTAGCCACCCTAAGCACCTTTAATTATGCAGTGAAAGGGCACAGAATGATAACTGGCACTGATACTTTGCTATCTTCCTTGAAGTCAATAATTCTCAGCCTATTTTGTAGCTAGATGACAACTCCTCATTAAGTAAAAAAAATTCAACATCATTTACTTCTCTTGATCTCTTTAAAAAAATTTCTGGAATTTCAGGCAATAACTTGTTTCTTGATCATTAACTTACCATTGAATTTAAGCTATGTACATACTCCCAACTACATTATAACATTATACATTATAAAAATATAACACATTATTATTAAGATAATGATACTATGCAATGTTTTTGCATTAAAAATGCAGAATACACAGGATAGAGTGGCACCCATTAAAAAGTGTTTAAGGTGGCATGTTTCAAAAATGCAACAGATTGCTTCCATGGCAGTATTGTGCACACAATGCTACTGTACAGATCAAGACTTTGGCCCTCCAGAAGGCAAGACAATTGTGCAATGGCAGACACAACTTCCCCATGGCACAAGAATGCATACCACATTGGCTAACAAAACAAGGAAGCAAAGTAACACCCCTCTAAAAACCTTCCACAATAAATCCACACCTCTTTCAGCCTTATTTATGTAGCAAGTTTTCATAAGCTTTGGTCTACCATTGTATTGGCTCTTTGTACTTCACCCTAACCATGCAGTAAATTTCTCCAAAGTTTATTTGGTCCTTTACTACCACCAAAAAAGCCTATCTAAAAAAAATAAAAAAAACAAAACAACCCCGCACCATTTGTAATTTAATCCTGTAAGACATTTAGCAAGTTACCTTATGATAGATGCTGTACAAAACAACAATGCAGTACTGCAACATCATTAAGTTGGTGGTCAATATTTTACAGAATTAAGCCTAAACTTGTACTGGTTAATGTTATACATATGCTATACATTAATTCTATATTAATCTTTTGAGCAGACCTAGACATCCATCCCTTAATCCTTAAAGACAGAAACAGCATAGAATTTAGGACTGTGCATTCCTCCCTGACAACAGAGCCCTCAAACATATTCCTTCATCGTATTGAGAAACACAGAATATTTTCAGTGAACAACTCCCAGCCTCAGCCCCAGAATTACCTGCCAAAAGGGATGCCTCAAAAACATTTGTATTTTGGATCTAAGTAGAATAGGAGGTAAGACAATGTTCCTCCAAATGCCTACTCGTCCCTTTTCCTGAGGCTGCGTTGGCCTCGTTACCAACCACTCCCTCTCCCACCCGGCTGATGCCTCAGCATCACCACATGGCTCTCGAACATATGGTCCAGGCACTTGGCTCTGGAGCTGCCAGGCACATGCAAGGAAACTAAAGTAGGTTAACTCTAGGAGACTGTTGAAAACAAATTATAATATCAAATAGATTTAAGTGAGGAAAATTGATGAACTCCACCATTTCTCTTAATTGCACCACTCTGATCTTGTTTAAGCACTGAATAGATGCCCTGACCTCTGCGTGTTTGTTCACCCCGAAGGGCAGCCACACGAATATATTCCTCAATGGAATTCTGGCCTATTTGCACACAAGTGGTAACCCTTTTTCTAGTAATAGACGAGAGATCCTTTGTTGCTGAATTTGATGCATTTATGAAAATCTTAACTACATTGCCATTATTTCCATTTACTCAAAGAAGTTATTTCTATTTACAAATATCAATGTGAAACTCAGTTTCCCAGAGCCAGGTACAGGCAGGCCATTGCAAAGGACAGGAAAATGGGGTAGGAAATGAGGAAGTCTCTTTTGTCAGCTGAGCTCTGTCTAGAAATTTGTCATAACAGTGTCTCATCTCCTTCAGTTTGTAGCGATGCTTGGATCCAGCGACACCTCAGGTCAGGACAGTTACCAACACAGAACAGAAGGTGAATATGTTCGACAGGCTTCAGTCTTCACCACCCTCAGAGGACTGTGCTACACAGAAACTGTGATTCACTGTTACAATTAACTGGATCGTGTCCAAATTCTCTTAAGGTGTATAAGTATACAGTAAGTGCTTTACATATCACTAAACCAGAGGCATAGATCTAGTACTACCAGCAAGAGGTCAGGCAGGGAACCCAGGTGGCAAGGAACCTGCATGTCAAACATTTACCAAATGGAGCAAAACTTCTACTTGTATCCTTGATTTACAGCTAAAGACAACACGATTTAGCTGAAAAACAAGTTTGTGTTTGAGTCATGCCTGCTACTTCTGACTTGTGATTACTGTCCCACTGCAATCTCCAGTTCCAAGTTCTTCACTACAGTACACTCATTCCTGTTGTCATTCCCCCAAAAAAATTTATCATAAGCCTATCGGTAAAGCATACCACTGACAGTTATTTAATTTAAAAATGACCAAAATGTCTCTCTTCACTCTCTCTATAAGAGTTTGTTTTTGTTTTTGTTTTTTTTTGATGTTAGAACTAAATGACATTTTAAGGTTGATTTGAAAGTATTGTGACAGAAGCTTACTTTTGACTTTTACACTCTACAAAATTTAAACACACACTTCTGATACTCTTCATTTAACAGCATAGATCTGTCCCATAACTCAAGATTAGTATTTATACTAATAAAAATAGCTAAAGAACCTAGGTATCAAAACAAAAGACATCAATCTATTGCAGCTGAATCAAACAGAGCTACTTTAGAAACAGAGGGGCAAAGACATCTCCCATTTTTTTCATTTGTCAGAAAAAAAAGAATGTTTAATGAACAGAATTTTTTTTTAAGAAAAAAATAATTTTTACCTTGTACTGTGTTATGCAAGATAACACAATTAAACTGCTTCATTATAGTTGAAGATGTTGGGGTTTTTTTTACATATCTTCTCAATAAGATTAAACCATCTCATTACTCATTTGGATTAAAACATCCTGATTTATGAAACTGAAAAAAATGGTTTGCAGTGTGCTCACAGAAAGTCGTTCAGAGGTTATTCTATGACAAAAGACGGCAGCCAGACCAATGAATTGGCATTAGGTAACAAAATGGAACAGGGACAGAGTTTTTGTATGTTAAAACTATAGTGCCCAGTTAGAAATAGAGAAATGTACAAAGGGACGAGATAATTAACACTTCTTAGTTTGCTTTTTTGGTCTCTAAATTACAACCTTCTTCCTCATCCTGGCACACTGTTAAGACTCATTTTGTTCCTTCAGTAAGATCTGAAGCAGCATTCCTGACTATGTCATTTATAAAACTGGAAACCCTACAGATGCAAAAAGGCCCAGGTCAGTCAGTCCCTGTCAGTTAATATGTGACACTACACATTTGCAACAGAGAAGTAGATGTTGCAATCTTAAAAATAACTGAACCAAGGCATGAACCTAAGGGCTTCCACATAGTGGAAATGAGAAATTGCAACTAGGCGTTTTTAAAGTATTAAATCCACATTTCAGAAGTATTAGAGATGTTTGTTGACTCTACCTCTCCAAATTGACATATATGAGGACCCTGATCACAACTAGACTAGGCCTCTAAATGTTATAATAAATAAATAAATAAATAAATAAATAAATAAATAAATATAAAGAAATGCTTCACAATCCCTGAAAATTTCCAAAACGCCAGAAAACAAAAGCAATTCTTAGAAACACAAGATTCACATTTCTAAGTCACATTTTTTTCCCAGTCCCTATGCTCAGCATTTACAAACAGCAAGTCTCTGGTTCCACACATAACACACCCAATAGCGCTCCTTGTCTCCATCTGCCTCTAGTTCTAGTTTTCTTTTTCCTCTATCACATTTCTGTTATGAATAATGGGAATTCTAGTTTCTTGAAGACATACTAGAATGGACAAATATCCTTAAAGCAGAGGTCCTGTTTGAGGTGGACACTGAGAGCACTAAACACATTAGATACTGGGCACATGCAAATATTAAGACTTAGGACGAGACAGTCTTCTGCTTACAGTTGCACTGGCAGATGTGAATTTTTCCCTCTTAATACATTAAGTTAGCACTGCAAATTTTAAATCTGAATTTAGGATTTTGCGTCTTGCAACTGATTCTTCTTGTTGGTGAAGCAAAATTAGGCAGAGGACTCTGCTAGGCTTCTTGAAAAATTCTAGGAAATCTGGTATTTTCTTCTCCTCCTCCTCCTCTCTACCTTCTAAATGAATGCAAGAAAGCTAACATCACACAAGATCCTAAGGGACAAAATCTGTAGATCTCTTGAGAAAATTTGATTCTCCTGTTGCTCTGAAGGAAGAAATGGGCCCCTGGGGGCAGACCACCCGGGCAAGGGACTCCTTTGGGATTGATGGTCAGGACTTCCTTCCTTTAAGGCAAACATGTGTCCTGCAGCAAAGGGCTGCAGTGCACACGAGCAGGCTGGTTATCATCAATTAGCTGGCAAAACAGCAGCCTGTCTCCTGCAGCCTTGCCTTTGTGCTGGTGATGCCTTAAGTTTTAGCTTTCATACTTTCCAGGTTATGTATTGCTTTAGTGTGTGACTCTGAACTTCATATAAAGTGTTAGCAAGTTCTCCTCACAGGGTAGTTAGACACAACAATCCTTTTCCAACCCAGGAACCAAGGACACCCTTGCAGCTTCAGGCCCAAAAAGTATAAACAACAGCAAATTGAGGAGAGCAATCTGGGAGGATGGGACTTCATAACCTGAAGCTGTAATTGGACAATTAACCCCAATATGTAAATGGACCAAAATTGTTAAAAGTGTGAAAGCTTGTGACCGGGCATCCATCTTGGGAGTAGCCTTCTATGGGCTCCAGTACTGCCCAAGGTGTATCCTTTGAAGGCTTTTTAATAAATATCTACTTTATTCTTTTAACTCCCACCAGCCCCTGTTCCAGGAAGCCTCTTAAGTCATCACTGGAACATGAACTCTGGCTCAGTAGCTCATGCTTTCCACCCTACAGCACCCCTGGTTTGCACCTGAGCTATGCAAACCTGCTCAGACTGGGCTTCATGGGATGCAAACACACCTCTGAGTGCAGCAGGCACTGACAAAACATTTTGCTAGCCCTGACAACTAGAACTGACAACTGGACTATATAACATACTTGTATGTATTGCATATGTAGGTGAGCAGTAATTTACACCGTCTTCAGAATCTGCAGTGGGTGGACTAGAACAAGATGATTTTTAAGGTCCCTTCCAAGCCAAACCATTCCATGACAAATCAGTAAAACAGAAGTACACATCAAGTTTGGAGTTCATCGGTTAGAAACTGAGGGGTAAATATTTAAATATCACATTTAAATGTGAAAACATCAAATGTAATTTTAAAAATTACCTACCAAAATGTTTCCAGACACAGCAAATAACCCAAAAAGGACTATCATGTGCATCTTGAATCATAACATTTGAGAATGATTAATTCATTGTGCAACACATGCAGAGAAAGACCTTCCATTCCCATTACTACTGTTATTTTAGAAGCCTGTCTTAGGGGAAGGCTAAATATTAATTTGATTTATTTATCCCACAAAATAGAGGGTGCAGAGAGTAGTCCTATTTCTTTACCCACTATGTCCAGATGGAATTAAATAACATAAGGAACTTAAAATCCTGAAAATTTTTATTTCCACATTCAGTTTTGAGCATCTGGGATATTTGGACTATTCCATCTTTTAACAGAAGATTCTTATATCACAGCTAATGATTTTCATTGCAACCCTGGAGATGGGAAATTATTTTTTAAGCAATCATTCTGAAGTATCTTCCAGACTGTATAGATATACCAAGCAGATAAGAACTGACCCAGTATGTGAAGAATGTCACACTTTCATATACGTTAATAATATTTCTGAATCACATCAAGCTGAAACCTGAGTTCAAAGACATTCAGGGTGACTAATATGCTTGACACAAGAATAGGGCATGAAATGGAAAAATTAGAGACCGAGAAGACAATGCCTGAATGCAAATTTTTTTATAGACTGATAGCAATAAAATACTATATAAATGCTAAAGTTTAAACTGATTCATTTAATTTTAAAGCATCACTTATTAGACTGTGTTCATTATCTGTAAAAGCAATTTGCATCCTTGAATGATTTGTATGATTCAAGTATATCAAGGTTTAAGCACAATTCTCTTTTTTTTCCGGTAAAGAGAATAAGCACAATATACTACAAACAAGAAAACCACCCAAATTACCCAGCCTTCCCTTCTGTGCAAAAATGTCAGTATTACTGAGAATTTTATTGAATGCTTTCCATATGGAGATCACATAGATGAATTAGGTATGTACAACACTAGCATTTATTTCATTTTACACTTACTATAGCTGTCATATAAATCTCTCCACAAGATATATTCTTATGGACACTGAAATCTCATTGCTGGAGAAAATACTCCTCTTAGTTTGTCTCCTGGTAATAATCTATTTCTAGAAAAATCTCATTTATAAGAGAAGTTATAATCACAGAATTGATTGGCTGAATAGACACGTCATTATATAGTGCACATTCCCCCTCCAAGGCGAGTTGTTATTAATAATTTCAGATGAATTTGTAAATGAAGAGGGGTCTTTCCCTGATGCTTCATCCTGGGGAGCGATATACACACATTGTGTATTACAAAGCAGCTTCAGAGAAGTACATATTAATGAAGTATTGATATGGCAATTCTTGCAGAGGCAAAATCGTGTTTTAATGCATGGTTACCTGGTATACATGTGATACAAGTTCTTTACACACACAGAAAAAAAAAATATTTTAAAAACCCCAATCTGAAAATATTTCATTATCATATAAAATATAACTGCAATTAAAATACACAGAAATAAATTTCACTGACTGCAAAATAAATTTTAAAAAATCCCTGTAGTTCTCATAGCTTATAGCTTAATGAACTGGTTCTCTTCCTCTAATTTGAAATCAAGCATGAGATACATAATAAAATGGAGATGGTTATATATTTTATTACTATATTAAGGTTAAGAAATAAATATGCAAATATGGAATTTCAAATTACTTTAGAGACCACGCAAGTAGGCAAGGTTTATAAATATGAAAGGAAGTCAGCCCTGGTAAAAACTCATGCAGCTCCACTGACATTCCTCATAAATGTGTATTTTTAGAAATGCATTTATACCACTTCTGTTAACACTTTGGGTACTGTAAGGTACAAATTTCTACTTTTTCCTAAATTTTGCCTTATCATCAGTTTTCAACAGGTTCATTCTTTTCAAGAATTACCCTAAACTGTTGATTGTAACTCTTCCTTTCACTTTAAGATGAATTTAAAATTTACCACTATTTCCTTGTGATGGATTTTCCTTTCAGTACTATCTCTTCCCTCCTCTGTGCTGTTCATTGCTTTTGTTATTGTTTACAAATTCTGGGTTTGTGCTGACATTCAGAAAGTATTATTCTGTTCCCAAAACTAGCAAGTCCAAATCCCTCCTCAAGGATCAAATCTGTCGAATTGTTAGCACTGACTTTCCCCTAGACCAAATGTGTTACAGCCTTATACCCACGGAGGGCTTTCTTACCTATAGGAAAAAAAAAAAAAAAAAAAAAAAAAAAGAAGAAAAGCTTCTTTTTAATACCCAGGCACAGAATCCTAAAGCTTCAAGAAACACCACATCCTGCTCTTTGCTTTTCACTTCTTGAGTGACTTTTGGAACGTACCACTTGCTTTCTGCCCAAATCCATCATTGTCTTCATAGCCCTTCACCATGTTGAACCCCTAAAGGGATTATTTTTATGTTGGCTGAAACCTGGTGACCAAGAATCAGGAGCAGGCAGACGAGAGCGCTCTAACGTGCATGGTGAGACAGCCCCTCAAGCTCGGTCACCTGCCAAGTGGGCGGCGCATGGGCGCTCTCTGCTCACACACAAACTCGCCAAGAGCTGCAGCTGCCTCTTCCCAAGGCACGAGGGAACACCAGATAGCTGGCAGAGCTCTAAGAGCCAAACAGAGATAAAATCCCAATGGACGTGAAGAAAGCTTCAAATTATACTTTTCACAGTGCATGCAGAGGCCAGGCAGAGGGACAGAAGGCTCAAATCTCCAGGACACCAGGCTTAATGAAGTATTTTTATCACAAATTTCTAATTAGATTGTACACATTTAATGACAAATTCACTGTGGTTTTTCTCCCCAGTTATATTGCCAGTTACAGAATGGCATATAAATGACATTTATTTCATGGGAAAAAAAAAAAAAAATCCAGTAAAATGTAAGATACCTTTGAGCTCTTTGCTGGGCTTGTCCCATTATTTGTCCTACCACTAGGCTGCTAGTACCACAATTCTGAACAGCCCTATCTTTTTGTAAAACAATAAAACAGCAAAATTATAGCTTTGCACTTCTAAGCAGACACTCCAATATGGTGAAGAAAGTGAAATCAACTTCCCTCCTAATTGATCCTGTGGAATCTCTTAAAAGAGAAATAAGGAGAGGAAAATAACCATGGTGGGAGGTCTCATTAAACTTTCCAAGGAGCTTTCTTGTTGTGAACTAGCACATGGTAAGAACCTACAAAGCTAATATACCGTCTGAAAAAGAAACCCCTGCTGATCATTGTGATCCGGTGTGGAATTCCTTCTAGCTGCATTACTAAACCTTCCTTCTATAACTTTACAGACAGTAAACAAGCAACCCTTTACACTTCCCCCAAGATAGCCTGGCCATTCTCTGCCAGTGAAACCACAAAAATTGAGTAAGCGCAGAGTTTTTCCACCACTTCTTAACTCTTAATTCATTACTTTCTGGAAAACAAAACTGAAATCTTAACTTTCTTGTCAATGCCTATTTGCAGAAGTAAATGATGAAAACTTGCCCTGAAATGCTGTCGTACCCTGAGAGAGTTGCAGCTATTTAGAAGTGGCATGCCAATTTACCGTGTTTGTCAAGACTGTTGGACAGGAGGTCACAAAGTATTCCCTCCTCTCCTTCCTCTCATCCTTACAGTTTTAATTCCCAAAGTGCTCAAAGTCCTTCAAAATCCAGATCTCTTTGAGAAAACATACATCAACTGAGATTGGGCAACGAGGAAACAGGACCATTCAGTGACAGATTTTCAAACTTCTGAACGTCACAATAAAATATGCAAGACAAGCAGAGCCTTAGCTCTAATATTTACTGATTGTAGATATGAGGCAGTGTATTTACTCTGGAGCATAACAACTATATTCTTTCTCACAAACTCTTTAGTGGTGATCATATGAAGGCTGGAAGGAGCACCCTTCTTACATCTCAGTTATTCTTTTTTCATGCAAACATGAATCTTGTGGAATATTTGATGACTTAAGGCAAGGAAGAGAAGTCAAAAGGGAGTAACAGGACATGCACCAAGAGAGACTGAAAAACTGGAGACAGTCATCACCACTGCATGACTTGAAGCAATAAGACACCTGCTGTGGACTCACAGGGAGATTTTTTCCTTTCCAAAACTCTCTAAAACAGGACAGGTTGCAATTTAGGTGCCACAAAGAAATACCTGACCAATGAACAATACCAGGACCAATCAATGAACCTCTTCATGTATGAAAATTATTCACACCTCTTCTATACTCTCATTTTTGCCCAAAATCCTTAGGTGTGTCACAGTATATGTTGTTTTCTGTTGATCATTTGATTTTAAATGGTACCTTAATTCTTCATTTTCAAATCTTCTGATGGTTGGGCTAGGGAGGTAGGAGGGTATATGTACATATCAGTACCTCCTTGGAACCTCCCAGCTACCAACTTCTGTGCCCAGAAAGTACTTAGGAGCCAGACAAGCAGATCTCACCCTCCAGTTTTGAGTAATGAACGCACCTTGGTACACCATCAATCAAGTCATGCTTTGACACAAACAGTCTGCCAAATCTCAAACTTCTCTGCTTTGATTAAGGTCATCAAGAAGGCAGATCCATTCCTGAAAGCAAATTCAAAAAAATGTTTGCTGATAAAGTTTGCAGCTGACAGGAAAGAAAGATGAAAAACAGGTGAAATTTTAATGATAACAGCTCCACATAGCTTTCTTTAGCATAAAGATGGGCTGAAAAAGATGAATTTCATTACTGCTAGACCAGCTAACTTGCAACACAGACAGTAATACGCCCTCTGCTCAAGGAGAAGGACTGCACTTAGTCAGCATCAAACTTTGGGACCCATAGGGGGTACCCAGAGCTGGTATCGGCTGCTGCAGAAGACAGGACCTGCTGGGGGAAGATTCACTACACACGCCAACAATGCCTTGGTGCCATTTCCTACAAGGACAGCACTCGTGTTCCTCACAAGTAAAATGAGCAGCAGGCAGAAGCACTCAGTCTTGGAAGAAGCAGCCTGCTCTGGAATGCAGAGGAGAAAACTACATCCTAAATCTCGCTGCCAGAGGAAGGGTGAGCACAGGGACTCGGGAATGCCGCTTAAGTTGCTGGATGTCGTGGGTGTCTACAGGATATGGAATGTACATACCTCATCACAGCAAAGTGAGGAAGTTGATGAAGATTTCTTTAAACAAACTGAAGAAGTCTCTGGATCAGACCCTTGCTCTCAATGGGGTCTATAACTGCCCAGACTGGTTCAGCAAATGCAACATAGCAGGACACAAGCAGTTGGGAGAGATTTTTTGGAGGGTGTTAGAGATAATTTGTTGATATTGGTACAGGACAGGCAAACCAGATGTGATGCACGGCTGCACCTGCAGTTCACTAACACAGGAAAAACTGGGTGGGCATGAAGTAATCAGTTGAAACACTGGCTGTCACAACTCTGGAAGAGGGTTCAAGATCCTGAAAAAAGTGAAAAGGCAATGTACAGACCCCAGATCTGGGAAAACAACACAGTTAATCCTCTTGGAACACATTTCTGGGCAAATGACTGGGAAAAGTCAGAATGGGTTTACTAATAGTAGATCCTGATGGACCAACATGGTTCTTCAACCTCAGAGTACAGAGGAAGAGTGGGTGGGGTAGCATATCACCAGGAATGGGACAACACCCAAGTGACAATTTTAATGGCATTATAAGACTTGCTTTTCTACAACTTTTCTACACCTTTTCTACAACTAATAATAATTAGACTCATAACCTTTCCATTCTATTACAAATAAATGTTTGGCTTTACGTATATAAAGTGTACACTTGTTTGCATACTTACATGCACCCTCCTTACCCATAACAGGATTTTTTGAGTAACAGAAGGTCAAAGCATTTCAGCCCCAGTCAACAGTGGCCACTGGGTCCATGGCACTTGAGTTGCTGGAGCTGCAGATTGCCATGCCACCTTTGTTTGCCTTAGATTTGTAGGAAGCACAAGCAAAGCATTTCCCTTGAGTTTGCCTTTAAAAGGCAAAAAATTTACCAGTTCTGTATAGAATCTATTAGATACAGTACAGATGAGTCTTGCAGATGCAGATGATAAATATGCACAGCGTATTTATGTATGTATAATATCATTTCATGTAAATTAAAACCAGCCTTTCATGCATTCCCGAGTGTCCTTCTAGGTTCTCAGCTGAATAGGAATGCCTTGTGCCCAGGAACTGGGCCACCTGAGCTGCCACCTGCAAGGGCAAGCCAGGACAGAGGGTAAGCGAAGTCAAGTAGAGCAAGAACAAACTGAAAAATCTGATGGCATAAGGTTTAGTCATACCCCTCACCCCTCCCTTCTCTAACTGCAAGAAGAAAGGGACAAAGAGATGGGATTGCAAAGGAATTGAGACAACAGGGTCACAAGGTAAAGCAGCTGAAGCCAATTTGGGGTCCCAAGGTGAAAACCTCCAAGTCCAGCCTGTTCTGGTCTGCTCCTGTGAACAAAGCTCCTTGCTCTCCGTGCATTACTGCGCCTGCATTTTCTCTCACCAGGCTCCCCTGGAGATTTCCTAGTTGCACCCTTTTTCCTGATAGATGTAGAGTGTGCAGCCTGCCCTTGCAGCAGAAGGATCTCCTCCACAGCTCAGAGTGCAGCAATCAGCACCTAGGCAGGGCTCCCCTGCTGGTCTAGTCCTGTCAGTAGAAAGTATCATTTTTCCTTGTTGCTTTTTTTTGTTTTTCTCCTCTTCCCCCCTACCTTTTCTTAAGTTCGTTTTCCCCTTTATTTTCTTGTTTGAAACACAAAACTGAAGCAAACAATACTACTGAATAACTGATCAACATGAAAGAGTTGGGTGTCTTTTGGGTATACACTACCAACAAAAAGTGCAGAGAAGCCCCCCAGTGCAGGTGGTTCACAGTCACCCAGTTTCAGGATATACATGGACTAGACCAAAACCTGAAAGGATGTAATGTGCAGATTAGCTTTCTATCCAGGTGTCACAAGCCTCTGAATAATCCCCCCTGATGTGACAGGGGCTTACTCCTCATACACAGCTTTTTTGAATAGCTGACAGCCCCATCAACAGAGCCACTGTCATTCTGAGATTGCACAAGTGCAAGCACAGATGCAGTTCTACAAAAAACACCCTCATCTATTTGCTTTTTGAGCAAAACAATTTCTCATAAGAATATGCTGGTTTATATATTTCAAGACTCCAAGAGTTCTCCTCCTCCTGCCTGTTACCCGGGGAGACTATATGATGGCATGGTCACCATGGAAACAGTGGACAAACTTAAGATGTTTTCATTGCTGTAGATAAAAGCCATCTGCATTTTTTATTTTTTTTTTCTCATTTATGTTTCTCACACCACCAGCTCAGGCTCCCAAGCCAAACTGTGGCAGCTGTGGTGCCACCCTGCAGCCAAGAATCATGAACCATTCCCAAAGCAGCATCCCCACGACATCCCTGGGCTCACAGGTGGGGGACAGGACAAACCTCCTACAGGTAATAACAGCATGTGTTTGCTGCAGCAGCCACCTGCTCTCCTTCCTCCCCCACCTCATAGCAGCCCACTTGGAAGATGTTTCTGAAAGTTTTTTGACCACATTCCAAGAGGAAAAAAGTACACAGTTTGCCTAAACAGATAACAAAGGGGCTGAAGAGCATTTTGGTAGGTCTTTATCCAGGTGTCACAAATCTCTGAATAATTCCTGTTGTAACAGGGTCTTATTTCTCATATACAGCTTTTTGAACAGCTGAAAGTACTTGACTGTGGGTATTTGACACTAGTGGTATCATCTCTCTGTTTATTCAGGAATAGTTGATCAGAAATGTATAAATAATTATGTAATAATAATTATGTATCTCATGATGTATGAGATGAAAGTTTAGTAAGCAGTCTTGAAACAGGGCTGTTTCTCCATGGCTAACAAATAAAAACACATTTTCCCCTGCAGTAGGCCAAGATGACTGAATACAACCAGAAATATATATTAATTAAGCATCAAATTAGGTTTCTGCAGTGTTTTCCAGACAAAAACTGGATGTTCTGTTACACATAATTAATTTGCTGGAGGTTGAGTTTTGGATTGCTGTTCTCGGCAGTTTTTAGCTTTTTAAGAAACTTTAGGATGTTTCTGTTTTTCTAGTCATTAAGCCAAATTTGTGACATTGCCACATGAATATACCCTTTCCAAGTACTAAAAATTATTGTAAAAAGCCGATTTCTTCACAATGGCACTTCAATTAAATTGACAGACATCTCAGAGAATGTTTCTCAATTTCAATAGTCACTTGTATTTCTGTTTTAATCTTTCAGTGGGTAGCAATATACTGTTTAATGTTACATGCCTGCTATGTACTTATGCTCTCTGTAGCCTATAAATCCTCTGACTCCTATCAAAACAACACAGCAAAATAATTTTATTATTGGATTTTGTTACAGTTGGGAGCTTCCTACCAAATTAAAGACCTGCCTATAAGTTAAAGACAGTCACTGAGGAGGCAGCTGGTGTTTTGACAAGTCAGAGCTTCTTCCCTGCTTGTTTACAGCCAATTCTACCCTGTACAATGGTCTCAAAAAAAATCCTGCCCCAGGCAGTGATCAGGACATTTCTGAGGCAACTCTAATAAAACAGACTTTCTTTTTCTCTTATGCTAAGATTATTTTTCAAAATGTCACATCACTCATTATTTTTCACTTTGAATCCTTTCCAGCTTCTTTGCTGAACGCATAAACCAGAACTGAGTATACTCTTGAAGTAAAGGTCTTAATGTTCAATTAAGAAAAAAAATACTAAAAGTTCCTACACTTGAGAATTACAGATGTTTGTTCAGCCTGCCTAGTGAAACCCAAATCCTTCTTTCCTACTGTCATTATATCCAATATCCCACTGATAATGTACAAAAGCAGGAATACAATTAGAGGTGGTAGCTCAGCACTGTGAATTAAGAATACAAGTAAATTGCTGCTAATTGTTTTCAGATCTCAGCTTCAAAACACAACTAGTTTCTTTCATGTTTAAAATTTATTACTTTAAGTCAGTGAGACAGCCTGAAATGAGCTAAAGCGAAAACTATCTAACTTCAAGGTAAGTTAGTATAAGCTAGAGAGAAAATATCATCAAGACTGAAAAAAATAAAATATATGGTTTGCAGTCTTTCAGCCAAGATTTGCTACGTCCATACCCTATTGTTTAAATAAATAAATAAATAATAAATAAGCAAAGGAAAAATTAAAGCTCCACTAAGATGTAGCATTTTCAATCACATAAAGAATCCCTCACTGGCAGAAACAAGACACTGGATGCTTTGTGTTTCCTTATCTGCATCATAAGCATGCAGCATTCGAAAAAAATTGAGCAGAAAGAAAAGAGCAGCAAGGCATGAGCAGATTTTGGTCAGTCTGTGACTTTAATCTCTAAAGGCTCCTGAAAGAATGTGTCTTTCTTAAGCAAGGAGGAATTAGAAAAATGAAAATGAGATTCTCCACTTTAAGAGTCTTTCCTCCAGAAAGGGTCCTAAAATAAAGATGGTTCTTAAGAAGAAATCAGCTCTCCCACAATGTTACCTATCCAATGTTTTAGATTGTTTATTCTTTCTAGAGTGTAGTAGTTGAAAACAGGGACATTTATCATCCTTTCTGTGGACAAGATGCAATAATTATGACCATCCTCACTAATCCAACCTATGAACTTACTAAGTGAAGGAAACCTATACAGGGCAGAGTAGGCGGTCATGCCTAATAAGTTTAAAGATCTCCTTCCATTTATCTTATCAAAGATGAAATCAGGAGGCATTTTGTCACAATTTGTAAATGTCCATAGGCCAGAAAGGATTTATTTTTAGAGACCAGTCTACCAGCCAGAGTTTAATGAAATCTAATAGCTGCATGTTGCATAATAATATCATATGGTGTTTTTACAGGTTCTTTTATGTACTGTATAGAGCTGTGGCAGGCAACACACAAGCTTATGACTCCCTCAGTGCAGCAGGAGCAATATGAAGATTCGAAATTCAAGCATTTATGATGAGATTTAGTTTGTGATTTGAAATTCTACCTGTCATTTCAAGTATAATAATCTCTTGTTCTTCAATAAAACCTATCAGTTTAGAGAGGAGAAATTATTTGCTTTACAAAAATTCTTTGGGATATAGACTTAATCAAGGCAGCTAAATGCTTTCTCTGCAAATTTGTTTTGCTGTAAGTGAAAGCTATATCTGGAAGGCCAGCTGTGGAAAAGAAGCATATGGGAGGAATTGATGCTGCATTTTGTAAGCTTGGCAAGGTGCAGAGCACCAGCAGCTGAGCAGGACAGGACAAGCACAGAAGCCAGGGACAGGAAGTGACAACAGGTCAGGAAGAAGGGCAGTCTGAGGAACTATCTTTAAAAAATAAGAGGTTGACCAGGCAATTATAAAAGCCAAGAACACTGTAAGTGACACCTGGACACTTGAATCCAAATAAGACGATGTGTAAAGAAAGCAAGATACAATGCACTGGAGGGTCTTGCAGCAAGGTGCTTGAGAAGAACTGTGGCCAGTAAGTGATTGGATAAATATCTTTCTTTAACAGATCTCTGCCTCTTTCTGTAACTAAAGGTGCTCTTGCATCCAAAAAGATACCCATCTATACCACAACTAATTCTGATAAATGAAGGGCAAGGATGAGATATAGCTAAAGCCTTCTATCACAAACAAAGTTAGGAACCAGTGAGAGATACATAAAAATCAATACCCCTTTGAGGAGAATACTACTTTTGCCCTAGTAGGAGTAGTACTGGTACTGTTTTGTACTTAAGTGCATATACTAAGTAGCTCTGGTGGAAAAAATAAAACAGCAAAAAAACCCCAAGTTGTTTTTGAGTGCTCTTTTTCACCTGAGATATACAGATGTTTGTTGTCACCTTGTTTTGTTTGTTAAACTGAGTGCTTTTAGCCAACAATCAGGTTTTTCTGTTATCAGAATGTATTTCGAGTGGTACCTCAGACCAAGCAAGCCCCGAAACTATCTCCCCTCTCTTCCATTCTTCCCAAAGAGCTGGAGTTTCTCTATTTATCTGCTACTACACCCAAGAAACTATTTAAGCAGCTGTAACAACACCTCTCTGCAAACCACCACTCCTGGTCTTGCCTATGTCTCCACAACCACCCCCATTCTCAGGATGATCTTCACATCTATCTAGTTTACAAGCAAGCTTTCAGAAGTCTTCTAAAGATAGACAGCTCTATGTGTCTTGAAATGCATTGCCATTACTCCCAGTGATAATGCTGGCTTGTGACTTAAAAGGACAGTCAAGCCTTTAATCCTTTAAAATTACAAGATGAAAGGGAGGATTGAAGCAATATTTTCAAAAATGTCAAAGTGATTCACATGTCTAGTTCTCTCCTGAAATTTTGAGAATGTAGGCTTTAAAGTTGCTTAACAACTTATTTTAAGGGACCCAAATCTCTAAATAATGATAAGTATGCTCCATTTATGTAAAAATGAAATGGGAGCATGCTCAGAACTGATTCTGGAAAACACTGAGATTAAAGGAATCAGAAGATAGAGGAACAGAATTGTTCCAATTTTTCCAGCATGTCAGTACAGAGCAGCCTGTATGTGTTTCTATAATTGGATCTCTCACATCTGATAGAAATGCAAATTGTTTAGAAGCAAAAAAGGGTTTTCTTTTTATATTTGTTGTATATACATATTTATTTATATTTAGAAAATATATAGTGCTACAGTTAGAATCAAGTTAGCCCAGTGCTGAGTAGTTAAACACCAGGGCGATGGAGATTTCTGGAGAAAAAGAAAATTTAAAAATAGAGACACCAAAAGCAACTTTAAAATAAAAGAGTTTCATATTATTTTGTAAAACTTCTTTCTGTTGATTTACTGGTTCCTCCTAACAACAATCAAGATTATAGAACACATGTACCATCTGCAAGCTCCTGTGGCCTAGCTCTCCTTTAAACTATTATACAGGACTCTCATCCTTTGCTTCAACACTTCTTCTGCCTGATGTGGAAGACAGTCTGCCTGATCTTTTAGAGATTTTCCCTTCCAGTATCCATGCAAGTGTTTCTTTACTACCCTAAATGCTATGCTGGACTAGTTACTAAACAAATCCTTGCTGCAATGAACGTCTGAGTTTTTGACTTCCCTTTTGGTGGCTGTTTGGCTTCATGCAGCAGCAAGGAATGTATCTGTCACTGAACCTTACAGTTTGTATCACTGTAAATTTTTTATTTTTTTTAACCCAGATATTTTAGCAGAACTGTGTGTAGCTTATCACTGGCTCTTGATGTGAGGATAATAGGGAGCTTCAGGGTGCCAGCAACACTGGGGCAATTGTAGACCTTCTACAGAAGACAGGAACTACCCAAATCTCATTACTTGTCTAGAATCCACATAAAGACAAGGCTGAGGAGCAAGCAGTTATTTAACAATTACCCTACATACTGCATTTTTCTTTCTATGTCTCAAAGGCAATCTGTTCTTTCATGTACAAAAGTAAAAAGTATATGTACAGCTCATTTCTCCCACACATTTCTAACCAGGCTAAGTACCTGGTTGGATCCTATCTGTTTATCATCCAGGCTACATCTCTAGATGCCATAAAGCTTTTGTCTTTTCACTTCTGCAGCTTACCTTCAAAAGTAAAAACAACAAAATTTACTATTTACTAGGCCTACAGGCCAGCTACTAGAACACAGTGACATCTTAATATTATGTGAAAGCCATGTGCTGAAAAGACATTTGCTTTTTATCTCTCACAGGAAATCAAAGATAATTAGGCAATCAACATTGCTATTTGAACAAATGGAAAACAAAATAAAGCCCATCAATATCATCCACTCCCCAGAACTCTTAAATTCTAGTTTATGACAGAATAATGAGTTTTAAGAAATTTTATATTCAGCTGATTTCTATCATCAACAGAAGTTTCAAAATAGATAAATTCCAAACTGTCACTCAGGATAAAAGGAGCCCTATTTCATATTTACATAAGTAAGCATGAGACAAGTCTGTGGTAGCTTGTTTTGTCTTTTTTTCCACCCATTTCTGCAATGCAATTTAAAGCTTTTTGTTGGAGCTATTTTAAAATATTTAATTTCATTACTTCCACATATTTTCACTAGACAAAATTTTTCTTTACTCTGCTTAATCCAGTTATTAAACACATGTTTAAATTAAAAGGCCATTCAAGGGATTAGGATGGCAGAAAAAAAGGCTGATCAGAACTTTATGTTTCCTGTCTAAATTTCCATTTGTATCACATTTCTATTTACAAATAACACTGATTACCCATAATGATAGGTCTAAATAAGGTAGGAGTTCTGCTTCTTAGGACAAACAGGTAGGCAGTGACTTTGGGTTTATTTCATTCCAAAAGCTGCTCTGCTTTTGCAGGTGGAAGAGCATCTCTTCTCTTTGTAAGGTAACATGTCAGCTGCCAGACTTTATGCAGAGGTACTGAACTCTTTTGCCTGGGCTATCCAGGCTGGATCCTGCCTGTCCTGAATCGCGTGCGGTCAATGAGCAAGACTTCACCCACGGGCTGGACCTCAGCTTGTACAAAGGAGCAGAGGGAGGGAGGACAAATTCTGCTTGTGAACGCACCAGGCAGCAAGTCATGCCAGGCTAAAGGAGTGGAGGGCAGCAGCTTATTTCTGAAACAGCGACATCAAAAAGTGGAAAGCCACCCCTGGAAACCAGAGTGGATTATATATTCTTATGCATTTTTGGAGAAACATACAGCCCTGTTCTACGCGTAGTTTACTGCATAGGCTTAATTTAGCCTTACATAAATTACCATCTGCAAGATGCCCCTAAACATTTATTTTTTTTTTTCCCTTGAGTGTGCAGCTTTCCTAGTTCATTCTGGGCAATGTTAGCTAGGCGAACATTTTCCCACCATGTTTATTAGTTGGCATTGTTTCAAAATCAGTGGTAGTTTGTTTTCCAAGTACAACATTGCACCACAGCATGATTTAAGAGCTAAATTGTCACACACCAGACCAGGATTTTAAATGTGATTTAAAAACCTCATGTAGTACATCGGAATCATCATGAGTAAAATCACTAAAGAAAATTATAGACACAAAAAGCTTCAAGGTCTTTTGCATCGTCTATCTTTCTTTGCTTACATAGGAGCTCAATGGAATTAAAGATGTCACTTAGTAAATGGCAACACATAGTTGCTCACAGTTCATCTTCTAGATGAAAACAACCCAAAACAGCGAAAAAAATCCTAATATAATTTTTAACAATGTCACTGACATATATGGAATTGCATTCTCTAGAAGAAAAGATCTATCAAGAAAAATGAAGTAAAAGATCCACTATTTTGAAAGACAGGTTATCAAGCTGGTTTTTTAAGTATTCTATAAATTGCTAGTCTGAACTGCAAATACTTATTGCTAAGATCTCCGTGCTGACAGCTTAAAGCATTTGGAGATGAATCCTTGAATACCATATCCCAAATGTCACTGAGTAACTGACAGTATGCAGCAACTCAGAGGCAGGGTTTGCTAGTAAGCTTCAAAATTTAAAAATGCCACAAAAGATTTAGTTTGCGAGTGTTTAACAGAGATGATTTCTGGTCTGAAATAATACAGCCACTGTGCATGGACTGTTTTAAGTAGCAGATGAAGAGATACATCTTCTCTCTATGAAGGGCATGACTGGATTTCAGGAAGAACTGAGAAGTATATTCCCTGTCTATTACCATAAACACATCAAAAATATACATCCACTCTTATAGGTCTATGAATGCCATTTGTTTCACTGGGAAACCCTCTGATAGCACCGTTTTTCCTAAGCCTTCACCTAAAGTGTAGGCTCCAGTCTAATAAATTTTCATTTGATTTTCTGATACTTCATCTTTAATAGGTTAAAAATAGCACATAAACCTAACACAAACAATGTCCAACTGATTGAAAAATAGCACATTTTTTTGTTTTATTTAGGAAAAGGTAAAAAGAAAAAAAAATTTTTAAAGTAGTCCTCCTCACCAACTTGCTTAGTTTGGCTAACCTTCTAGGGGTTCCTACTGAAATCATGGACCTCTATTTTAATTCAGTAAGAAAAAACACAAATTTTACATTTTCAGATTTACAGACATAGGATAAATTATTATGCCATGAAAAAAATAAACAAACAAACAAAGGGGCAGAAGGCAGGTGCAGATCTCAGCTGATAATGCATTTTATGCTTAACTAAAAAGCAAACACATTACCAATAACATAAAGGGAAGAGTTTTGTCCATAAGAAAACCAGAGAAGTGTTTTTGCCCTGTGTGGCACTATCCAGGTCTTTACCAGCATGCCCAGTTGTGACTGCTAAAACTAAATTAGGCTCTTCACATTTAACCATTGAGTAAACAGTGGGACCAAGTAGAAGACTACAAAGTATACCTTGTAAAGAAGGGTTAAATGAGTCAGGACAGTTTGCCCTGGAAAATGAAAACTGGTAATTATTCAGAGTCACCAAGCATCTAAGTAGCAAATCAAAGCAGCTTAAGGTATCATTTTCTCCTCCACATCTTCTAGTAGTAAGGTATGGACTTACATCACAAATTTAAGGTGGAAAACGTTTCCAGTGCCCAACATTGCAAGCTGGAATATATCACTAGGAAAGGATTTGAATCTCCATCACAGGATGTTTGTAAGAATAGGTTAGACAAAGGCTTCTAAGAAGTGACACTTACAATAGTTCCATTTATATTTGGATGGATATATTGAAAACACAGCCTCTCAAAGTCCTTTCAGTTCTCTCCAATTTACCTGTCAAGGATTTGCAGCATTTACATCACGAGTGTAACTTGAATGTCTCACATTTTTCCCTACGCTGGAACCAGTTTATTGGTAATGCAGCTTTCAAGAAAATATTACCCAGGCAAATTGGGATAGGAGACAATAAAAGCAGAACTAAGATTTGCCAATCGAAGGAGCAGGCAGCAGTATTGTTTCACCATCCAGTTTATAGCCCACAGCAAACCAGCTTATGCACCCCACAGTAACAAGAAGGTGAAGGAAAACATTTCAGATCTGCAAAGATACACCAGGGTATCCCCATTTCATCCCAGCTGCCTGCTAACAGCACTACAGGCAGATACAGAGAAACACTGCTGCAATGCTTCAGGACACCAGTAATTGCTCTGAGTACAGACCAGGGCTGAAACGTGTGAAAACCATGAAGCTCAGTTTGCCAGTGTCTGACCTTCAAATCTTGATGGATTTGGCCAGGACAAAAAGTGTCTCAGGCAAAATCATGAACAGAAAGAGGAGACAACAGAAATAAGGGCAGCCAGGAATTTAAGAAATTTTACAGGAAGAGTGTGGTAAAGATTCTTTATATTTGAAAAACCAACATGTAAAAAAAATGCCATATGCTGACGTAGTATTATACACATTTCTGAGCAAGGCTGTATGTGTAATAAAATATTTTTGTTAATCACTGTATGTAGTTTCCTTTCTACAACCATTATAGCTACCAACAAGCTGGGTAGCTTCTGATCAGATCAGGGCAGATGAAGCTCTACTTTAAGTTGAACTGGGTCAACCCAAATGAATTGATGATGACTCATTTCAGAGCACGCAGCTTAGCAAAGTAAAAAGCTGGCGGAATTTATTCTCCCATCTGAGATAGTATTATTATTATTATTACTAGGAGTTAGAAAGTCTCCTTCATTTGTACTCTACTGAAAGCATGCTATCTTTCTTGTGACTCTGCTGTCCTAGTTTCCAGGTATTGTCATCCTGCTGCATGGGGTGATGCTTGGAATCATTTCAAAGCTGAAATTCGGGAAAGCAAAAATCTTGTGTTTGAAAACTGAGTGGTAGGAGGACTCCAGAACAGTTTTCCAGGGTTTATGATGGGCTCTGCTGAATTGCTGAAGCATACTCAGTTTGCTGCTAATTAAAAATCTGACTATCTTTTTGGAGACACACAGAGCCAATGTTTAAAATAGTTTTCTTCATTGCTATCAAGATATCCATTCATGCTTTCACATTTTTTTTGCTTTATGTATTGTGTAATAGACAACAATGAATTCTTAAAACTTCTTAAACTTCAAAATCCTGCTGATGTTCAATATTTGCATTGTTTTGTTAATAACATGAAAAATTGTTCTGCTTTAGTAAATATTCTCTAGACATTGTATTTTATCCTTCACTGGGTTCATAAGAGCACTAAACCAATGGACTTTTACATTACCTAAGCTATATGGAGCTAAAAAAGTCACTTCATCAATCTGCAGACTGACACCACAGTATTGTAGAACCATAGAATTTTTGGATTGGAAGGGACCTTAATGATCACATAATTCCAATCTCCCTGGTGTGGGTAGGGACAACTTTTACCAGTTTAGAGCCCCATCCAGCCTCGTCTTGGATACTTCCAGGGATGGGGCATATACAACTTCTCTGGTCTAAGTGTTCCAGTGCTCACCACCCTCACAGCAAACATGTTCTTTCCTAATATCTAATCTAAACCTACTCTCTTTCAGTTTGAAGACACTCTCCCTTGTTCTGTTACTGCACACTCTTAGAAAAAGTCCCTCTGCATTTCCTCCCTCGCCCTGCTGCTCACACTGCTTTGGATGCAGCCCATAGCTGGCCTTCTGGGCTGCAAGCACACATTGTCAGCTCAAGTCCTGCTTTTCACCCATCAGCAGCCCCATGTCATCCTCAGCAGGGTAACAGAGCTTCATAAGCAGGTAGGGGAGAGCAGACAATAGCTTGAAAATTTCACATTGGAGTCTGACATCTGGGTACCTACACAAGAACCAATCATAGTTTCTCTGCCCCAAGCTGGCCCTTAGCAAATGCCCAAGGGAGCAAGACAAGAAGGTGCACTTCAGGTTTTCCCATTAACAGTCAGGTTTCCTACAGAAACCCACCCTTATCAGAATTCAGTCCTCATGGGTTAAGAAAGAGATAAGTGGAACCACAGCTACGTGTCTCATTCTTACTATAATGACGATGGTAATTTCCGACAGCCAGGGGAAATCTTAAATCAGTACAAGCAAATACATCAAGACTCACCTTCCAGTTTCTAAACTAATTGCAATGCAAAACTGCCATAACATCCTAAGCACAATCAATCATAAGCAGGCAGTCTGCAATTAAAGACATTGATACTAATCAGAATCAGCTGCAGTAATTCTTACATCAGCCTCAGCTATACAGAAAAAAGAAAGTGCAAAATTTTAGGGATTCCTTATCCTTTCCGAAGTCACTGTTTCCCCTCTAACACTTTAAGAAATAGAGAAACCCAGAAATTCATGTTTCTCCTCCTGTCACTGGAGGTGACCTTATTTGACTATCACATCAATGATTCTTTGATGTATCTCTGTCCCTATAATAAAGCAAGAAACATCAGTAACTACAGAAGCTAGGGAAAACCATTATGCCATGTTTTATATACCTACAGTAATGTTATTTATAAGCTACCACTGATCTTTGAAGCTCAGTCTTTGACTGTGCTGCTCACACCGGACTAGCACAGGCCCCTTGCATGAGAACTCATTGCTCAGAATATTCTGTGTGCACTTACAGACTGTGTCAGGGCCCATGACAGTACAAGACTTCTCTTTACTCTGTGATGAAGGGCTTCTTTCCTTCAAGATTCACTCCTGATTTACACCACAATAAGACAGTAGTAATCAAAGTGAAGTGAGTTACACAACATGGAGAGACTGTGCCTGACCTTACCAGCATGTATTTAAACCACTCCATGCAATTCTGAGAGCAAGACACAGAGAAGGTGATAACTACTCTTTGTTCCATCCTACTTGTTTCAGCACACAGCTCTACCATATTCTACTTCCATGAATCTTCTTTCTGTAAACTCAACATGAGTTCAGACTGACAGCAATTCATTTATTTTGTGATTCCTCTGTAAGTTCATTATTACACATTTTAAAAATATTTTTGACAGCATACGTACAGCACAAAAAACTTATTTAAAAAGGCCAGAGGAAAAAAAAATTTAAAAAAAAAAAACTAAACTAAAAAACCAAAAACCACCACAGTTACTAATTTTGGATACTCAGTCTGAAAGTGCTGAAAACTGCTTTTCAGAAGACTTGTTTCATGATGCTCTTCCATGTTCAAAGCCCAGCTACTATTAACTCCAGCTGCAGCTGCAAGTACTCAGTGCTTCTGCAAATCAAACAGTGAGGTCGCAAGTCAGCAACCCAGAAAATGAGAGCCACCTGTGAAAAGCTCTGTTCCTCTGCCGTGACTAGCACAGCAATAGCTAAAATGCTTCTTCACAGCTGTTCAGCTGTGCCTAAGGCTAGGAAAGATAGCTGTTTGTTTTGTGAAGGTTTTTTTTTTAAATTATTTTATTTTTAAAGAAAATAGTAAACTATTTACAAACTCAGGTTGAATTCAGTTAATAAAGAGCTTGACAAGAGGGAAAGCTCTACAGATGTCTTCCCTCTGAAGGACACCTGCCTGAGGGGTGGAGAAAGACCTGGCCTACCCAGCACTACTGTTGTATGGGTATGAGCATTGCAGAGATTTTGGCAGGCTCTCTTTCTGTCACCTACAATGGGACCTTCTTTTCAACATGGAAGCAGGTTGTTAAAGAGTTAATTCAAGCTTGTGGAAGTAATTAATATTTCCTTTCTGTGAACAACTTCCCACTTCATTGCAGAGTAGCAGTAACCTAAACTGGGGGGAGCACAGGAGCAGGAGGTTGGATAGCTCTGCTGGCCACTTGCCTGCAGCATCCAGGATCTGCTGTACCCAGCAGGATCTGTGCCAGCTTCCAGGTGCGTGGCTTTTCTTCAACACAAAAAGTGCACTTGGGGCCCCTGAAAGTTGTGAGCGTCAAGAATTCAAGAGCCACATAAGCTTGTGTTCAGGATAAAGCAGTGACAAAACTAGTCTTTTACAGATACCTGCTCACTGAGGAAGGTCCTGTGATGATTCTTTCTCTCTACAAGGAGAAAAAAACAGTAAAATATTGGTTGGATGTAATGCCTATGGAGGTTTTTAGACCTTTTTACGACTCACCCATGATTTTTTCCTGGTGACGTTCTTCATTACATGATTGCCTTCAAGATACATCCATGCTTTGACTTTCATTTTCATGCATCATTTTTGCCAAGCCTCAAGCCTTAGAGCAAGCAGCTAACCTCACAACCAGGCCATAGGAATAATTCAAATTGTTCCCTAAGGAAAACAGTTTAGTGTTTATTCTTTCAGAATTATGGTTGTAGAGGAATATGACTTGCACTTCCATTATATATAACCTTTCTGCTACTCACTGTATTTATGTCTCAGCTATAAATCTCTCATCACTGTTACTAAGTGCTGGCCAGTACCTCTGGCCACCCAAATAAGGAGACACAGTAGTAAAATAGAGCTTACTTCTGGCAGCATGCTGAAAGCAAAATTCTCAGAGGAATTTTTTTCCGCTCAAGTAGCTATTTGAAACTTATAAAACTACATTATGTTGTGTTATCTTTCTCCCTTCTATTCCCAATCTCTTTATTAATTCCTTTTTTATTTGTGGTTAGATATAACAAAAATTGTAAATACCGGTTGCATAAACCACTCAGACTAATGAGCAGTAAAGTATTATTTAATGCTAGGAGGCTTCTGTCCTCTACATTAATCGCTTTCATAAAGGATATATTTATTATTTTTTGCACTGCTTTTACCTAAATACTTTTACTGAGATACTATTTTTTTTATTTACAAATAAAAGGTTTTCAGTTTGCTTTATTCAGCCCCTTTTATGATTTTTCTTACTTTTGCGATAGCCTTCCAACTACATCTGTCTCGGTGTGTTGTCTTCGATGATTTTATTGCCTTATTTTGTTCATCTTGTCTCAATCCATATTGCTAGGTAGGTGCTGAACCAGCCACGTGTGCATTTGAATGTCACTTGCTGCTAGACACTAGTCTTGCATGTGTGTCTTCTCGTGCCCTTCACGCTTTACCTCTGGTTTTTGATGCCAGCTGCATCCTTAGTTAGCAAGAATATTTAAGTGCCAGGAATCTGGCTATCTGCACAGCAATATTTGGTTAGCTACCACTGGCTTGATGCTTGCAGTCACATTTTCAGCTGCTGCTGGCTTCAAATCTTCATTTGCTATAAACAGGATAGTCCATACATGGTGTGACATGAGCTGTACTGGAAGGCTGCCTTTGCCTTCTGCTAGTGTTTTTCTCTAGTCTAGTAATTCTTTCTACACGCTTTGTTATTCTGATATGCTCCCACTTACCTATCCCTCTCCATCTGGAGATGAGGGGATGTGGGTAGGGAGGGAAAAACAATAAAACCCAAAGCCCAGGGTTTTGGCAGTCCTGACAATTCTTTCTGCCTTATCATGGTGGAAGCTGTGCTGCAAAGAAGATTAGATGTGTTCAAGCTCATGACAAGAAAACTGAGGCCCATTAACTGTAATAACACTTGACACCTTCTGTTGTTCATTATGCTATCAGGTTGCAATCAAGAACTTCCTCAGCCAAACATTATAGTGTCATCTGTGTTTGTATCTAACCCCCCTGAGGCCTCATACAACAGAACAGTCATTGGTACTATTGCAGCACTAGGAAGAAATCAAAATGTCCTTCAAAGCTACTTATATCAGCCAAAATGCATCCTGAAGGTCAAAAAGTTCTTTTCTTTGCAAATTGGTATTTGAAAATGTTCTGACGGGAAGTATCTTAACACTGAGGCTCTTGCCTGTGTGATTGCTAACTTTTTTAAAAATTTCAATTAGGAATAATCTAATATGCAGTGAAAAATCAGTAAGTCAGTAGCTATGAATTTACCTATGTTTCTGTAATAGTTACTACACTGCTTATTCCCTCTGATGATCATATGGTCTTATTTTAAAGTTTCTGCTTCCCCCCCAGGCTATCAGTTTGGTTTGATCTCTTCTTCCAAAGACACTGCTGTTGCAATATTTCACAGGGATGACCTCCAAATTATATTTTCAAGCAAATCACTTCAAACCTTTGCCTAGTGTGTACAGTATTTTTATAAAGGACACCTAAATTACAGCATGAGGTCATAAATGTTTCTATATACAGCAGACATACATCATTATTAAAGTCACAGGCCTAGGTATGGCTCTAGTACTGACATTGGACTATTACCCTACCCTCTCCAAATTCTGGCGGATATTTATCTCATAACTCTGATGCCCAGATCTTTATTTGTAGAATTACTTTTTCCTCTTTGTTTCACAGCTCCACCCCAAGGAGCAAGAAGCTTGTGCAAGCTGAATTCATCTGCCATGTAACATACACTTCATGTTTGCTTCTGCTAGTAAGGGAATCACTGCTTAATCCACACTGCACAAGCAGAGTTACAGAGATGTCATACAAGGTCTGACCAGCTGAACAATAGGATTACCAGCAAGCAAATTGTTTTCCTATTGCATTTGCACAGATTAGCCACATTGGATAGAGGAAATAGCATTGCAAAGCAAAACAAGTTGTCCAAAACAGTTGAGTGGCTTGCATGACAGTAATTGTTTCAAAGAGGAGTTATTTTTGCCAAGGTATAAAGAAATGCTTATAAAACTATTTTAATGACTGTAACTTGACCTCAAAATTTGCATCTGCAGTAATGCAACTACAATTATTTATTGACTGACAAACCCTCATTTGCATGACATGTATATTCATATATTTTCAAAAAGATGCTGAAATTATAAGGAGGAAAACAACAGGCAGCATAGCAGTGTTTTGTACTCCAAGAATGTAAACATCACATTATCCTAGAAGATAAACATTTAAAAATAAACACTTACTTTCCTTTGGGGAAAAAGGAAAAATTAAACAAAAAATCTCAAACCAAAATCACAACATAAAAACTCCCACGTCTGCCTTGGTAAACTTGGTTCATCCCACCAGCAGTTTGTTAAGGACAGAGCCATCATGCTCAGATCAATAACCTTTATTAGGCAGCAGCCATGATAACTTGGCATGACCAATATAGCTTGCCTTTGGTTCATTTCCAGCTGGAAGGTGACATTTTTCCATGAGTTTCAAAACCAAGATCTTACTAGGCTTTCAGAAAAATGTTAGAAATCCTCAGTTGAGGCTTTCAAAGTTAGGTTGACTGAATCTGTGCAGGAAAACATTTTTCCACGCATGAAGAAGCACTGAAACTATGTCATTTTAAGGTGGAGTGGGTGCATTATCTTCTCAATCCTCTTGTGCTGTGGGTTCTGGTGGAAGGAGAGCTGGGAAAGTGGTTCTGTATACTTTACCAGGCTATCCCATCTGTGCAAATGTAGTGCCAGTGCTTGAGCCCAAAGCAAACACCCTCGCTGGCAACACACAGCATGTTACTGTAATGCGGGTCCTTCCCAAGAGCTGTGAGTTGCTTCATAAATGAAAAGCTGTCTTACTCTATCACTTGTTTTTCCCCCAGCATCTAGAGCTAGCTGCACTTTCCAGCACTTTTCATGGCCTCTGAAAACAGTCAATCAAAAACCAGAAGGCTCAAATGGAGAATTCATGGAATAAATTGAAAAAAAATATATTTTAAAAAAAACAAACACACCCCCCCCCAAAAAAAAAACAAGCACAAAACCAAAACACACAAATAAAATGTTTGTAAATATCAGCAGTTTGTATTGAATTGCAAGCATACAAGCTTTGAATCTGAAGATATTTTTCCAATATTAATTTTTTGGCTGATATATTCAAATTCATCCAGCTGAGCTGCATTGTCTGTCTCCTGGGCAGGGGAAGTGGAAGATTAGCCTGAAAGCTACAGGGAGTGCTACATCTCAGGTAGAATCTATATCAAGCATTCAAAATTTGAGTGTTTTTATATGGCAGAGAAAGAGATGATAGATGCAATTTTCTGACTACATATTTAAATTATTTTATTTTCATAACTGGCATTGGAAGTGTTAGTACAACATATTGATTTTAGAATTACATTCTGGAAGGAAATAACAGCTTGACACCGATGCCCTCAATCACTGGAAATCAAGATAAGTGAGAGTGACAACTTCTGAGTCTGCTTCAAATTTATTATTCTCACAGCAGCAAACGTAGTCTGTTCCTTGCTTCACAGCCCAGTTTTGGCCAAGAGAGTGGCTTTCTGAGTTGCAGCAAGCTGTGCCCAGCCTCCTCTGCCTGTAGGGAATTTTTTCTGCCATTTATGTCACTAGCACATTGGTCCTTACTCTTTCCCAGCTCCTCCTGCTGCCGCCTTCCCTGGGGACAGATCTCTCCTCACCTATCCTAGCAGGAGCAGCCCCCCATTTCCACCTAGGTCCCACCCAAACAAGTCCTTTGAATTAAAGGAAGGAGATAAAAAAATGAAAAAAAAAAAAAAAAAGAAGCCCCTAAAATAACCCTCCTAGCACTCTAAGCAAGACATGCCATCAGCCATGCCTATCAATCAGGTTTTATACCTTCCCTTTCTTGCAAACTACTTTTCAGTCTGTCTGTGCAAATGAGATACTTATTTTTCTTTGCTGAACCTTCCGCCTCATCCACCTGACCCAGAAATTCAACCTTAATTAATCCCTTCACCTCTTCTTCTCCAACTCTTAAATTTCCTATTTCTGGTCCTCCCTTACTCTGCAGTTTGTTCTACACATTATTACTCTAAACTCAAACTTCTTTTTAAACAAATTCTTGATTATACTTGGCAATTCAGTTATTTCTTTCTGTACATAAGTTTTTTTTTTTGTCACAATTCTTGCAGGAAGTGTGACAGACAAATAAATAATAAAATTTCAGTAATGTTAAAAAAAAAAAAAAGAACTTCCAGAAAATTATGGGTTTTATGTGTATGGGGGGAAATCTTTCCCTGTAAAACAGGAATTTTTAATTTTTTGCTTCAAATCTAGAAGGGTAAAAAAGTGTAAGGTAGAATTCTTGGTTCCACCCTCCTCTCATCAAGTATGTTATTATATTTTTTTACTATTATGTCTAGCTCCTGTTTATCACTCCCCAAATAATTCAATATACAGTTAATCCATCAAGTCCTGTGTTCTCCCCATCAGCAACAGATGCTTTTTATCCCCAGTTGTCACTTTTCCTACAAAACTCCTCGTGTGTCCACACATTGTGTTACAAAAAATATCCATGCACAGAGATCCCCTCTTTCAAGCACATCCTTTGAATCTATCCAAACAGGAAACTTACAAATCCTTATGCACCTCTCAATCTGTTTAACTTGTTTTCTTACATTACTTGCTTGTGCTTTTCTACCAGATTGGCTGCCTGCCACTGCTATCATACATCTTGTACCAAGAGAACAGGATTTATGGAATGGGAACATCTCTTTGGTTACTGAAGCTACATCATGCAACATCAAGCTACATGTAAACTTTCCTCTTTCAGGAGGCCTCTTGATATGTTAACAACAAAAAAAAAAAAAAAAGAGAAAAAACAGACAACTAAGTAACAACCAAAATAAGCATTTTGGACACCAAATTCTAAACTGTGTTCTAATTACAAGCATATTTGAGCCTGCCTCTTTATGTCAAGCTGTGTTTCATTAAGTCCCAATTCTGATACGGTTGTTCTCAACAAATACAGTTTTAAGGGAAACCAATATCCTTTAAAGTTTAATTGAAAGAAAAGGACAATCAAAACAGAAAATATATTTCCTCATTTTTATTAAAATAAGAGTTGTTGCAAATGTCAAACTGGACAAAGAACTACAAGGAAAATAAGAGGTTAAAAGCAGTTATAGAAGAGATTATGCTCAAATACAAATCATATAAAGAAGCTTGCATATGACTTACAAAGTTTTGAATTGGTGCACCTGTTTTCTTAATATTCTTAAAAATTATAACATGCACTGTATGGAATTAAGGTGAGCTCCACATTTACCATTTTTTGTGTCATTTCAAGTAATTAAAGATACATTTTTTAAATAGTAGGCCCATTTAATTAGACAACTAAAAATGGATGTCCAAAGTAGAAGGGAAGGAAATTCCTCATCCCATCTTCAATATCTTTGTGAAGACTACCAACAAGTACTTTGTGAGAGGTGGAAGGCATTCCACCCTCACATATCTCTCCTGTGCTCTTCTCCCTTCAAAAAGCAATGCAAAGGATGTGTATGTGGTGCATACTCATCTTTCTGAGTCCACTGCCACAAAGCAAAGATGAAACTAGCCCACAATCATTTTCCATGTTGCTTTCCTTCTTCAGCTTAATCAAGTGTGTACTTCATCTTAAATTTGAGAAAAACAGGCCTTGCATCTTAAAGTAATTTGTTATGATTTTGATAAAGAAGATGTTTGCATTAATTTCTCATATCCACATAGTACTGTTTATGCTGGCAAGACATCTTGGAAACAAACCCTATTTTTTGTAGAACTTGTAAGATCAGCGTTATTTTATAAAAATTATCTTACCATATTTCTCAAACATTTCTCAAACACTATGACATGATGCAATTAGCCTGTAATATAAGTAGATGTAATTAGTCAGTAAGAGGGAAGGTATTATTGTCTTCTTTTTGGCACTATATCTGGAATAGTCTATCTAGCTCTGGTTCTTCAGCAGAAGTCCATTTGCCAGCCTGGAGCATGCAACCCAGCACAGAGAGGCTGAGGGAGTTGAGCTTGTTGAGCTTGGCCAAGTGACAACATAACAGTACTTGAATACAGGCTACAGAGATGACAGTCCTGGCAGATAATGTAACAGTGGGTGGTAAAACAGCTGCAAACTGCAGCCTGGGAAATATGTGGGGACACCAGGAGTAACCCTTCTGCTAGAGCAGTACTGGGTGAGGTGGCCCAGAAAAGCTGCAGTCACCTGAGCCCCAGCAGACCCTCTGCAGCATGGGCAGAAGCTCTGGCTGGAGCAGGAAGTTAGCCTAGATGACTTTGTCATCTAATGGCACAAAGGTAGGAAGGCACTCAAGAGAATATTTGGATCCATAAGAGGTGCTTATAGAGCTTGACTATGATGAAATAAAAACGTTCCTTACCTTTGACCAACCCTATATATATAGTTCAAAATGTGAGCACTGTTTAATTTTAATAACTCCGTTTAAAATTAAAATAGAATCATCTTTATTCTTGACTGAAACTGGAGTTAGACACCTCCTCACACTGATCTTCATTCAGTAAGAATTAAAAAAATATTTATAGCTTTCAATGGTAGTACTTTCTGTGAAGACTGATTCAGAGATTTACATAAGGGGGTCTACTCACACAGTCAGTTCTCATTTGCGTCTTCTACCGTCAACTGCTTTAATGTTCATTCTTCCTTCCAAAGGTAGGTGCATGTGTGTGAAGGAGACAGGAATTGTATTCCATTCCAGGTGCATCATGGCTTTGCAATCTAAATGTTATTCAGATTTTAAAACAAACAGAAACAACAGAACAACCCACTGGCACATATCCAAACAGTACGCCTTTGCTGTTTAGAAAAAAAAGCTAGAAAAAATTAAGAAGTATGTGCACTGCCCCTGGACAAGCAAGGAAAAGGTCATAATTTTCACATTTATTATGAATGTGCTACCCCTTCAAACAAAACAAAGCATAAGTACAAGACAAAATCCTTCATGCCAGCATTACTAAAGGTGCAAGAAAGTATATTTCATAACTGTCTCTGGCTAATACCTGTCATCTCCCCCATTTATTCTGAACTTCCTGCTTTTTTCCAGCTCACAAAGCCTCAGTAAGAATTGCTCTATGATCCAGGCTATCCAGGGGTTTTCACATTGCAGTGCATCTAAAAGAGTGCTAATAATACACATAAAAATTCTTTTTTGAGGGGGAGAAGGAAATCTGCTCATCTGGGGAGATCCAGAAAGGTCATCATTTCAAAGGATCTGAAGCTATCATTTCCATACTTGATAGACACTTTTTTATAATTTCTGTACTTTTTTTTCTTTCCAGTACCACTGCATTTGAGATCCAGAAAACAAGTTTGAGGGAGATATCTGTTGCCTAAGAGGTGCAGTACAACTTAGTAGAACTTAGCAAAAAGTGATGCTTGGAGCTGATGCTGTATGTACCGGGCAACTCACAACTGCTTAGGTAGTCACAAGCTGTAAGTAACAATGATATAATAGTCTTCCCACCTCACCAAGCTTCATTACCATGGATACAGAAAATATATTGATTAAATTTTTGGGGCTTGTTTTGGGTTTTTTTAATTATTATTATTTCACTGGTAATGTGCTTGCTCTGCTTCACTGCTGAAATAACAGAAAGTTCTAAAGCCATGTGGCAGTGAAGCTGACAGACATAATGATGGAGTCTGTTGCAGAGCAGTCTGATGCAGTTTAGCTGGACACTGCCAATGAACAAACAAGGAAAAAAAAATCAGTGCTGTACTTGCAGATACTCACACAAGTGCATGTAAATGGCTCATTTTCCGTACATTTCCATAATTTATTTTTCAAACGCTGTAATTTTAATCAACATTATTTCAAGGGCAAGCCTGATGTTCCTTGTCAGGCAGCAAACTGTCAACACTTTTGGCAGCATGTACTAATTAAAACTTTAAAAATAAGTTTATATATAATATATTATTACTATGTTATATATGTATAATTTTTTAAAATATATTTTGTAATGATCTGGAAACTTATGTCTCCAAGATAGACCTTTTTCAGAGACAAACAAGGATCAGCTCTTCTGTGGGTGCATATGTATACATATTTTAGCAAAAACAACAAGAACACTTTTATATTGTATATATTGCTTCAGAAATGCAAAATGAGACATTCACTTGGATGATGCAGGAGCTGGAGTACAATCCACTTAATGCTACATTTTATCAGTGCAATTTTTTTTCCCCAAAATTAATCTGATGGGCAATTCCAGCACAGAGCAGAAATGCAGTAAATTATCCCACCTCCATCTTATATAATAGAGCAAATCATTACCCACTGTAAGTGAGTTTTAATTTGTCACAGCAGAAGAAGACAATTACAGGTCAATCTGTCAATGGAGTAATTTGAGGAACTAAAACTAGTTGACCTTTCTGGTATGCTCTTCCATGACCAGAATCGCCCTCCTGCTAAGCAGCAGCAGATGGCCAAAGCTGAGTGGTTCTGCTTCCTCATGAAAACTAATTTGTTTTTTTTGGTTATTAAATATGTAAAGAAAGAAGACACAAGGAAACCCTTATTTAAGAGTCCCAACACCCAAGCACTTCTGCAAAAGGGGCAAGTAAAGTGTCTGGGCTTCAATGAGGTCACCTGTGGCTGCTCCAAGGTCACCTGCAGCTGCTTGAACTCCAGCTTTAGCCTGGAGCATCAATGCCAAGGGAGCTACAGAAACACTCCTCCTGGCACACTGCATGCCAGAAATGGCACACCCCAGTGTTGAAGTGCAAGAACAAAAATGATGGACAAGAACATCATGATCAAAAAATGTAAAAGCAGGAAAACATGAAAAGGCAAAAAAGCATAAAGTTGAGATGAAAACCTTACATGAAAAAGAAAAATTCATTTCATAACAATGACCAATAAAAGTTTTTAAAACAAAATCTGAGGTCATGGAAGAAGAACAACAAAATCTTTACGCTTGGCTAAATAGTCTTCTCTTATATGTAATCAAAATAGAATCAAAATAGGGGATCTGGAAGAAAACCCTGCGGTTAAAAGGTTTTCAGTCAGTTCCCAGAAGCCAAGAAACCAACAAAAATTTACTTCTGTCCTTATATATTAAAATATAGACTCTGTTGGTCTTAATCTGCTCAAATTTCTTTTATTTGTGAAAAAGGAGTAACACTAGTGCAACAGAGGAAGGTTTTGCAGAGGAACACTTATGCTACCCCATAAACTGTATCTTATTTTCCCCTCTAATATTCTTAAGGCTTGTGGTCTTCAATATGAGCAAAACACTTTACTAAGCTTGTGCATACCTTAGATATGAATTTTCTGGATATATATGTAGCATATTGTATACATAATTTAAATGCATGATAGTATGTACTTGTATCTTAGGTTGCCCAAAAAGTACCCCATGCTAAGAAAAGGACATAACTTTTCTGAAGTCTACAGTTACTAATAATCTAAACTTTTTTCTTCTTTAAGCATGCTGTGGTTTTTTTCACTTTAGATGAAGTTATGTGGCCACTTGGGCAAATAGCATTTTGTTAATATGGTTGTTGAATATATTTTGATGTCAAGCAGAGCAGGTTCCCTAAAATGACTTGTTTAACAAGAATTTGTATTCAACAGTGCTCATAAATAAACAGAGCTTAAAAAAAATCCACTCATTAGTGGTGAGTGGGAAGCCACTAATTCCCTATTGTAGGTCCTAAGCCAACAATTCTGGCTAGTTGTGGGCTTTCATTTTTAAAGCTATTAAGATTAATCCTTTTGAAGTAAATAAAGCATTTCAAATTAATGTATGAAAACCAAAAGAGTGAGTTCTTCATTCTGAAAAGTGCTTATGCACAACTCACAGTTTTACCAAGAAATTAAAATTTCTGATCAGTTCTGATGCTACTCACTTGAAGATGTCCAAATAAGAAACTGATTCCTAGTATTCCTTGGACACACACCCCTGATGTGAGCACAACATAAGATTAGTAAGGAAAGAGGCAAAGAAATTAAGGTCTTGTATTTGAACCGCTTAGCTCTGATGCATGACCTACAGACTAGCATTAAGTCCCTTGTTTACACTTAGCCATTCATGTAAGAGGCTAATCTGACTATATGCACTTTTGGCAAACTCTTCCCAGGCAGATGAATGGATTTTCCAGAAGGAATTGTTCCCATTCATAATCTCCTGGCATTACTTTCTAGGTCAAAGTCCAAAAAAGTTTGTGCTTGTTGGAATGACGCATCATCTTAAATTAATTCCTAAAATTCTCACTATTGACTTTATAAGGCATTGTGATACAAATTATGGCTCTGTGGAGTGCTCACAGACTCAGAGCTCACTAATTCCTTTTGTGCATATCTAAGACTTTATGTAGCGAAGATCAAAAAAGCGTATCTGTATTAAATTAAATTTATAAAGCCAAGGTCCAAGATAAAATTATCAAGTCTAATGTACATTTCATCTGGCCTTGATATTAAAAAACAGAAATAGGCTACAACATAAACTTAACCCCTTATATAATTAGCAAATGTGGCTTTTTGGGAAAAAATTACTGTCAAGCAGGTGGGAAGTTTGTAAGCATATATATATATATGTGTGAGTATACATATATGTATATGTTTACACATACACAAACAGATGAAGTACTCAGTCTGAAAATTATGCAAGAATTATGCAGGCAGTTCATGTTACTTTAAGTAAAAACTTTTGCCACACAAGTTGGAATTGGAAGAGTCTGTTTCAGGTCTTCATTTTCATAAAATTCAGAAATATTGCAATTGTGCAACATTAAGGCAATGCACACAGTCTTTGTTCTCTAACTTAGTTTTCTTTGCACATATGAGACATCTGCTTGGAGGAAAATGGAAAAATGTCACTTTTAATAAATATACAATGCCTGTGGCAAATTAAGATTGTATTTGACAATGTACAAAAGTACATAGGAGGCAAGTTTGTTAATGGTGATTATCTTCCAGATATTCAGTAGATTTTCAGCACCCATTAAAATAGTCATCTTCAAATAACTTGTCAGGGGAAAAGTAAAATATGCTTACGTGGAACAAATTCCTTCATACAAAGATTGTTTTTACATGGTTTCCTACCCAGGATGATCAGTCTTTTTAGAAGAAGAAGTAAATGTTTTGGATCATGTTTCCTATTGCCTTTGAAAATATCATTGTATAATTTTCTGACATTATCCTCTTAATTGTCAAACATTGCATGTTTATAACTCTTATTTCCTGACAAATGCACTAAACTTTGTGGTTTAAAACCTGGATCTTGAAAGCAAATGTGCACATGGACTTTAACAGACTATGCAAATACAAATTATGCCATAATCTGGTAACATATTATTGAAATTATTATTTACAGTCAAAAAGAACCAAAAAAACACAAAAAACACCAGCACAAAGACTGTTATTGTTGTTCAATAATGTACACCTTAAAAACAAAGTATATGGCATAATGAATCCATGAGGTCTCATTATGTTACAGCATCTGTCCAAGCAGTGGCTTATGCATCCATCGTCTACCAAAACTCTTGATCTAAGCTTTAATAACATTTTGACTTTATAAAAGAATTTCTTGATTGCATTAAAACAAAATAGCAAGATGAGAAAAATGTTGAAAAATAGTTCTAGTTCCACATCATCTGTGTGTCTGGGCTCAGATCTCTGCAATCCAGCAAGGAGCAGAAAACTACAGAAAGGACAGCTTCTGCCCACAGTTTACCTGACTTGCACTGAACTTGCTCCCAAAGCAGCAGAGAACAACTGGGGAAAAGATTTCCATTTGGCACAGAGTCTGAAAAGACTTCAGTTTTAAAACCACTCAGAGAATATTCTCAGATCAAAATAGAAACCTAGGTTCTCAAAAAAGGACTTCCTGGACATACCTAAAATAGAAAGAAAATGGACAAGTTTACTATTGCTGATAGATTAATTGTTGTAAGAACCCAGCACTGCAACCTGCTGATGTAAGTGCTCTTCTAGCATCTCAGTGAGCTTGTATTTTTGATGCCAAAGATCAGGCTCAACCTTTAAAGCAGTCCTTAAGGAAGCCATGCAAGAAAACTGCTAAGGAGAAGCCTTCTACCCCCAAGGGCAGGAATAGGTATAAAGTGTTCCTGGAAAGATTTTAACTTGTAGAAGGGTGCAATGATGCAGACACTTTTGAATGCTGCTGGTACTGTCAGACCTACCTTCTGTTTTCCTGAGGTTTTGCCCTCAAGAATACACCCTTCCTGAAAAGAAGTGGACTATTCGTGTCCTTCCCATCCTTTTTCCATCATCAGCACACCCCTGAGTGACTGAGAAATTAGAAGTTTCCTTTAGGTGGTAAATAAACTCCTATTTTGGCTTTCTAATTCCTGTCTTTAAAATTACTGTATTTTGGAAACCATAATTGCTTCAAAATGCAGCAGTCTAAATGCATACATAAGCCTAGTTCTGGTCAAAAAAAGAATTGTAACTACCTTTAAACAATCCTTCTGTGCTGACATATACATCCAGAAATAAAAAATACTCTAAATGAGCTCCTTAAAGGTCTGAAGACACCTCTGATGCTGTAATTTTTTATTACTATTAATTAATTTTATAGTAAACACTACAATATAGAACACCATATAAGATGTATATACCGTGCTACTATTATATCTTCTGTTGTATCAAAATATTACTGAGAAGACAAGAGACTATTAGGTGCATTAGAAAAAAATTGCAAGCTTTTTTACAAAAAAAAAAAAAGTTAATGAGAGCAATGTAGCAAATGCCTCTGCAAAGACCTCTGGCTGTTGTATCTGCTCTCTGCCCATTATGAGTGAAGAAACACTGGGACCTTCTAAGCAGCTATTTGGCAAGCCTCTATATCTTTCATTTAGATAATGCTTTCCATGACTTTCCGTGCTAAAAGCCATTTCTAAGGAGATGTACAAGGTGGTGTTAGGTCATAGGTTGGACTTGATAATCTCAAAGCTCTTTTCCAACCTAGCTGATTCTGTGCTTCTGCAGGGCTCAAAAAGGTGACATAAAGCTAGCCCTTGAGGAAAAGCAGCATCCTTTTTTTTTTTCCTGTATCAATACAAATATTGATACAGATAAGCCAATCTAAGCAGTTCTGATTATAAAAAATTACTTTGCTATTTCACACCAAAGAGGAACCCAACACCTCCGTCACATGCTAGCACAGTGAATCACAGTGATGTCATGCATCAGTCAATATAAAACATAAACCTTCAGCAGGAAGCCAATTGTTGTCTCTTGCCTCCTTCAGGGAAGAGACAAGGCACAGATTACTTCTTTCTTCTTTCCTGCTGGTTTCAGATTTTCCTTTTGCTTTGTTTTACCAGTGTTTCTTGCTGTCCATTCATCAATGACACCCTGAGGACACATGCCAAGTGACCAAGACACTGTGAAATGCTGTTCAGGAGCAGCAACACAAAACAACCTCTTGCATAAGGTTTGTTTGGGACAGAGAATTCATGAGATACATGGAAAGAGAAGGAAGGCCTCCTGTTGCCCCTGTTCTGCCAGGGATTAGGGGTTGGGAAATAAGAAAGTAAGTTCAGGAGAGGATGTTCTGTCTTGTGGCATTTTTGCATGACTTGAACAGATGACTCATGTAGCATCATATGATAAAATGTAAATGGGAACAGGTATGAAAAAATAGGCAAAAGAAGAGTGAATGATAACTAGAAATTTGTTCTAGGTTCTTGCTTGGGATCATCACTTCTCTCCAGGTCCCACACCTCTGCTAGACAGCTTTGGCTTTTCCAGACAGAAACAGAACCTCTGTCTTTTTGTTTGAGGAGCTGGAGTTCGGTGCTTACAGCTGGAAAGCAAGGTGACTGATGCATGTACAGTGGGACCATATTTTTTTATTTATTATTTGTTGTTCTGGTGCTCCTCTTAAGAGACCATAAGGGAAGATCAATCTAACGGGACTTTTTTACTTGACAAAGGGCTTTGTTCATGCTCCCTAAAAAGATCAAAAGCCTCTCTACATGAGTGAATGCAACAGGCACTGCTTGAAAGGCACGGATTTTGCAGGTATCCAGTAACAGCAAAAATGCACAGGATAAGTTAATGTATCTATTCAAAACTTGGGAACAGAGCTCTATGCAACACAAATCAGAGCAGATGTATTAACTCCTCAAAGGAGTTAAGTAGGGAGGGAAAGAGAGTAGAGATAAAAGCATTTGTGTGTATTTACATAGATTAAGCCAGGCAAATTGACAACAAGCCAATATACTCCTCTGGAAGTGGCTGGAAGCAATTGATTACAGGAAAAGGAGGGGAAGGAAAATCAGAAATATGCAAGTACTTCCAGAATATGTGCATTCATGTAACAAGTTGAAGAGAAGAAAGCGATTTTCCAGAGCCACAAAGAATATCATAAGACGTGGCATAGCTCTACCTTGACTGGCATGCTACATCAGAAAATTAAGGTAAAAAAAATGAATTTACACATCTTCTTATTCTGGCTAAAATTTCCAGACTGACCCAGGCATATCTCATAGGCCTCTGTCCTTGCAAAACAGCCCCCAACACTGCTACAAACACTCTTCTTTCTCATGGCAAGACCACAAAGTCATGACAGCCTTCTGTAATCGAGCTTTTCTCTAAACTTCATACCTCCCTATGGTCTGTTTTCCTTTTAACACCATGACAGGAAGGACCAAGAACTGATTTCAGGTCCATTTCCAGAAACAGAATAGTAATAACCTATGTCAACCATGACAAGGGTTACACACTCATTTATTTAGTGCATTTATTTCTCAAAACCAACAACTGTATTAAAGAAACAAGAAAAATTCATAGTGCTAGAGATGCTTAGTTTATAATACTGAAAAAATGAACAAATTTTCTGGTCAAAATGTGATCTTTGGTCCACTTCTCCCCCTGATGCATTGTCTCAATTTAAAAGCATGTTATTGATTATGCAGGCATTTATACTAGTGTCTTATTACACATAACAAAGATAAACCAATATATTTTCTCATGTGTGTAGATGCACACATTTTCTTCCATAAAAATCTAGGAGCTGGATTCATTGCTGCAGTGCTAATGGAAACACACTGTTCCTTCCTCTCCCCAGTCTTTTAGTTCTAGCAGGAATCTCTCATTTGACCTTCAGCAAGGCATTTCAATTCTTTGTGCCTGTGTTTTCTCATCTGTAAAATTAAGGCTATAATACCTACCTACTTCACAAGAGGGACAGTGTTAAATTTAATACATTAATGTCTTAAAGTGTTTTCAGACAAATGGATCAAACCCACTACAGAATGTAAGTTATTATTAAATTATGCTTCACTGAGTTAATGCTGTTGCATTACTGTATCTGATTAAATAAGAAAAAATGTTCAAGCGATGCCTCTTGAATACTTTTTTCCAAGAGGGTGAAATTGATGTTCACAAGCCTAACAGACGGACTCTAAGTTTTATTTTGGAGAAAGAAAGAAGTGAGGAAATCTAGTAGTCAACACAAGTGAAAGAGTCCTGTGGAGTGGATGTTTATGAGGTTGTTTCAAGCAATTGTGAAGTAGAGCAACTTGTGAAGCAGAAACTGTGCAGCAGAAGGCAACTGTGCCTTGTGCCCAGCTGTGACACATCAGTCTCTGGAAGCGATAGGGTCTCTGTTCACCTCTGTGCCAGTGGGACAGGAACACCCCCTCTGCACCATCACGTTAACTGCTGCATTTGGCCTCCACTCAGAGTAATGAAGTACAAGATCTGTAGCCTGGAGTTGCTTTCCCAGTGGATCAGACCACCTCTCAGGCACAGTTCAGATAAGCTTTGGGTCTGCTTGGTCGTGGCAGCCAGTCCGTCTGTGATGAACGTGGCACTTAAAAACGTCAGTTGTAAAATGGGGGATTTATTGCAGGAGGGTTGTTCATACCTGATGCCTCTCCTACATCTCCTCTTGACCTGATGCGCAGATGCCTGGTCTTGTCCTGTGATCTCACATCAGGATCTTGTTGTGGGGGGATAAGGGGAAGTAGTGTTTGGAGCAAGAGCTGCAGGAAGATGAGAAGGGTTTTTGACAGCATGTTGAGATGGATGTTCTACTGGTGTTGATGCCGCTGGTCCCAATGCCATCAAGGCATTTCTTGTGGATGACAAGGAATCTAGGAAAGTAGTGATTAACATGCATATCAGTGTGATTGACAAGCTACGTTGCCTGCTTTGTGCTAATGTATTGCATGGATAATCAGCATATATATTTAGAGCACAGATTTAAAACAGAAATATTTAGTATCTTTCCCAAATAAACAAATAAAGAAAAATTGTTTGATGGATCTATCTGCTCAATAGACCACGGAGACCAGATTCTGTCTGGTGACAAAATGTTTTTGCTTTGCAGGGTTCAAATGGATACAAGACAACAATTCTTTCGGATTGTACTAAGATCAATTAATTTGCTTTCCCATTCCTCCGTCCCCAGCTTATCGGTCCAAAGACAAGAAAAAAGTAAGTACAACATTAGGTTTGATAACCTCCTGATAGTACTGTGCTATTAAATATACACAAATCAGGGAGCTTGGAAGCATTTAAGCCTTCCAAATCTGCCAAGAAGAATGAAATGAAGGTTGCAAAGTCTAAGGTTGCATATATTTTATGAGCTTTCTAACACCATGCTGCATCCATCAAAGCATCTGTTCTCTTTTTCTTTTTCCTTATCAGATCTGCAGAGGCTAGACTACATGCTTTATTACTACACCAGTCAAAGGTCACACAGTCTTCTAAACAAAGACGCTGCTTTAATTTATTGAGAAAAATCTTCCTTGATGTGAAAGCTTAACACAAAAGCAGTGGTGTCATTTTTGTTTGTTCGAATCCCTGCAGAACTGCTGCTGTGTAAAAAGTGTGCACTAGCTCCTAGGATTAACTCTGTGTGATAATTCTAGTTTCTGCTGGTATTACACACAAGCATTCCTTCTCAATTTTCTCCTCTTTACCAAGGCACCTATAAGCCTTTCACAATGTCATTGGTTTGTTCTTTAATCCATCTCATGTTTTAGAGAATTGAAATCAAGTGCCTGAAGTTGATTTCATAACAACATCTTTATTTGTTTGCTTATTTGGCTGACTAGTATTTTTTAAGTTCCTAGTATTACTCTAACATATGATCATCCAGAATCAGCCTCCTGCTGCCAAAAATTATCTGTGTCCTTTGATTGAAAGATCAGCCACTTCCTTTGGCATTTTTATGCCAAATGTTAACTCTGGATCCCCTTTTAGCAGCAAAGAAGTAACATTTCACAGTCTGTTACGCAGGGAACAGGCTACTTCTGCATGTACTTTCAATCAGATGATTAAGTGTAAGGACCTGAATAATCATATTTCTGAGTGAAAATGGATTGTGGGAACATCCTCAGCTAGGAGACCACTACCTGATCTCTCCTGCACCAAAGCAGTTTCCTTCCATCTCTCATTTTAGTGATGACACATCTTCTAATACTTACAGCTCTACCTTACAGCAAGGCTGGCTGGAGGAACAGTGTGATTTATGTCTGAAAGCCATTTATCGAAAATAAAGTAAAGTAAAATAAAGTATGCTCAAAGGTAAAATTTCAGACTAGTATTGTCATGGGAAGATAAAGTATGTAAATTTGTATTTCACTTAGGAATAGTGCAGCAATCAATGTTTCCAGTAATGTTTGAAGTGACTGATTCAGCAGGCTGTTGCAAGGAAGTGAGTATGTTTAGGCAGCAAGCTAATTTCCGGATATTATTTTTATGCACAGAATATAATACCTTATTGATTATCATTTGACTAATTACAAGGCCGAGATGAAATGGCACTGTGTGTCAAAGAAAAGGTGTAGAGAAGGAAAGCAGGAACCAGACAGAAAAAATCAGCATATACAGTGAAAATTAAGGATGTCGAGTCATGAGCAGAGTGAGAATGCACGGGTTGCTTTCAGAGGTGACAGGAACATGAGAAAGCTCAGAAAGGATGACTGCCCTCTAAGCAGGTAAAAATGTAGGCCCTTACTATGGAGGGGTTTTTTAATGATCTAGAAATAAACTGATTTGAGAGCTTTCTATGTTCCACTATCCTGACACACAAAAAAATATATATTCCCTATATTTAACGCTTTTGTTCTACACATTGAAAGGTCTGCTCCAGAGATTTAGATCTTCTTCCTAGCTATTTCACAAGGAGAAAGGAGAGGGGAAGTAGGGTTGTTTGTGTGATGCAGCAAGTACATTTCTACTTTCTGACATTTCTCTTCCTTTGGCAGCTCCCCCACAGATCACCCTGTGCACGGAGAATATAGAAGCAGCAGGACAGAACAGCACAGCAATCACAAACCTCCTGTGTAGCTAAAGCTGAGATAGTATCTCCAGCACTGAAACTAAGAAACTATTTCAGTGACATCTGGCAGAATTTGACAGATGTTAATATGAGAATCCATGCGTAGTAAAACAGGAAAAATACACATCTTCAATGACTGAACTGTACAATATTGAAGAACTGAGAAAAAGCAGCAGAAGTTAATTGTAAAGCAAAGAAAAAAATAGTAAGTCACTCATATAGCTATTTTTCAAGAACACTTTGATTTAAATGAATGTGTTAAAGCTCTTTCTTATCCAATGACAATTTCTTGTAATAGTTTGATGAAATTAAGGTAAGAGATCTTGCCTATATAAATGTAAAATAAATAAAAATATATATGAATTTAGCTTTAGGTGTGTGTTACAGACAATACATGACAGCTGGTGAAGAAAGGATTGATGGTCCTAAGCCCTCTCTAATCATCTCTTTGTTTAAATATATGTTCATTTGTCAGTAATAAACAGATATATTTAACTCTTTATGTACAAGTGAGGAAAACTGTCAAATTAAGTCACACAGATCAAAGACCTATAGCCAAGTAAGGAAAGTGTTTATTAACTTTGTATATTGCTAAAGCTGGAACTCTGCAATGTGTTCATTGAATTGAACCTGTTGACAGGCTCAATTCACAGGCTGCTCAATTGACAGGCTGTTTCCCCAGTCCATTGTGATCATATTCAATTTTAGTTCCACCCCCAACCAACACTGAAGAAAAAATATCAACCCAAAGTTACAGATCATGTCCTGAACTGCTGTGCAGATGTCAGATAAGAAGGACATGTTGAATTTTTAATTCAAATTTCACCTGTTTCTGACTTTCAGAAGGATTTAAAATGTGTTACTTTAAACTACTCAATTCACTTCAATAGCCATGGAAGTTTTTCTGTGAAAGAAACTTGAAGTTGCAGGATACCACCAAGACTGAGCCACCAGACACATTCCACGTGGAGTCTTCAATGAAGAAATTAAGCAGCCATTGCTCCCACAGACTGTTTCAGACCAATCATTCACTGGACAGGACACATCTATCAGCCTTCAGGCTCTGGTCACACTGTCAGAATTTCCTTGACATGATTTTGTTTTTCTTTTCTGTCTCATTGATACACCCCTGTCTCAGTCTCCAAACACTGCCCATACAGACTCCTACCAGGCCTGCTCTGTAAAGCCATTGCTAAGTTGTCATCCTGAAATGTTTCAAGGAAGAAGAGCATCAGAACCCACCTCAGATTCTACCAGATGATGGTACCACCAGTGCCAGATGCAACTTCCGTGGCCTGTGAGAAAGCCACCAAGGCTATATACCCACGGCAGCACTTGCAAAGTGGCACATGCCTGCATTGTGGGCTCTCCTGTACAGAGGAAGTGAACAGTATACATCTTAAAGATTCAGGATTGTGGGGAATTTGACCCCTGCTTCTCCTCAGGACTGAATGTTGTTTCAGAATATATTATTACTGATACTACTACTAAAAGTAGTACTACTACCACTACTCCTACTTCTGCTATTACTGCCAGAAACATTAATTATGTAAAAAATTTCCCTCTTTATATTGAAATGTCATTCTTTCAGACATAAACTAACCATGACTTCCAGACTGGAGACTCTTTCATAATAAACAGGAAAACTATTTTCTTTTTTCTTGCCCTGATTTTTAAATTATACAGATTTTTTTCACCTTTTCTTCCTGATGTAACTTACAAATTCTGCCCTAAAAACATTTGGAGACTCATAACTGTGATTTTACCACTGTTGCTAATCTTACATATAGATTGACATTTGAGTCAGGTTTAATATAACAGATGAACCCAACTGCTGACTGGTTCCAGTTATGTTAAGATGTTCAGTGACTTGTAAAAATAGCAAAAAAATTACTTCTCTGGCTGAGGAATTAACACCATACTGAAATACAGACCTCTTCTCATGTCGTTTTCTTTGTTGGGGAGATCTTTTCATCCATCTGTTATTAACAGTTCTCAATACAAAAAGGGAATTTATGGGATGTGGAAAAAGGAACAGGCCATATGGGAGGACTATAGGAAAATTGTCAGAGTAGGCAGGGATGTGACAAGAAAGGCCAAGGCCCACTTGGAATTAAGTCTGGAAGAGGACATCAAGGACATCAAGAAGGATTCACAAGTATATCAGAAAAAAAAAGGAAGACTGGGGAAAAATGGGGCTGCTGATTTAGATGGTTGTTCTGTCAATGAAAGACAGAAAAGGAGGAAACACTGAATGCCTTCTTTGCCTCAGTCTTTACTTTCTGAGGGTGGCTCTCAGGAGTCCCAGAACTCTCGGATAAGAGAAGACCAGAGAAAGGAAGACTTCCCCTACATCGTACAGGGTTGGGTTAGAGACGAGCTAGGCAGATTTCACATGCATAAATCCATAAAACCTGAGGGATGCCCCCACGAGTGCTGAGGGAGATGGAGGATGTTGTTACTCTGCGGTACTCCACCACCTTTGAAAAATCCTGGAGAATGGTAGAGGTGCCTAATGACTGGAGGAAGGCCAATGTTACTCCCATCTTTAAATAGGGCAAGAAAGAAGACCCATGAAACTGCCAGCAAGTCAGCCTGACCTCCATCCCTGGAAAGGTGATGGAATAGGCCATTCTGGAGGTCATCAATGAGAATGTAGAAGAAAAGATAATAAGAGGTAATCAGCATGGATTCACCAAGGGGAAATCATCCTTGACAAATCTGATGGCCTATGTAATGACACAGCAGGATGGGTTGATGACAGTGGGTGTTTACCTAGGCTTCAGCAAGAGTTTTGAGACTGTCCCATAAAATCCTCAACGGTATGTTGCCGCTGAAGATGAATAGATCACACGGACACAGCTCGAGGTGTGGTGAAAAGAAGAGAGAGTTTATTTTTCCTCCCAGGATTTATAGGCTTCTGACCATGGCCAGGGATTGGATGGTCAGGATAACACTTTCTCACTGCACTGGCCTTGAAAGATGCCCATCACAAGACGTGTAACAGAAAGAATGTACACATATCTATGTTTATAGTTACTGTCCTGGGAAAGTCTTCAGAAAACCATGTCAGCAAGCTCAGAAGCTGAGTTTTCAGGGCGACAACGGTAAGCTCAGGAAATGTGGGTTTGATGAATGAACAGTGAGGTGGGTCAAGAACTGATTGAATGGCAAAGCTCAGAGGGTTGTGGTCAGAGGATTAGAATTCAGCTGGAGGCATGTAGCCAGTGGTAGGCATGTTCCCTAAGTTCATTACTGGGTCCAGTGTTATTCAACTTGTTTATCAACAACCTGGACAAAGGGAAAGAATGCAAGGGATCATCAGCAATATCATTGCTGACAATATGAAACTCGAGGAGTGGGTCATACACCTGAGGGCTGTGCTGCCATTCAGCAGGATCTTGGTAAGCTTAAGAACTCGGCAGAGAGAAACCTATGAGGTTCAACAAGGGCCAGTGCAGGGTCCTGCTCCTGGGGAGGAAAAACCCCAATCCCAGCACTGGCTGGGGTCTGACCTACTGGAGAGCAGCTCTGCAGAACAGGACCTGGGAGTCTTGCTGCATGACAAGCTGACAATGAGCCAGCAGTGCCCTGGTGGCCAGGAGGGCCAGTGGGATCCTGGGCTGCACTGGGAAGAGTGTGGCCAGCAGGTCAAGGGAGGTGATCCTGCTCCTCTGCTCGGCCCTGGTGAGGCCATGACTGGAACACTATGACCAGTTATGGGCTCCTCAATACAACAAAGACAAGGACATACTGGAGAGGGTCCAACAAAGACCACAAAGATGATGAGGGGTCTGGAGCATCTCTGTTGTGAGGAAAGACTGGAGGATCTGGGCCTGTTTAGTCTAGAGGAGAAAAGATTGAACAGGGCATCTCATTAATGCATGCAAATAGATCAAAGGGGATGGTGCCAGACTGTTTTCAGAGACAGAATGAGGAGCAATGGCCATAAACTAAATCACAAGAAAGTTTCACCTCAATGTAAGGAAAGGTGGCAGAGCACTGGAACAGGCTGCCCAGGGAGGTCATGGAGCCTCCCTTTCCAGAGACATTCAAAACCCATCTGGACATGCTCCTGTGTGACCTGCTCTGGGCGACCCTGCCTTGGTAGAGGGACTGGACTAGATGATATCCAGAAGTCCCTTCCAACACTAACAATTCTGTGATTCTGTGATTTATCTGCCAAATAACTTGCAAGACCAAGTGCAAGAGTCATGAATAATTCATTCATTTACTTCCTCATGCTTTTGCAAAACATCAATGGTGAAATGCATATTTGCTCATAACTGATTAATATCAAACCATTTTAATTTCTACTATTCTTACAGAATTCAAGTTATATATGGATGATAAGAACGCAATGGCCCTCCTTGCCTTCATTTCACTATGCACTTTTCTCCCTTGTCTTGCCATCTGGTTAGGTGCTGGGTTTTTTTAAGATCTACTATTTCACACTACTAAGACTGCAAATTTCAAGCTGAAAAGGGAGTTGAGTAACATGTGTAATTTTGACTCTTCAAGATGGTTAAGTAAAATATTCAATCTTTAGCAATTTTAAATATCTTTGAGGTTTCCTATCAAATTGTAAATCTACTAACCTCATACTTAGTTCTTACACAGAGGTTTTCACCACAGACAATGCAGGAAATTATCATTCCGCAAGTATTTCAGATATTCCTAAAATTCCTTCAGTGCTTCCCATTCAGGCTCAAGTTAGCTCATCTTGCTAGACATTAACAGACCACAGAATGGATGAGTCTGAAAGGGATATATGGGGAACCATCTTGTTCAACCTCCTTGCTCAAAGCGTGGTCAGAAAAACGAAGTTGTTCAGGACTATGTCCAGTTGTGTTTTGAGAATGTCCAAAAGACTATAAAACACCTCTAGACTGTGTTCCAGAGTGCAACCACTCTCACACTACAGTAAAAATAAATAAATCCTTGTATTCAAATAGAATTTTCTGTGCTTCACTTTGTGCCCATTGCCTCTAGTCTTCTCAATGGGCATGAATGAGAAGAGTTTAAATGTTTCTTCTTTACACCCTGCCATCAGACATTTATAAACATTCATAAGCTTCCCCTTGACCCTTTTCTTCTTCAGGCTAAATAATCCCAACTCTCTCAGCCTTTCTACATATGAGAAATCCTTGCAGACTTGCTCCAGTAAGTCCATATCCCTGTTGTACCCGGGTGCCTGGAACTGGCACACCAGATATGGCCTTACAAATGCTGAGTAGACAAGAAGGATCACCTCCCTGGACCTGTTGGCAACACTCTTCCTAATGCAGCCAGACCAGGAGGTTGTTGGCTTCCTTTGCTGCAGGGGCACATTGCTGGTTCTTAGTTATCTTGTTTGCCCAGCAGGATCTCTAAGGCAGTCTCTGGAAAGCTGCTTTCCAGCTGGCCAGTCCTAGTGTGTAGTGGTGCCACATGTTACTGCTCCCTGCGAGAAGGACTTTGCGCTTCCCCTTGTCCCTTAATAAGGTTCGCTTCTCTAGTCCTTCCAAGTCCCTCCCTCCACCAAGGCACCTGATTTATCAGCCATTTCTCCCAGATTTGTCTCGTCTGCAAACTTGCTGAGGGTACAGTCTACCCCATCATCCCAATCACTAATTAAAGTGTTAAGCAGTGCTGGACCCTGTATTGCTGCCTTGGGTACACCACTAGGGTCTGATCTCCCGCTAGTCTTCGTGGTGCTGACCATTACGCTTCGAGCCTGCCAGCTCAGACAGCTTTCAGCCCACCGCCACAAGCCCCTACTTCATCAGCTTATGAGCTCCTTGATCACTTATTTTTTTGGAAGTTATCACTAATGCCCTCCAGAAACATCCTGTGCTGCTTGTGCCCTTCTGTGCTGTCCCTCCAGCAGACATGAGAGTGGGACAAGCCACCCATGAGATGAAGAGATGATAGCTCAGTATGGTAGTTGCACTTTACCTTCATACTAGTGAGTCACCAAATACCATCTGCTTTGCCTTCTCTTACATACAGTATTTCAAAACTAAATTTTAAACCGCATTTTCTACGTAATGTGTTCGAAGCCACTGAACTATTGTGGTAGTCCTCTGCTGCACTCATGTCATTAAGGCAATGTCTCATACCCAAGCACCCTTTAAACCCAACCTCGCTGAGCTCCCTCTGCCTCCAGTCATCAACCACTCCTCCAGCCCAGTGTCATTTACAAACTTGAGAAGGGTGAACTCCATCTCATCCCCCAGGTCAGTGATATAACAGAGGAATTACACAGAATCAGCCCCAGTGCTGGTCGATCTCTGAAGGACACTGTCAGTCTTTTCAGTCTTTTGGAGGGATATATTTAGTTAGAGGGCTAGGCTCTAAGTGACATGCTTTAGAATTGAAAAAGAGTATTTATATATTATTTTCTATTTAAGGATCTGTCCCTGAATTTTTACTGACCCATTAAATTCAGTTAAAATATAGTTACACTACATTTCTGTTTTCAGAAATTTTGAGGACTCTGATCAACTTCATTCTTTAAAAATTACTTGCTCTGTTCTACACAAAATTTCAACTAATATTTCTGTTTCAGCACAATCAGACCTACATGAATTGCCGTTACTGGAGATAAATTTAAAAGCTTCTTAAGAAACACATGCACAGTGTCTTGCCATTATAAAGAAGAAGGCTAAAATAAAGTTTCAGATAGATAAACCACATTCATAAACATGAAGTTGTTAATCAGGTATGTTTCTTGAAAGTCAAATGGAACAATAAAAAGAAAATCTCTACTCTGCATAGGACAAGGAGGCAGGAAATTAAATTTCACTGCAAAAGGGTTGACAAGCACTATGGTCCTTACTTGACTGCTATACATTATGAATCTCTTCCCTATTTTGCTAATACCATCCATTACGGATGTTGAAGGATCATGAGTCAGGCTCCAATATACTATGAAACTGAACCTATCATCATAATAAATTCTTATTGCTTATTTACCTTTGGATTTCAGAATGCACTTCAATTATCTTTTCAAGTTTTACTCTGTTACCACATAAGAGACTGTACGTCTATTTTTAAATGAAAGCATTAGAGTGGCTTCCTGACCATTCATCACACTACATTCCTCACCACCCCCAGTACTCACTTCAGAGCTCTCTCCTACTTTTTTTTTTTTTTTTTTTTTTCCTGTGTGCTATGGAAAGTGTCCAAGACATCAGCTTCATTTCAAGGACCCAGTGTCTTCCCACATTTCCTTATGCACCAAAAGAGCCAGATTCAAGAGAAGTGAAGGATGATCTGGGGCAACCTTTACATGAAATAATAATGGAAACAACCATTTTATATATCAGTTCAAACAAATTAGGAACTGGTACATGAAAGAACTGTCTGGGTGTGACCCACCTGTGCATTATGCATTGGGCAACACAGGAACTGGACTGACATTCAAGTACGACAAGCAATACCAAGAATCTATGTGGATATCCCAGTGAAGCCAGAAACCACTGTCATGAGTTTCTACTTGTGATATCTGGGCCAAGATATATTTAATTCAAGTAAAATGCAAAAGTAAGGTTGGGGTTTTTTCCTTAGGGGAATTAAGCTGAGTAAATCTCCTGAATTTGGGATTGACCCCCTCTTTCAAATCAGATCCCAGCTGTGCAAAGACATCTGCTGGTCTTTGACTAGGTTCATCCCCCATCTCTGAATCCTTCTTATTAGACCTCTATTCAAATTTATGATGGATTACAGCTCATATATAGATGTACCACTGATTTACCTAATAGCTGTGTATAATATTGTATCCCCAATTTTCCATTTCATTCATTATGCACTGCACTTTGATTTTAATGTATTTGCTTTTGTGATGCATCTGCCCACTGAGTGGGAATTTTAATTGAAAACTAAGCTTGAACTCACTTAGAATATTTGAAATTTAGCGTATCATTTTATTTTATCTTACCAAATTAATTACATATGATTACATATGTGTGATAAGACAGTCTGAACTCTGGCTGAAGTACCACAGTGATGATAAATTACAAATTGCTAAGTTTGGGGAAAGTGACTGATTAGACTGCCAGAGGATCAGTGTTGGAACAGTCCTGTTTAACATTTTAATTTTTATATATTAGACATAAACAACTGGTTAATTTGCTGAAAATTTGCTGATGTTATTAAGCCCGGTGCTACTGAGAATACTAATGAAGGCAAGGAATTTAGTTTAGTAATGTGTTTGGAAAATAACAAAAGAGATTAAATTTTCAAAGGTGTAAAAGCATTTATTAGTGAAAGCATCCTGCAAAATTAAAATATCACTAACAAAACCAATCTGAACAGAGTTCTAGAAGAAGCACTGGAAACAGAAAATTAGATAAATGTGAATTCTACAGTGGAAGTGAAGAGAACACATATTAGGTAACACAGGCAGCTGCTGGGAGGTAGCAGTCCCTGAGGCACAAAGACAGGTTGCCATTAGTGGGTTTACTTCTCACATGCTAAATGGATGGTCTTTCATGTAAAAACCTAGGTAGCATCCAGACATTCCATTAGAACACAGACTTGAAGGTATTTCCTAGATGAAGAAAAGATTGGTTCATGAACAGGAAGGAGTAAAATAAAAAACAACTATAAATGCAGAATTTTGCCATGCAGTGGTCAACACGGAAGTGATCACCATGTACCTGAACAGCACAAACAACACATCCCTTTCTACATGACCAGATTCAGAGTGTGATTCATTTGACCAAAGTTAATGTTACGCTAAATATTATGGGTTAGTATGGACAGTGGAAAGAAGCCGACTATTATAGTACAGGATTCATTGCATCCTAAAGCAGACATAAATGTCTAAATATCTAGACTGTAAAGACTGACCAACTCAGATACACATATCTAAAAAGAGGTGTGATGAATCAGACATCAACTTTGCATCCATCGTCACTCCTCAGTTCAGTTCAGCTTTGATGCACCCCATCCATACATATGCATCCTGGTTATGGATCAAGTCTTAAGCTGGCAACTCTGTAAGGCCAAACTAGCAGTACTCATACACAACTAAGAATGAAAGCACTCTCAATAATGATCAAGGCAGAAAACTCCCCAAGTGCAAAAGGAAAGTAATGGGGACAAGGAGAATTGTCTTAAGCCAAAGGAGGGTAGATTTAGATTAGATAGCAGGAAGAAATTCTTTACTATAAGGATGGTGAGCCACTGGAACAGATTGGCTAGAGATGTTGCAGATGCCCCACCCCTGGAATTGCTCGAGACCAGGTTGGATGGAGCTCTGAATATAGTGAGAAGTGTCCCTGCCCATGGCAGGGGGATTAGAACTAGATGATCTTAAGGTCCCTTCCAACCCAAACAATTCTATGATTCTATGATTCTATGATTCTGTGATTGATCCTATGATTGATTCTATGATTCTGTGATTCTATGAATGGGAGCTTTAGAAATATCACAATACCTAATTTTATTACAAGCTTTCTTGCAGGGATTGAAAGAAATGTCTATAAATCAAAAGAGCTCTCATACAGGACAGCTGAAACACAAAGCAAGCAAATAGTCATTCAGATTTTGTATTCATAACTAGCCACAGTCCCATTCCTTCTCCCTTAGTACTACACAGCTAAACATATTTACATATACAGGCTTTCTAGGTAAACAAAGTCAAAGAACAAAATGTCTGTCATATTGTTTCTACTGAGAGAAATGGGTATTTATACATACAGTGTTCTGTAAATAAAGATTAACAATCTTGCAATGATGTGTGAAACACTATAAAGTCTTAAAATATCCTTCATTTCTCATGCTGAGTTTTTTTCATCAAGGGGATGGGTTTCAAACTGATTTTTAGCAAAAAAGGTCACACTGTGGTTCTGTCTATCAAGAAAATTCAGACTGAGACAACTGTAGTCTTTTATGGGTACAATATTTTGTGATAGATACAGACTGTATGTCAGCATTATGTGAACTCAGAAGTGTGTGTGCTGTCAACTCAAGGACACGGCAAAATTTCTAGAGACACTTTCACCTTTGTATGCAATTTTTTAATAAATAGGGTTCTTCCTGTATCTGATGTGTATCCCATTTGCTCTTTGGACCTCCAAAAGTCAGTAGGAACTGCAGAGCCAATTGCTGTGGAAACCATGCTTCTACAATGTGAGGTTAAAGTAGGAGTCAAGTAGGGGAATGGAGAACAGTGATACTCCTCTGTTGTCTCTCCAGAAAGCTAATTTGATGAATGGTGTAACTCCTGAAAATTCTGCCTTGCAGCAAGAAAATAAAAGCACTTCCTCTGTTTATCACAGCCAATAGAAAGTGGCGAGAGGAACATGATCCATAATCAATATACAGAGATCACACTGTGATCTTAAATCTAACAGAAACCATTATATATTACAACAGAAATACAAAATCAGCAAGGTTTAACCAGAAATAACATGTTAAATTGCCTATTGGTACCGCTTTGCAAAAAAATGCTGTAAATTCTCTTCATCCTTGGATGACTCTGAATAAAAATTGCACATCTTTCAAAAAGATAAATCACAATTCTGAGGGAGACTGGTGAATGTGCTGCAGGAATCTCTTGATGGATAGAGTACCTGGTCTGTGGAAGGCTAATGATGTCAAGATTTCCATATTTTGTAAATTTACCTACTGCTAGGTTTTTGACCCCATTAGGACAGCCAACAGTAACAATAAAAACTAGGCAAGAAAAAGTTCTTTTTATAAGCATCTCCTAAGACTTCTACATGACGATCACTGCCAAGTTTGAAACCATTGCTGAGGTACTAATAGCTACATGCAAGCATCCTTTTCAAGGCAAACACTTTGTTTTTGCATTTCATTCATCTAGTTTTCTCTGCTGCTTGGTATGTGAGTTGTGCTACAAAGGAGAGGCTTTCTGGTATTTCTACCAGTTCCTCCCATGATTTGCCATAAGAAAGTTCTTTGCTTGACCTTTTAATAACTAGGTCTTAGTCCCAGGGATAAAACCTGTCGCGTCACCAGGCTCTAAAGCACGTCTGTATTATAGCACCACTTTGATTACAGCTACCAGCACACCAAAGGTAAGAGAAACAACCCCCTTGACTTTTATGTTTTCCCATTGCATTTCTATCCATCCCACAAGTTATATGTCTTTATCAATACTGGCTTTCAGGTTTTGGGGAGAGAAGCTCACACTGAAGTCAATTACTTTGGCTGTGGCTGTGGTTTCTGTCTATGCAGACTTAAATACCAGATCTTTTCAAGGCACCTTTAGCTTGTTTCAGTAAAACTGTCCTTTCTGTAAATGTGAACTGGAACAAGAGTACTTTTCCCACTGTTATGCAAGTACCTATATGATTGCTTCAATCAATAAGGTTTAAATAATTTAATACATATCACATGAATATTATAAATGAATTCCATCTGCCTGTCAGATCTTAATGTGAGTTTTCTTATGTATCAAGAAATTCTTGTTTCTATTAGTTTTGTTTTAGAGAATAAGGACATCATTTGGAACAAAATGGTAAGTGCAATTCAATGTCCCTGTCTTCATAATAAAAATAAACAAATATTTATTGGGAGATAATTTAATTACAAAACTGAGAAAATAATCGGAAAAGCCTCATCGTTTTCCTTAAACATTTTCCTTAAATTGTTTTCCTTAACATAGTTTTCAGAAGCTCTTCCATTCCAGACTGAAATCTATGAAATACACTTGGTAAAGTACTGTAGCAATACTGGATCCACTCAGCAACAAGAAGCCAATTCCTAACAAAAATGTGAATAAGAATTCATTTCTCTCTTCTTCCTGTTGCTAAATACCTCTGGAGTTAACATCCCTCACTATAGCTTCAAGTCCCACTTCTTCAAATACTTCAAGCCCTATGATCACATTTGTGTCTCTAAACTTCTCATGGCTTAGCTGGTACTAAGCCATGCACTCCTAAAGGATTCCTGTGCTTGGAAGATGCTCATAAGACATCGGGGTGACATTTTTCCTGATCCTTCTTGTTTTAGAACCCTGCGAAACGCCTACTTCTTCTTCACAACACTTCATCGGCCTCCTGTTGATGACTCTTTTCTCTTGGATCCATGCCTCTCTCCGTACTGTGGGCAGATGAGAAATCACAGAGCACCTGGAGTCAGGGGTCATGGCAGGAGAGAGGAGCTCTGGAGCAGCAGTGATGTGAGCCAAGACAGAGCATATGATAACAGAGCAAAAAGACCCCAGCATGGGAAATGAGGGTAAGAGCCACAAATGGAGGAAATGAGCAGCAGGACTGAGTTCTTTGACTATGACGGACATAGAAGGTCTGAAGAATAACTTCAACTGGATATGAACAACCTGAGAAAACAGTGCTACATTCGTTTTTTAAAAAAATTCCAGATTACTTCTGTATAATTAAAATATTTACTGTGCATCTCCATCAAACAAGAAAATGTTTTTAATGGTATGGCATCAGCTGGTATCAGAGAAGTGAAGAGATGGTACCTGAAAGTAAAAGACACTTTTAGTTTAAAAGACTGCCTATGTAAAAGAAACGCAAAAAAGTTTAATTGTGATGCAAAGCCAAAATGTCTAATCCTTCAGTAGAACCACTCAAATCAACCAAGTGGTCTTGCCACCTCCTACTTTGAGACAAACCCTAGTTTACTTCTCCTGTAGTAGTTGTCCAGCAGGTCACCATTTTCGGAGCAGTGTGTGGGGCTGCCACTCTTTAGCCTTGCCACAAATGATTCAGAACTTAACAATAGACTTGGTGGGTTTTTTAATTCTTTGTCTTCACAAGGCCCCTGCATTGTTTTATCACTGCTTTACAGTGAAAGCTAAGGAAATTGCAAGATGTGCCTGAGTGACAGCAGAGTGGAGAAGTCACTGGTGGTATTTCTTTAGAGACTGACTGCACAAGTGACAAATTGAAATCAAGCAAATTGCTCCAAAAGCAACACTACTCACCAGAGACTTGGATCCATTCAAACATAATACACCAGCATAAAACCTTGAAGTTGCCCTAAACAAAGCATACTTAAATAGAGCAACTTTTCCAGAATCTTATTGTTCTGATGTATCTCCCTTTTTATTTTCAAATTCAAAGGGAGGCATTTTATGAAACTTTCACAATGAAGATCACTAAATATTTATGTACAGAAGGAGAACATCCATGAGGAGATATGAGCAGGGAGGTGCAGACCAGGATCAAGTGATTTGTGAAGTTTTGCAAGTGGTTTTCATGTTATTAGGAACAGAAAATCCCAAACATTGGATTTCTCCATGAAAGAGAATTCTGAAAATAATTCATTTTTCATTGACGGGAATGTTTAATCTTCATAAAAACAGTAATTCAAATTTTGATTTTTTTTTAAATTTTGAATTTAATACGGAATGTAGAGAAAAACACTGCCATCTAAATTGAAACTAATTTTGAAAAGAAAATACAAGAATATGCAATTTCAAAAATCATGTCAAGACTGTCTAAACTATCCTTCCTTGATTTTTGAAATTAAGGTGTGGTGATAGTAATGTGGTTTCCCAGTGTTTGTGATTTTGAAAGAAACTGTGCTCTGCATGAATAGTTCTCCTCACAATTTTCTCAGGAGCTGCAAGCAAGACCAGAGAGCAGGACATGTTTCCCCAGCATCACAACATTTCATCCATGAAAAGGCTTTAATTGGTGAAGCCCTCCCCAGGCACAGCCCCACAGCACGTGGCAGCAGAAGCCCATCCTCAGCTCAGGTGAGGGACAGCCTGCCTGACCACAGGGTTGGCACAGAAAAGTTTCCTGGTGTGCTCTCCTGGCCCCTGTGCTGACAGCACCCTGCTGCCCCACACACCACAGGATGCTGCTGACATGTTTCCAGGCTTTTCTGCCTACACATGAGAGACCAAAGAAGAGTATTTTGTGACCACTAAAGGTGAAGTGGGAATGGTGGGAAGTGAGCCCTCTGGACTATCTGCTGAAACCCATGGAGAGCCAGAGGTGATGGAAATGGATTGTTACTACAGGGTTTTACATTAAAATTCCCCTAGACATCTAAGGTAGTCTCTAGCTGACGTAATACAGAACTCCACATAGGAGACATCTGCATCTACACTAGCCAGCTGAGGTTTCCTCTATGCTTCACAAAAAGAAAATAAAAATAGGCTTTCTCTAGTATACAATTCTTTTTATCTTAAAAATAGTCACCTAAAATAGATTAGATGGATTTTTCCACATAAAAGTGCCTACTCCTTGATGACACAAGAACCCTGGCACACTAGCTGAAGGGAGATATCCCCAGGCCACATTTCCAAACCCAGGTCAGATGAAGCCCAGAGCCCCTCTGCCCTGAACATGCCTAGGAACATCCCTGATATCACAGAGCCAAACCCTCTCCTGAGCTGTCAGCCCTCATTGCATTCCCCAACCAACTCCTCTGCCCAAATTCCTTATGGCTCAGAAGCAGTAAAAGGAAAACAAAAATGCCAAGCCCAAGTAATTTTTCTCACACCAGATGTCTGCATGTACAGCACTCATATGGGTAAGGTGCATTAAACACAGCAGTTTCAAAGGCCTGAAATAAATGAAAGGTGACACTAAGAAGACAGAGTAAAAAGACAGAATTACATCAGTGAATAAAGACTGACTCTTCTGGGGACAAAAGTTAAGAAAAGCCACTGTCTTTCTGCTATATGAGAAGTAGCTCAAATAACATTTAGAAAGGGTTAACATAAGGCAACTGTGCACCCTTTGTGCAGCTCTGAAACCCTGCTGCACTGGAAACAGGACAATAAAGCTGAAAACTGTATACTTTTCATGACAGTTCAAAACAACTGTTTATAAGGAATTTAGCCAGGCTTATCATAATTTTTTCTTAAGTATATGGTTTGGAAAACAAAGACATATTGCCAGGAATCATAATTAAGTATTTTTTGGGTTGAAAAATATAGACAACATAGCACTTTTCTTCCTGTTTTCAGTTAGACTTTTCCAATAATAAGGATAGCGATATGACAATTTAGGAAAGCTAAAATTAGCATTTTGACAAGTGTTTTATGGTTCACAATTTTTATGCCTACAATCCTGTACTGAGAAACTGCATTCTGTGAGAGGCAAAATAGAATATCTTGTTCATGTGAATGCTAGATGTCAAGAACTGATTTGCCAAGTACATGGTCTTTTAATAACTTCCTAGGTCACCAATTTACAGAAGTTTTCTATCTCTCACATCTATGAAATGGGATGTTTTTGTTTCCTATGCCTGTCTTGGCAAACTGTTTCATGAAGCATCCCAGAATGCAGGAATGTGCAAGGTGGAGTTACACATTGTAACACAACGAGTTGCACACAGGAAAACCAGTCGCTGTTTCATCTTATTTACGGGAGAGTACTGGTGATGTATCCTAACATCACTGCAAAATGCCTGTGCTTTGAAGTAATTACTATACATGTACAACCCAAAACCAGTGTAATGCTTCAGTTTATTGCATCTTGAGCCTGAAGCAGATTTTTTTTTCTTATTTAGGTAGGATAAGTAATACGATGCCTTGAAATTTTCACTTTAGAAATAATTTGCTTATCAATGTCACTTTCAGTGACTGCTCCACTGCTGGGTTTTAGGGGGTTTGGGGGAGGGAGGTTTGCATTTGTTTAATAAGAATGAAAATATATGCCTTTACATGAGTTGACACACAGCTATCATGTTATTGTGTCATTCCATTACAAAGGAATCAGTTTACTAACAAAAAAAAAGACAACCAGCTTTTAAGTCAGTCTGGGATATGCTGTAGCTCTCCTGTCAGAAATGATACACATTAGGATAGACTCAGCCTAGTGTCAGCTAGCAATCTGAGTGCAAATCAGCGCTGCTTAGAAAATCCCAGTGGTAAAGTCTATTAGTTTGCTCAGGCCATGCCCTAATTACAGCATGTAAACCTTTCTTGTTAACACTGTTGCTAATAAAGCCCTGGCTTCACATTGCTTTAACCAGATGCTAACTCAGAAAACTAGGTAAGAATAGAAAAACAATTTTGAAGAACCAACATACTGTTTTTTACACAACAGTAAAACTATTTTTAGACTTGCTTAAGTCTAGTAAGCCTGTAAGAATCCACCAGCCTGATCACCCTGAGGACAGCATAGAAGGGGAGACTCCAGATGTCAGCCATACGGTGAAAGACAGAAATAAAGTGATACTCAGACAGCTCAATTATACCTGGCTGCCCACCCCCATGGGTGAAAATCTCAAGGGCATAATTTCCCCTACTGCACTAAAAAGCTGCTCCATGGCTGGATTCACAAATCTGCAGAAGGCAGCTTTTATGCCTTCCCACATCCTTTGTCCATATTTCAAGGATTTTGTCTGTATTTCAAGGATCTGAGCTCTCCACACAACCCAGGTTCAGCCCTCCTTCAGTTAGAGCACAGAAACAAACCCCCCCAAGCTGCCACTGCTTGGGGTGGCTGGAATAGAGAGATACATCAGTCCTGTTAACAGTGTCCTTCTGGTACAAATAAATAAACATTGCGGACATAGATGTACCATTTGATGGACAAGCAGCCATTTACCAAATTACAAGATCATTTTTATTTCCTTGCTTTTCATTCATAACGAATATTTAAGCTTTTTTTTTTTTTTTTTTTTTTTACGTGGAAGTGCTACACCATGAGTTTTCAAGGGAGTCCCACTTAAAAGGAATTGACAACACAGTAATTAGGAAATGCACATTTAATCACGGGAGACCTGAGAGACATCATTCAAAGAGAGCATGCCAGTCTCAGGTCAGTGCCAAAGCCACCAGGTTATAAAGTACCCTGCTGAAGGAAGTTTCCCAAAGGCTCCTGATTGAAACAGCTTCATTCAATACAAAGAATTCAGAGGGCTCTTGCAAGAATGCTCCCCTTGCCTCTTGATTACCACCCACATTCTGGAGTAGTGACAGCTTAATTAGGTGAAATGAAACAGTAGTAAAGGCGAAGACTGAACACCCTGCACAAAACATCCTACCTTTGGGCAGGGCAGTGCTCCCTCCTAGGCAACAGAGAATGTTCAAAACTTCAGGGGCTCAGGGTAGAGCACAACGCTCCTTCTTCTGCTCTGCTCGTGAATGAAGCTACAAACACTGTTTTCAAGCCCTGTGCATCATCATGTATTGGGAATCATGATTTCTTTCCATTTATTTCATTTCAGCAAAAGCAACATAAATATTTTTAGATGTAACTTTTCTCTCTTCCTAGTGAATGATGCCCAAAAGTCAATTATCTGCCCCCCTCATGGTAGATCTTGCATCTAAAGTCAAGTATCCCTATTTTCTACTTGAGAGGTGGCTAATCCAAAGGTTGTATAAGGTCACATGTGGCAAGTCTAGGCTCACAGCATTAAAAAAAAAAAACAGAATCAGCTCTCTTGCATTCATACTGAGAAACAATTAAATGCAAGGACCTCTGCAGCACGTCTGTAATCAGTACTCAAAACTCAGGAGTGTGTACTCTACTCTCAGAACCAGGAAGAAAAATCAGGAATTTTAAGGATTCACGTTCTGTTAATATGTTACAAGTCACCATGACATGTCTTTTGACAAGAGTTATTTAAAAAAACATAATCATAGATTACTTCAGTATTTTAATTCAAACTGGGAGGTCAGTGCAACAGAGCTGAAGTTCTGCAATTCAAGTCCACTGAATATTTATGTGGGGAAAAATATTTTGGAGTTGCTCCCAGACCCAGAAGCTATGTAAACACAATTAGCAAATAAACATCCACCTCCACAAAACTGCCCATAGCCCAATCGAAACACTGAATTTGAGCAAATAAAAGTAGGTTTTAATTGCTGTACACTTAACCTCATATCCACATTTTCCATCTATTTAAGCTGAAATGTAACTGAAATGTTACTCTTTTTACATGAGAAACTAAGAAACACATGTTTTTCAGGGCTGCATATCTATAATTACATGTCCAATAGGAAGATATAGACAAATAAACAAAGCAAATTGTATTAAAAGTAATTAACAAGACAGGTAGTTTCTTAATGAGAACATGTAGTTGATGCATTTGTGTTCCATTATTAAACATGGAGGCAATCCTCAAGTAATTTTATAGCATATGGGTTCATGTTTGTTATATGTTAAGCACTTCAAAAATGATACATAAGTGCTTATGAACCAAACACACTATTAAAATTACATTCTAATTTCTCCCTTGGCTAATTTTCTAGAGTTTCCAAAGAAGACATATAGTACCTTCTTCCCATTATATAATGCAGCACAACTGTTATTGGTGTAATAATGTCAAATTTTAATAACTTCATCATAACAGTACATTCCATGTTAAAAATTTATAGATAAACAAACATGTTGAGACACACTACTTCGCAACTTCAAAATATTAAGCAGCCTGGAAGTGTGTATGATGGTGGGTATCTGCCCACCACATACCTCTGATGCGGGAGACAGAAATTCATCTCAGTGACAATCTCCTTAAGAATACGTTTACAATCTCAGATCACTCTGATATGTGAGCTCCTCCTTTTAATTTTGCCACAATTCTTCTGGCCAGACTAAAAGACAGGTTTTAGAAACAGACTGCCTTAATTTCTGTACAGAAGATGAAGAGATATCTCAATTCTAGAAGAAGCTTCTCTCAGATTTGAAATTATTGTAAAAACAGATATCATCTCAATATATACAGCTTCTCAGAACCCTCATCTCTCATATCAGCCTCTAATTTTTTTTTAAACTGGCAAGCAAAGCTCTACACAACCACCCTGCTTCGACAGCACAGCACAGGCTGCTCTCCTGCCCATGCAGAAGCAGGAAGAGAAAGGCAGTGATCTGTAAAGCTGTCACCATGGAAAGCTGGAAGAACAAGATGCAGAAGACAGTGCAGAAGAACAGAGTCACTCGGCAAGCCATGGATTTGGGAATGACTTTCTGGGTACCTCAAATGCTCCTCAAGAGCTGTAGATGTTTCCCAAGCCCCCCTAATTCGCACACTCTTTATTATTCCTGCTTCTAGCACCAGGGGGGCACGACTGTAAGGCAAGATCCACATTGCAGTCAGGCATCCACCCAAGAGCCCAAACACTGCTGGACAGCCACATTTGCTCTACTTCAGCAGAGCAGAGTTTGCCAGGAAGGGGTTCTGTCACAACCATTCTGAAGGGCTCACAGAGGAGGCTCAAACACTGCACAGTTCTACACCTACATCCATTTACCTGTGTGTCATGGAATGATACCTGGAGTTCATAGTTCTTCAGCATCCATCTATGCTTGTATAAATGTTTCAAGGCTAAATGGACCGCAGGCAACACATCTGCCGTTAGGTTTTTCTGATCAATCAGGCAGCTGTTGGGTAAAAGCCCAAGAAGAGAGAGGCGAGTCCGATTCAGTTCCTCAGAGCACCTAATTATTAGTAACATAAACAGCATCAGAGTGTCTAGTTTCCAGCTCCAGAAAACCATCTTTTTTTGTGCTTTTCTTCTTTTTCTTTCTCTTCCCCAGCAGTCCACATGCCTGAAGAGAAGGCCTTAGATTCCCCGGTTGCCCGACATTTTGCGGCTTTCCTTTGCTTCAGTCAGCTGTGTCCCTCTAAGAAAGCAGCTAATTGTTATTAAAGGATAAAGACCTCTCTACGACTGGCTTTTCCAATTTGGACAGTAATCCAGCTCACAGCAGTGCTGTGAATCAATACTTCACAAGAATAATCTCTAGGCAAATTGCTCTGCCAAGTCTAATTTTAAACATGTGTCATTTTAAACATTCTGTAGGAGAAATATTCAACCATAGGTGACAAATCAATACACGAACTCGTATGATTCCTTTGAAAATAGATAGTCTAGGGGTTGATCAAAGTAGTTGCATACTGAACTCATATTTGAGTTGCATACAGCAACCTGTATGCCACTGGGTCAGAAGATTGCCTCAGTTTATCTTGCACAAACACATTTTCTGTTGGCCTCATACACATCAAACAGAGAATATGAAGTCTTGCATATCGATTTTATATATTTCTAGTGCAAAAGCTGCATCAGCTCAAAGCTGTACATCCGTTTTGTCAGAAACCCCATGCTTTCCTTAAAATCAGTGGTAGTTGTGAGAAAACTCAGCATTCAGGCCTTCTCCTCCCATCTACAGGCACATAGCTTTTGACAGGCATTTCACATATTGTTGTAGCTAGCTAAGTAATTTCAACACACTATTTGCAGTTTTCCAAGTAATATGCCAGGCTACGAAATGGAACGGATGCTGTACACGCAGAAATGCAGAGAAAATAGTAATGCTGGAGAAAATCTTCCCTGCTGCTAATCAAAACTCACCAGGGTGAGAAGGGATTATACATGGGATCACCGCACCATAGAAGATCCTGCACCTCTGCTCCCCAGGACTCACCCCTCAGAGAAGCAGCATCTTCCCTGCCCATTTCACAGCAGCAATGCCTCTGTTCTTGTGGAGGCAGCCACCTGGGCCACCCCTCTCCTCCATTCAACCAGCCAGCTCTCCCCATCTGCAGGAAGCCCCCCACACCTACTGGCATGCTGTCATAGGCGAGGGGAGGAAACCCAAGGGCCAAGCCTAGGGGTACGGAGAGGAAGGAAATCTGGGAGATGCTTGCTTCTCCGAGTAGAAAAAAAGCTCTGACTTTCAGCAAGACTCATTATATATGCAGCTGAAAAGCAAATTGCTTCACCGTTTTGTGGAAATTCAAGGTTTCAGAAGAATTCCCTGTGCCAAGCTGGGATGGAAACCCAAAACCTCAAAGGTTTTCATGACTCAATAATCTGAAAGGAAAACAAATGGAAGGGCTCATAAGCAGAAGGTTAATTTGGTATAAATCAAATTTGAAATTATATGTTCAGAGCTTGGCAATTTATTTTGTGAATGGCTGACATTTTTTAAAAAAAGAAAGCATTAGTTTGCTGCAGAAAGTAAGGGTAGCTTGTCTAATTTTAATTTTAAAAACACGGTGTTCCAGGTCAACAAATTATTCTGAAACTGACGTGCAACTAAGAAGTTTTTTACAGAAAATCTCCACATAAATTCTAGCTATAAAGATTCTAATTTATAATTACAATATATATGTCACATGACATGAGGGCATGGAAGTAAATAGATAAATTAAAATGAACGAAATAATAATGTATAAATAAGCACAGAAGTCTACCTTGGGCCCAGCAAATGGCTCCAAGCAGGAGACACACTCAATTAATCACTAACTGTCCACAGTGACCCTTCTGCCAATGCACCTGTGCAAGTGGATGGACAAGAAACGAGCTCAATGCATTCTTACACACAAACACAAGGTGAAATAGAAATACCCTTGCTTAGGGTGAACAAAACAACTTTTGCATAACCTTTGTGTTTTTTCATCACCATTACCCATAGTCAGAAAGCAGCAAGGCTGTGTGGAGCCCTTCATCTGGGAGATACTGGTTTTCTTACTGTACAAGGCTATGGCCAAATCAAATGCAGGAAGATCAAATTTTACTATGGATATTTCCTAAACTGAGAAATTTAACACATTGTCTCGGCACAACACTAAGTAGGAAGCACACTCTCATAGTACAGTCTGCATAGCAACAATTTAACACAATGACTTAATAGGTATTTTCCATTCCAATGCCTTATGATTCTATAATGTGATTACTGAAAACATAATTTTAAAAACATTTTTTTTTTAACTTAAGATGAAATTCTTCCCTGAGCAGAGGGCAAGTATAGGCCAAGATGTTGCTTAAATCCCATTTAATACCTTTCTTAGAGGCTTTAAATGGGATTTTGTTGGTGAATAGTCCTTGGACCAGCCTTCCTTACCAGCATCATTTCAGCATTGACTACACTAATGAAGAAGAGAGGAGAGGAGAGTAGGCATTCCTGCTGCCAAACCTCAGCAGCTAAGGTCTTCTTCCTATGCCCAGTTCTCACCAGCTAAGTGAGAACATGAGGCTCCATTGAGTCATAGCTTTGGCTCACAGGTAGGTAACAAAAAAAAATGTGGTTTGACTATCCAATACCCTTCTTCAGCATTCAAAAAGACACAAATCTGTCACCACCCTTCACTGAACCCCTTGTTGCTTAGCCAGTGCTTTTAAATTCATGAGAGGGCAATGGCGAATCATAGGTGATGAAATAATTTTCAGCACCATATGGATGGACACACATTTAAGGGAGCATCACCTTATTCTATAAATTCATGACCAGCTTCAACCTAGACTGGTCTTTTTCTCTTCTGGTGCTACTTCTGTGTGCCCTCAGCACTGCTGCATGCCTGGCAAAGGAGCAAACAAGATTATGAACTAGAGCAGCCTCCTGCCACTGGTGTCCTGAAAATCTGTTTCTTGACAGAAATATTTAATTATCTAACCAGACAATTGTTTCTTACATAGTATTTTTATTGCTAACTAATCCTGTAAAACTTGCATCAAAACAAGTTGATGTTTTTGTTTTTATGAATAAAATAGCTATATTTGCCATGCTCATGGTTGATCATACAGGTATAATCTTAGTTTTCAGAATAGCATCTCCTGAAGCTTAATACCTACACAAGCATATAACTAAGCCTCTGTTACTGATGCCTTGAGAGGGCTGACCTAGAACAGAGGCTAGACAGAGTAAAGAATAAAGTAGGCATTTATTGAAAGGCCTTAAAGGATACACCTTGGGCAGTACAAGAGCCTGGCCAGGGCTACACCCAAGATGGACCTAAAGATGGTCACAAAATGGACAACTGGTCATTAGGTCTCACATTGCTATAAGTTTTGGTCCCTCTGCATATTTGGGTTAACTGTCCAATTACAGCTTCAATTTAGGAAATCCCACCCTTCCTGTTTTCCCTCTTCAGTCCACCATTGTTTGTGCTTTGGGGCCTGAAACTTGTAACGATTATCCTTGGTATCAAGCTAGAAAAGGAATTGCTTTGTCTACCTACTCCGTGAAGAGAGCTCACTAACACTTAATATGAAGCTCAAAACTACACACCTAGGCAGCACAGAATATGAAAAACATGAAAGCTAAAACTTAAGGCATCATTTCACATTTGAAGATAGAGTCTTTCAAGTGAGTTTGCGCAACACCCTCAAAATTTACTACTAAAATATAACAGTGGTGAAATTTTAAGATGATAAATCAACTCACTGCATCTTACGTACATTTCTCAAATGTGAAGCCTTTGAAATAGCACTAACTTTGAAACTTGATTTCAGAGTCAGAAAAAGAAGGTCGTTTGACTTTAAACACTGCCTTCCACACTGCTTTGGGGAGTTTTACCAAACATCAGTCACTGTTGTTCAGTACATTAAAGTAGCTTTTGTAAGATTTAGCTGAAAACTTAGGACAGAGCTGGTGACCAGATGACTCACTGTTGGCATCTCCTTTGTGAGTTCCACACAAACTGAGTAATATTCAGAGAGGGGAAACTGTAGGAGGAATTGTGCTCCCTTGTAGAAGCACAATTCCCAAGAACTTAAAAATAGAAAAAACCCCGAACACCTGGCATAAATGTGTTGTCCATAGCCAATACTTTCTAAAGGCAAAAGGAGAGATCTTTTCAGTGTTGTCCTCCTTGCCACATTATCCTCTAATTTTATAGCATTTAAAATTCAGTTCTCAATCCCCTGATCAGTATTTCTGAACTGTAAATCACTTAAACAGTTATTAGTTCATGTAAAAGCTTGATTATAGACTGTATTAACTGTGTTAAAGGCTGGCTATATATTTAAGCTATATGTCACCTCACGCCTCCCACACACAGCTTCCTCCCCCTTGAGTAACACCCATTAACATTTATAGGATGTTCTAATCCCAGCCTCACATGTTAGTTTTTTTCAAAGCAGGTTATCATTCACCCTTTCTGTTCCCACGTGTCTCTGCTCTTGTTGCTTAATCGCTCAGTATAATTAAAGTACAGAGCACTCTTCTTTCCTAAGAAGCCTTGGTAATGTACTGGAAACCAACAAATTTATTGTGGATGGCAACAAGAACTCCTGTTCTGACAATGAGACCAAGCCTCTACCTACTGCCAGGAGCAGCTTCACTATCAAGACACTACTATCTGCTATAACATGTCCCAGCTTTTTAAGTGGCTGCTATCCAGATAAAATTATTTACCTCCTATAGCACCATCCAAATGCACAGGCTACCTACATCCGCCTGTCCTGCCAAGTCTCACTAGATTTGCTTGCAGCTGGAGAGAGATTCACTTTGAGAGAGAAAATGAGAATTTAGTTTTGCCTCAAACCCTAGTGTCTCACTCCTTGTGTGTAGGCTGAAAATCTCTCTACCTCGTCTCCCTCTTTCCCAGCAGTGCAACACACAGAGATCAAATTAATTTCCTCCATTCTGAACAGAAGGCTTGAAGAAAAGAGATAAAATTACTAGTGTATACGGTGAGATTACTCCTGAAGTAATAGATGAAATTCAGTGGCAGCATTTTGAGAATGAAGATGACAAACTGCAAAAGACTGAGAAGAAACACACAAGAATACATAAAAGGCTGAGAAAAAAAAAAAACCACATGAAATTTGCAATTCATTCTATCTAGTTTAATGTTCAGAGGTGGCTTAATCTGTAACTTGCTCTATAGTGGATGAAAAAATAATTTCTAATAATACCAAACTTTTGAACAGTTAAGGAAAACCCACTTTCTACCCTTTGGAAAACTATCCTCTTTTAATGAAATAACCTTTGTTAGATCTGGTAAAAAAATATGTCTGCTGCTGTAACTTCAGCAAGGGCTTCTGCTGACATTGAGATAACACCTCCTGAAACCCACCAGTGACATAATCATGCCAGGCATAGAGACCTGCCTTCAGTAATAAGGCCCTAGGGACACAGTACTCCCACCATGTCACTCCTTTTGTTTACTTCATGCAAGCTGTTATTTTTGCCAAGGTCAAACACACCATTTTCAGAGAAGTGTTAATTATAAAAATGACTAATTTTTGATTGTTTTTTTAAAAATACCCATACCTTGCAAATTTCTCAACTGCAAGATCCTTGAGATGTAATAATGTAATTTAAAAAGATATTTAATAGTGCCATTGATCCTGAAAGGATTTCTATCCCAAAGGCTGAGTGAAATCATCATTTTATTCCACCAGGCAATTTGAAACTGTAAAGCAAGTAAAGATGAGTGCCTTTGTTCTTAATTAAAAGTGGCAATTCTAGGTCTCCTCCTCATAGAAGCATTGCATTTTCATAGGTGGGCTGGCTTTCTAAAGTGCTGAGCATTCAGCAATTCCCACTGTTGTTGACAGAAAATGCAAATCACTCTGTGCTTTTGGAAAGCAAATCTTTAGTTCAAGGACCTAACTAGAAAGTCTTAAAAAAAATAAAGTAAAAAAGTTACGTCGTAGCGGATACTATTAGCATGCTTTCAGCAAAAAATGAGGAGCTGAGGGGAGCTTGGCCAAGTTTAAAGATGCAAAACTTTCTGTATCACTTTATATATAGGCAGCTATTGGAACTTAATTTATTTTGCTACATCGCACAAAGTCTTGCTGCCATTAGCACATCCCTCCAGATTAGATTCTCACCAACAACATGGAATTTTGTCCTGCTTACGATTTTTAGAAAGAAAGAAAGTGGATGGGGAAAATTAGAGGAAGTTGGCTTTCTCTCTTGATCAACCTCCTGTAAATAATTAATACTTCAGGCTTGCCAAGTTCACTGGGGAAAATAGAAAGCAAAACCCAATTTTAGAGTACTTTAAAATCATATGGAAGACCCCACAAAAACACAGAGCTTGATATTTTTATACTATATGTGCATACTAAAATATACCTACACGGTGCTGGTAAGATAAACACAAGTACACATCTGAATGGCAATGCTTGAAAAATGTTACATGTTGCATTTTATACCACACTAAGTGTTAGTCTGTCAAAAATTGTCCCTTCATATAGAGTAAAGATAGTAAAGAAAGAGATTTATTCTTTGCTAGAAAAACACTTAATTCCCTGTGAAAACAGGAGCAGTAAACAGTGGAAAGGAAGTTAATTAGCATCCCAAAAGGGGCCTCTTACTACTTCTCCCTGGAGGTTTTCGATGTAAAATGGTTACTTAGACACCTATTGTGTGTATGAATCTTCACATAATTCTGTAGTTCAACGAAGCTGCAGCAGAAGCTGAGGACTACCCTAGGTAAATGGTAAATTAGAACACATAATTACTTTAAGGACATAAAAGATTCAACAAATAGATTCTTTTAGAGATATGTGGTGGTGTTTATTTGATAAATAAAATAAAAGAGATAATGGAAATAACTTACACACGGTAAGTTCCTCTGATGGGCATTGTGGCAAAAAGGGTCTTACAAAAAAAGGTGGGGGTAGAGAAGAAAATCAGTTCAGCCAAGAATTCAAAAAACGTTCTGCAGAAGCATCTACTCAGTGACAGAGCACATGAGCCTGGCAGACCCAGCTTGCAAAGAAGCAAGCATACAAGGATTTCACATAAAGTCTGTGTGACAATCTGACAAAGTGAAGAAGTCTTCTGATTCCATCATGATCCAATCCATCTGAGTCCTTCATACAAAGGGAGGATCCCCTAGACAGCCATAAAAGTCAGGAAGTCTTGATCCCCCCTCTTTTGCTGGTGATGTCTCGAGCCTGTAGCTGGTAAGGTATTGCAGGGAGGGCAGTGTATGTAAGAAAAAAATAGGAGCTGCCGCTCTCACAGCTTCAGTGGCTGCAGGGTCAGCAGAGTTTAAGCTGGAAATAACAATGGACTTTTAAAAGGATTTCAAACAAACCACAGAGCAAAGTTGTCCAGGGATAAGGAACTGGGGGGATCCTTAAGACAAGATCGAAAGGTTTTCTGAAGTACATATTCTAGCTTGCAGCAGAGTGGGCAGAAATACCCAGCTGAAATACATGGTCTGTATTGTAAAATGTGGATAATTCTAATGGTCCTTTGATCTTAGAACTCATTAATTATTTAAGGAAAGTAGCATGGCCATCGTGGGGAACCTAAGTTTTCTAATCCTATCACTCAAAGTCATGATGTTCACTTTAAAGCAATTAGTCCATTATCTGGGTCTTCATCTCTCAGAAGCCTCAGTAACAACAATTTGGACAGCCCTGCTGAATTAGCCCCCATAGTCTTCATTCTTTGTGAGTACAGTTTTCAGGCAGAAGGTGAAGATTTGTCTTTAATTTGTTAGCTTTCCTCTTCACATTTGAGCAAACTTACTTGAAAAATACTATGGATAAAACTGTCAGAAGTAAACGCTGATGATAATGAAAAATTAATGGCACAGAAATTGAGCATCAATCACTGACTTAGCAATGACATTACATGGCTATTCCATCACAAGGGGAAAAAAATAAATTAAAAAAAAGTGTTTTACAGTCAGTATGTCCTATTTCCACTCAGCAGGCAGTATCAAGCAGTCCCCAAATCCAGATCCAGATCTTACCCACAGCAAAAGCCTTTGCAAGTAGAGAAATCTCTGCTTAGCAAAGAAGGCATCCCCTAAGTGTCAGCAGCATGGCAAGGGGAGACACAGGGTGACTGAAAATGTAGTCCACCTGTTCTTAGAGGCACCACTTTCTTTAAGTCATAGTAAAGGTGCAGCTGAATGAGCTTGCTTCAGGAGTCAGGCTACTGGGCCATTAATGCTGGAGCCCAAGAACCGCAAAGGTACTGCAAATCTCATTTCTAGCTCAGCTAGACCCACAAATCAGAGAACAGTGCATCTGGCTGCTGAAAAGTTTGAGGCTCTGTCACTGGTTTAGTTCCAAGATTCCTAGTACAAAAATAAATTTGAAAAAATGTGATGTAAGTGCACTGCACCATCTCAGTTTGGAATCCCAGTTTGAAATAAGCTTCCTGGGATATATGGAACTGCTGCGTATTAACAGACATCTCCACAAGATTGAGTCATAGCTGTGCTCACTGATCTCAGTACACATCTCTGCTAAGCCCAGCTGCCCCAAAAACTATCCCAGTCACAAGGAATCATGGGGGATTTTCCTCTGTTAACTTCCACCACTTGATTCCTTGAGCCAGGCCTCTGCATCCAATGGTTCAACCCTTCCTAAGGAAAAGAATCTCCTCTCCTGTCATAGCAATCATCACCACTTGAGTTTTCATGAAAGACCTACTTGATTCCCAGATTCTATAGTTTACTCAAAGGCATTATTCTTCTGCCTCATGCCATGGGAACATCCATAAAGCAATGAAATTGAAAGCAGAGAACAAAATTTGATATGCAATTATATTTATCATCATACTCAGATTATTAATGCAAGATTGTGTTTTGTAGCCTTGACATGCAATGCTATTTATGATGTCATTCCAAACAGTTATATGTATTTAATTAAAACAATATAAATGGTGTATCAACAACTTTCTTTGTGAATGCCACCATTAAATCTCTCTCATCTAGCTCCTTCCTCTCTGTTTTCCTGTTGCAAATATTTTTTTCATAGCTATCACCAGGATATTACACCCCATCTTTTCCATGAACTTGAGTAATTAACTCTGGCTGATAACCATATAAGAGGACAGGGCTTTCTACTCTTTCTTCAAATGCAAATAGATACTACTTCCTAGATTTATTCCAAAAAATAGGTTTTTCCGTGCTGATGGAGCGTGTTTGGCATTTGAATCAAAAGATTCCATAACAGTGTGTTTTGCAGTATGCATAGGATAAGTTATACAAGAAATTGCAAGACATATGCCAGAAACTGGCTTTAATCTTTTTGCAGAGATATTTAGAGGATATACATTCTGCAGGTCTGGGATCCGCACCCAGAGGAGTGGGTGCAGTGAATACATGATTTCTCTCCTCTCCCCACCCACATCTTAACATCAGCGGAGAAGCCAGCACAGAATTAACATAAACACTTAACTTTTAGATTATTCCCTCCAAGTTTACAAAACTCCAAAGAAAAAGAAGGTTATGTCGTAAACGGAGTGATGTTACGCGGAAGTCAAAGGGGACACTGACTATTTAAAGAAGGATGTCCCTTCCAAGAAGAGTGTCGCCAGCAGAGCAGACAGTGACTGTCACCATACAGGCAGTGTAGTGCATTTTAATGCCTCGCTCTCTGCAAATATCAGACAGCACAAGTACTCGGTAATATTTAAAGGTAAGAAATTACCCAACTACCTCAACATATGCCAAACACACACTCACCTGACGATACAAGAACAAATGTCTGCCAGCTCTGTCTGCTGTAAACTGGACCCTCTTTCAGGCCCTGACATCTCCTGTGTATTCAGCTGTTACCCTCAGATGACCACAACACTGCCTAACCTGTGCCACTGTGAGCCCTCCAGAGAGTGAAGTAAGGCTCCAGACAATTTAGTGCTCAGAGCACTCACAAGCATGACAGGGCTCACCCCCAGAGACCCCACTTGACTTTGGTACATCATGCTTCCTCTTGCAAATCCAGGCACTGCTGGAGGGATTTGGATCAATGCCTCCTAAGACAGAGGGCCTAACCAGCACATCACATGCACTTCTTTAGGGGGTGGGGGTGCCCTTGCTCAGCCCTGTTACAGTAATGGTGGAGTTTTTCAGACAGCAGCCAGCAGATGTTTATCCTTCTCTGAGGACTACCATGTGGAGCTCCAGTGGACAGACACCTTATTCTGTACTACTGACATAAACCTGCTCTCCTGTATCCAGAATGTGTTCTCCATACTTAGCAAAAATGAATAGTTCTCTTACTTCCCCCTGTGGGAACAAGACATGAGTGGATTTTGTTAACACCACTCATGACTGGATTTTCTGGAACAGGAATCTTTATTTGGGGGCTCAGGGTCCTTTAAAACTTAGAATAGCTGGTAAGCATTACTCAGTTGGGTGCACAGCCTTTCTTAAGCTTTGAGAGTTTTACTGAAAACACATGTACTTTTTTAGCAAAAAAGAAGAAGGAAACAAAGTCATAGTACACCTAGACTGTAATTTCTTGTCAGATAAATTAGGAAAGGCACTTTCTACTTAGTTACAGAATAGAAAAAGGCAAATATGTATCAAATATCAATAAGCTCACATTTTCCTTCAGATTTTGTGGAGTCCTGTGCATTTTCCAGAGCTCACTTCTCTATGCAACCCACTACTTAAAGGTATTAGAATGTATTATTTCACAAGGATGAGATTATATCATGATTACCACAAGGTATTTGTTGTAGTTAGAGAAAATTAAACAATCTCATCCCCCTAGTACAAATATTCTTTCCTCTGTGTTAATATACCCACTTACTTCAGAAAGACTATTTTTTTAGCTTGTGAACACTCACTTTGATCTTCAGAAACAAGTTCTTTTTTGACTATGCATGTCTAGATTCCAAACAAACTCATACTGTCTGTGTACCACTTGCAGAACTGCTCCTACAAGAAAACAGAAAATTCAGTGCCTATTTGAGGGTAGATGGCCCAATGTAGAAGGACAGATATCCAACTTCTATTAACTACCCTTGCATTCTTCCACAATGCTTCTTCCTCCAGTTATTATATGGTCAGTTTTTGCCAGATGCAAATCAAATACTGTTGAAATTGATAATAGGCTTCACTAGAATGATTAATTCCTTTATTTTAGGCTTTTTTCCTCCAAGAGATGTGTGTCAGGGTGCTTATACTGAAATCATCTTTCCTGATTTATGTGCTTTTTGAGCTATATCTAGTGTTTGTAGAGGTTTTTCTTTCATTATTTTGCAAATATTTCCTTGCTTTTTTAACCAACTAAAGCTACAATCACAGGGATGAAAAAAAAAAAAAAAGAACAATTGTATCATGGTTGTTGATTTGAAGCCATAAACTATCAAGCACCCCTAACTTCTAGGACTTGGTCCAAGGGCCGCTGGAATCAGTGCATTACTGCCATTAATTTCAATAGGGTTTGGATGAGACTCTTTAGAGATGATCACTTTATAAATTCTTTCATTTCTAAAATAACACAATTATGAAATTTTGCCCAAGAGTCTCATCTAGAGAGAAACTCCCACTCTCATTGAAATGAACAGCACAAAGTAAAGTCACTTAGACCAGAGTTCTGCAAATGCCTACATTTGAGCTTTGGTTTATTGGCTGAGTCTGCATAGGAATGCCCAAATAGGTAAAGACATGCCCATGAAGTAGCAAAATAGACTGGATCGGGATCACACTCCAAGCACATTTAAAGATAAAAAAATACTCAAAACAGAAGCCTTTGCATTTTTGTACGTGATGTAACCTGTGGTCATATTTCATAACAAACATGTAATTCACACAATCTCAACTGAGACATAAACTAAACATTGTACTTAAGTGCTTAATTCAATTTAAATGCTTTGAGAAACACTAGAGCTGCTGCTCATATCCTCAAAGGTTAATGAGTTCAAGTGCTCACAAACAGCAGCTGACCTTAGAAGGCACACTGCAGTTCTTCAGATGGTTGGTCAGAAAGGGATTATAATGCTTCCTTATAACAAACCAGAACTATCAAGCCAGCTAGAATATTCAGTTAAATCCTGACAGAATTAACCTGAATGCATAATATTTTGGGATTTTTTTTTCTTTTCAATCTAGTCTGCTTATTTTCATTATTGTTTTTCACAAGCACTTAGTTAAAGCATTACGGGAAATTGCAATACAAGGATCAGACTGCAACAACGAGGGATTTTGGAGAGACACAAGGGAGAATACTTGAGTTAGTAAATCACTGCCATACATTTCCTAAGCATTATAAATACACTAAAATTATTTCTCAAGCTATTAAAGAAATCCCATGTGTTCAAGGCTCTACATTCTCTCTTTCAAGAGCCAACAGTGTCACAAGCACCACCTGTGAAGCCCTGAGAGGGAGAACTACTCCCTGGTCTCTGATTATGCAATGATAAGGATCCAGGCCCTTCGGGCATATCTATTTATTGGCAGCCTCAGAAAATAGGCTGAGAATCAAGTGGGCACAATGAGCCAGCTACCATCCTCCTTACTGTAAGTGCACCAAAGGAAAAAGGTAATGTCTGAACCGAGGGAAAAAGTTTGTGCTGCCATTAGGTATTTAATGGCTATTCCAGGCAGTAGTCCATTCCGTTTGGGTACAGTCAATCTAGTACTCTTCATGGACACTAACTTATTTACTTGTCACTGTTAAGCACGCAATAATGATCCAACTGTACTCCAAACATATATGTTTGCCTGACTTAGCATTCCATAACCATCCATTTATTAATTGCTCAAAAGCATTCAAAGCAACACAGCAAGCTGGCAACATGACCCTGATTTCTTATGTCCCTGGAGTACAAAACAGTAAAAATGCAGTTTTTAAGAAACTGATACTCATTCCAGAACAAACAGGGTAATTTTTTTTCCTGATTATTTTAATGATCACTACCTAGTTCAGAACCCAAAATCTCTATTAAGAATGTCACAATATTTTGACTGCAATAAAGTGCAGCACCTTATTGATTAAGATGTTACTGTATGAAGAAGGGACATCCTGCCTAGGCATCTCTAATTCCTATGCATATGGTTATTTTTGCAATAATTCTATCCAAGGGAAGAACTAATATAGAATAACGTCACGAAAACAGGATTAGGAGAACTGTGATTTTTTTTCCTAACATGCATCTCACTTTATGAGACAAGTAATGCCATTCAGAAAATCCCCCATAATTCTTTTCATTACAATTGCAGAGTTCCCTGAGATTCATTTTTTTAAGGAAACAAGCAGCTACTCTAGGTTGATCTTCCCTGTATTCCCTGTCAGTATCTAGTCTTGTTCACACAACACAACAGGATGGCAATCTGCTCCTTCCTAAGTGACATCTTCAGCAGTGTTGCCCTCCATGCATTTCTGCTCAGAGAAATCCAAAAAAGAAAAACCACTACGACAAATGTATATCAATAAAAAGCAGCCACCCTGGAAGGAGAGGCTTTTGGTAGTCATTTCAGGGACGGAAACACCGTCACGAAGCAGTACAGCCTGTCACTGCTGCTCTCAGCTTGCTCCCCCCGGACCCTGAGAACCGAAGAGGAGCAGACAGGGGCTTCCTTAAATTACAGCCGGGAAAGATTTTCAGCAGCCACTTGCTTTACCGGGGGTTGTCTTGGAAGCGAGCCCCGGCCGCCAGCATTACACAAGAAGCGACTGCCATCTTCAGGGGAGCCCCGGTACCGGACCCGCGCGTATCCTCCGCAAACACACAGGTACTGAAGTTGTGACAAAAACCAAAGGCAGTTGTGGGCGGGTGGTAGTGGCAACCAACTCGACAAACCCCTCGCCTCGCTCCCTGCCTCTCTCTCCCAGGTGAAGGGAATGTGTGTCCTCGCTCAGCGGGGCTCCCCCGTCTCCCGGCCCTGACGGCCGGCCGCTGGCAGCGCTCCGAACGGGGGCAGGCATCCCGCCGCGCTGGCGGCGCTCCGCGGGGACCGGCACTGCAAATTTAGTTCTTCCCGAGAAGCGAGCGCCTCCGCGCCCCGCCGCCACCGCCCGCCCGCCCGCCACGCACCCCCGGGGGAGCGCTCAGCCGCTCCCGCCGGAGGGCAGGGACGGGGGGAAACTCAGCGAACCCCTGCGAGAGCCTCCCCGCCTCCTCCTCAAGCTACGGCCGCGCTCGCTGCCCTTGGCGTCCCGCCGCCGCATGGGATAAGCCGGGCTGGCAGCGTGAGCCCGTTGGCGGAGCGGGGGAGCGAGCGGAGCGCCCGGCGTGCATCTGTTGCTGAGCGGGTGGCGGCTGGCAGAGCGATGCGGCCGCGGCTTCGCTGGGCGAGGCAGCTTTCCTCCCACCGGTGTACGTGCGTGCCAAGGGCAGGGATCCCAGCCACCGCCACCGCCAAGCACCCCCGCCGCCCGGGCACCCGTCCGGGCCCACCCCCGCGCTGCAGGCGGCTCCCGGACAGGGGCGCTCCTGGGGCGGCGGGGCGAGCCGCAGCTGCCGGGGCAGCCGCTCCCGGTATTACCGGGAGGGCAGGATACGGCCCGCCGGCCGAGCGTCCTCCCCCTCCGCCGCCGGTCCCCGCACATCTGCCGGCAGCCTGCGGGGCCGGGCGGGCAAGGCGGTTCGGAGGCGGCGCGCACGGCCCCGCCGGCAGCCGCAGCCCCGGCCCGGGCGTCCGCGCTGCCCTTGCGCCCCTGTACCCGCAGCGCCCCGGGACTGGGCGGCGGCGCCTCCCCCTGCGCCCGGCGGCGCGGGGGCCGCGGCGGTCCCTACCTCCGTGTCGTAGAGCCGCAGGTCCAGGAAATAGGGGTTGAGCAGGGACTCGTTGCGGATCTGATCCATGGCCAGCTGCACGGCGGGCAGCACTCCCCGGCCGATCCTGCTCTTCTGGTCCTCCTCGGACTGGCTGAGCGGCATCAAGCCCATGATGGAGATCGGCGTGGTGGCGTTGGGGGGCAGCCCGGCCGCCCCCCGGGAGCTGCCCCGCGGCCAGCCCCAGCCCGGCGGCGCCCAGCCCAGGCACAGGAGCAGCAGTAGCATGGCAGGGTTGGAGGTGGCAGCGGCCGGTCTCCGCGGGGAGGGATGCATGCTGCTGGATGGGGAGGAGGAGGAGGAGAACTGAGGGTGGGGGAACGGGCTGAGCGGCGGAAGAGAGCCGAGCCCCTCTCAGTCTGGGCGCATCCCCCGGCGGCAGAAGCCAAGGCGGGAGGAAAAGATCTGCCTCTCTCCGCTTCCTCGGGAGCTTCGGGGTCTCCTCTCTCTTTCCCCCCCCCCCCTCCCCTCCCCTGGCAATAATCCTTCTGGCAATGGCGCCTACTCCTTCCCAGGTCTGCCAGCTGCAACCACCAGGAGCAATAAATAAATAAATAACCACCACCACGCACACACAGACACGCTCCCCACCACCCTCCTCCGCTCTCCCCGGCGGCACAGCAAGGGAGCGGGACCTGCCTCTGCCTCCCCGGCAGCTCTCCCCCCCTCTCCGCTCAGGGAGGGACAGCACCTCTCAGGCGCGGGGGGGGGAGCCGAGCAGCCCTCATTGAACACCTCCTTCCTTCCCCCTCTTCCTCCTCCTCCAAAAGGGTGAAAAGGAAAAAAAAAAAAGGAGGGATGCTCCGGCAGAAAACGCCGAAGAGGAAAAAGCCCCCCCTAGAGCCGGGGAGGCGGAGGAGGGGAGCTGTGCCGAGCCGGGGCGGGGGTGCTAATGCCGCATTCCGCGGGATCCGGGGCAGCCCCCGCCGCGGGAGCGAGGTGCCGCCTGCGCCCTTCCTCCAGCTCGGGCAAAGCCGCCGGGCAGGATGCGCCGCCGGGGGCACAGCAGAGTGTGCGGCGGCGGGGGCCGGACCGAGCTCCCCCTTCACGGCATCAGCGTTCGCTGCCTGTGGGTCGGGCACCTTCCCCAGGTGGAGCCGCCAAGGCGGGCGCGGGGGGCTGCGAGCTGCGGCCGCTGCCCATGGGCGGGCAGGGGAGGCCGGCGGCAGCCGCGGCCCGAGCGCCGTCCCCAGGCGCGACCCGCCTGGCCCACGCGCGGACCCCGCTGGCAGCGCTGCCCGGCGCGGGCGGGCTCCGCGCACTCTCCCCGCCCTCCCCCGCGCACACGCGGCACGCAAACACGCTCCCACTCGGGCTCGGCACCCCGCACACGCACACGCGCAGCCAGCCCGGGCCACGGCAGCTCTGCGGCACGCAGGAGCGGGGCGTTTCGCTAGAGCACAAGTCGTGGGGGGTTTGGGTTTTTTGGGTTTTGTTTGGTTCCTGTTGTGGTTTTTTTTTTTTCAAACCGGTTTCTTTTTACCGCAGAATTGGCGGTTTTTTGGGAGCTTGACACCCCTCGAGTTACCAAAAAATAAAATAAAATAAAAAAAAAAAAGAAAAAAAAGAAAAAGAAAAAAAGGAAAAATTAAGGCTGCGGCAGGACTCTGAGCTTCCCCGAGGGCTGTCGCAACCCTGTGAATAGCCTGCGGGAAGCGAGTCCTTTCCACGCCTGTTCTCCCAAGTAGCTGTCTCTACATCTCAGTGGCTGTGGGGCATTTCCCATAGGCAGCCCATGGCTTTCTGCGTTGCTCCCAGCCTGTATCTCCACCCACATGGGGACACGTTCACACTGCCCACCCACATCCGTGGTCTGCAAAGCCTCAGAGCAGCAGTTCACTGATCTTTTTCATCTCGGGTAGATCCCACACAGGAGGAGGTACAGGCAAAATGGAAAACTTTCCTTAACCCTGCTTTAGGCACCCCACTTTCTATACATATTCATAAATTTCCTGAGGTCACTCCGAGCAAACCTTTGAAGATCAACCTAATACATCTAATTTATACTACACAGCAATGGCAGTGCATCTGCAATAAATTGGAAAGAATTTTCGTGGATTTATACATTCTAAGATGGTAAGATCTGGCCTTGGGCTAAAAGCCCTCAACCAGAAATTTCATAACACTTGTTGCGTTACAGCCTTTCACTCAGAATGACATCCAGCAGTGTTGACTTTAAGGCATCAGTAATGAAGAGTCCATCACATCTCTTGAAAAATCATTTCAATCATTAATTAGTTTGCTAAAAGGTGCATTTCATATTCAGTATCAATTTGGCTTATTCCAACTTCCAACCACTAGTTCTCATCACACCTTTATTAGCTTAAGGGGATGTATCAGTGATCTTCTCCCACACACAGGGTCTAAGATTAATCACTTTTTTTTTTTTGTAAAATAATAAGACCAGTTTGCCCTCACCTCAAGAATCATTCCTGGAGACACTTCCACTGCACCTCTCCTTTTTCCACGTGATGTTGAACTGGCCCTCCTGACCCTATGACCTGCCTGCACTGGGCCATAAGCTGCAACCTCAGCACCTCCTTCAGCAGCAGCCAGTTCCATAGACTGGGCAGGTTGGAAAGCCCAATCCCTACAGGCAAACCCAACAGTGTGTTGCCCTTGTGGGGATGTCTTTATGAAACAACCTACACCATGTTTTCAATCTATACTGCCTAAAAGCACCACCTACCTCCTTATTCCTGTGCACTTGGTCTTGCACTGGAATAAATCAAACTATGAGCTTTATTTGTACAAGTGACTTGTCCAGCAGTTTGTCACCAGCAAACCTTCCAGCAACTCATTTTCTTCCAGAAAATTGATTATCATAACACCAAGAACATTCCTAGGATGCCAACAGGAATAGGTGCCATATTGATTTTGTGTAATGCTATTTTTAACCAGAATATCATATGCTAAATGATGTTTTGCCATTCTGAACTTGATATGCAAGTTCGTTGGTCAAAATTTGTTTCATAGGAAATCTTTCTTCACGCTTGTATACTGTATCATTCCGTGACTTTCCCCGGTCCTTGGCTACCAGAACTACAGCTACTTGGATCCATTTGGTGTATTGGCAGTTTATTAACACACATACTCACATTGTCTCTGGACCATCCTCAGCTTTCCAAGATTTGGAAACCTCCAAGATTTGGGATCTTTTTAAAGCAATTTCCACATTTTTGAGAATTCACTCTTTCTGAAAGAAAGCTTGAGGCCAGGTTGTGTTACAACAGAATTGGTATCTTGGACAATATTAGCAACTGCTTGACATCCTTCTTCACTACTTCTGCAGCAGCAAATGTCCCCTTGTTAGCTGAAGATTGAAATGCATCTCCTTGCTTTTCCCAGCATAGGTTGGAAAGAGTTAGTGGACAGTTCCACTCAGTGTGAAGTTCAAGGTTTACCCTCATGTGGGAGGCAGAGACCAGCTGACACTGGTGTCCCTGCAGTGCACAGGGAAGGCCAGTGCTGGAGAGGTAGGGCAAAGAAATGCATCTAGGAGCTGCAGAGGTCTGAGTATGGCTGGCTATGATTTAAACCAAGCAAAGCTGCACTTCAAATTACGGTATTTAGCAATGTGGTTCTTCTGATCTTAGTCTGTTGCTGCATTCCCCATCAGTAAAACAGCGTGCTCTTCCTTCATGATAAAACTGTGAGCACAGATTAATAAGTATTCAGGAAACACTAAGAAACTGTAACATTCAAGTTCTACTAAAAAAAAAAAAATAAAAGACAACAACTCATACTAAGAAAATAACTTTTATTTTTCAGTCTAGGGATTTGTTATGGGGATGCAAAAATAGAGCCCATATATTGAACAATTTGGATTAGTTAAAGTAAGGCTTTCAGAATTCTTCCTGTGTATCAGTGAGGCATGAAAATGACAGTTTCCCCACCTTTTGTAATAAAAAACAACAACAAAAAAACATTAAAAATGAACAAAATCAAACAAACAAAATCAAACAAAAAACTCCAAGCATCCACCACCCATCCCTCTCCAAAGCAGGGCATCTATTGCAAGAAAATCATGTAATTAAAAATTGTAGTGCAATAGACACACTGAGGCCAACTTTTGATTTCACAAAGACCTTTATTTCTGGCACCTAAGTATTTAATTTGCAATCTGATAGAAAGTTTCACGTTCTCCACATATGTTTTCAACATGATTCTATGCTACAGTTATATTTTGTAAAGCCTGCTTCTTTCCAATTCTCAGCACTGAGAAATTTCTTCTTTCTTAGGTACTACACTGTGTTTACGCATAACAGATGCCCAGGTAACAGCTCATTTTAAATAAAAGGAGGCCTAAAGGAGAATTGCACCAAACTGCTTATTAAAGGTTGTGTCAGACACAGACACTAGCCTGGCTGCCTTTATTTTACTTTTAGAAATCCCCAGAATGTTTTGCTACTGTCAAATTGGTAAAGTGCATTCCCTAGCATGAAATCCTCTGAAGCAGTACACATCCTTTATGTTAGGCAAAAAGGCTTTAAAATTTCATGTGGTGGTCCACATCAGACACCCTCTGTTTATTCCTTGTTGGCTAAAATATCAGTTCACAAGAATTGTAAAACCTGTTCTCTTAACTCAAAAATCAAATGTCACTTTCTTCCTGGCATGTTACCCAGTCATTTCAGTGCTTCAATCATGTGAATCCTTCAACCATATATTTCTGTAAAAACACTGTCAAGTATCTTCCCGCTAATGATCGCTTCCAATTTCTCAGTTATTACTAAGTCTTCTCACAGTGTATGCGCAATTAACAATTTTGTTCTTTATCTATTTATATTTGCTCATCACAGAGTATCTAATTAATTAATTTCACATTTAAGCATCTGTACTGGTATGATTCCCTTGACCACTTTTTCTTCAGTTGCAAGTTAAGTATCTTCAGACCATGGATAAAGTCAAGAAACTCAGAAAACTGATTTTTCCCTTATCACCAACAAATAAATTGCATCTGCTGCAAGTCCTCTCCCACTCTGGGAGATGGTTTGATGTTACACAAAATATGCCATGCAGCTTACTTAAGCCAGCAACTCACTTCCTCTATGTATTTTCCTGTATATTCATCTTCTTCCTACTTTTGGAGAAATTGCTGAGAAGGTCCTGCCCTGTTTTTGCCTCCAGTCACCTTTGCAAATCCTGGAGCCATGCAATTCCTGTCAGCGCTGACTGGGACTGGTCTAATTAGGCTTTGTCTATTCATAAAAATATCAGTGAATAGTGGATTAAAAAAATATAAACTGAAAACTGTTAATCTAGGCATAGTATTTTTAGTACTGCATGTACGTGCATATTTTTCCTCTGTAAATGAGAAATGTAAGAATTACTGCAGTGCTTTAATTCAAATTCAGCTATTGTTGTTGCACCTCAACAGAACAGGGAGAGCTCTCCTATCAATCTTTTCCCCCCTCCCAAGGGCTTTCCCACCTACCTCAGCTAGCACAAAGTTCCATATTTGTTACAAGAGTATACGGCATTCTCAAACACTGCCAAAAAACCTGCTTAGTTGCAAGAGTATACACACAACTGCATGATCCTAACCCTACAGTCTCTTCAGACACTTGTTATGTCTTTGTATCAGGGTATCAGGACAAAGATCAACTAACTTCAAGTTAAATCTCCAAATCTAAAGGCCTTAAGAGAGGCAAGTGAAGCTAAAAGAGCATCAGATTTTAAATTACCAACCAAGCACTATCACTGTGTGAGTGCCCATGTTTTCATAAACAGGAAATAGGAGCACAATCTCATCAGTCCTGGTGTTATCAGCCAACATGAATTTCCCCTTGCCGTGCATCTTACCACTTCCTATAAATATAACAAAAACTGAGCACAGTTTTGAGTCTCTGTTTTCAGCAGAGCCAGCAAGAAATACTCTTTCCAATTCACGTTGACTGATGCATGTACGATGATGACTCTTGTTCCGAGGTGTTTGTGCAAGCTCTAACAATACCCCAACATAATGGTTCAGTCAGTCCCGCATATAGAGAGGTTTTAGTGGTTTATTTCTTAGAAGGAAGGTTTGTGAACTGTTTTCTGTTGAAGTGAAAATCCAGTAAGTTTTAGACCACGCTGAAGACCCACAATTTTTAAATGAGAGGAAATTGGTGAGTGAATAAATGAAAAAAAAAAAAAAAAAAATTACTTGATAATTTCAAATAAATATGATAATTAGGCACCTATCTATTGTCTGGATGGCTTTCTAAAAAATAAATAAATAAATTCAGTAATAGAAAGACTAAGAAATAAGCATTGATTTGTGACTGAAATCCTCCAATTTTTCCATTTTTATGAGACATCCAACCCCATCTCTGCTCAGGAGAAGTCCAAAGTCCACATTCCGTTCCTCAGTAGGTAGCCCCAAGCTCTTGCAAAAGGAAGTCTGGAGATGTTAAAGGAAGTCTGAAGATGTGCATCATGACTCAGATGCTTGATAAGAGTCCTTCACCCTCCAAATTTGAAGACAGGCATTAATACAATTCCAGTGAGTTGAGAAGAAGAAAAGGCTATCAAGGCATAAAAATGGTAAATAGAGGGACTAAAAGGCCAACACAGAGGGACCAAGCTGGTGGCATTGCTATTGCTTGGTGTTTGCTTTTGAACTCAAGTGTGTTTGTCCAGCAAACATGCAACCCAGGCTAGCAGGTTTGCTGGGATATGTGAAAACATCTTATCTGCAGGAAGCCAAAAACATCAATATTTCCCTCTAAACATGGGCAAAGTGAAAAGATGTATAGAAAATAATCTCCAGTTACTAAGTTTCACTTGAATACCACCATCTGATGATAAAATCTTGAAATCCCAAGACTAAGAAAACTTCCCTGAGAATGGAGGTGAGAGCTTTAGCTATGAATCTAGTAGGAGGGCTTTTATCAGCTACTAATATTGTTCAATCAGCAGTCAAGGAGGCAAAGCAGAAATTAAGAGAAAATCCTTGCTGATCTCTCATGCAGCCACCCACTTTTGATTTGTGGCTCCACAAAGTGTAAACTACTGCTGCTATCCAGGTGAACAGAAGCATTACTCAGTTCAGGAAACAGAACTTAAGGCACCGTAAAATAAAGCTGTCCTTTCCCAAGAGCTGTAGGGATCTGGGTCTAAGATCATCAGCAAAATGGTTACATGAAAACCACTGACCACAAGAAGAGAAAAATAGTTGATAAGACATTTCCCACTCTACTTAATCACAAAATATTTTATTAATTCTAACATCAGTTTCATCAGTCCAGCCCACAGAGACAAAACTTCAAAGGTGCTCACAAAAACATTCTATCTACATGGGTAAGGAAGACCTCGGAAGACCCCATACATGTATCTCCTACAGGCAGAAACCCTCCCTCCACACCCCAATCATATAAATAAGTATGCCAAAATGGCATGAGCTTATGGGGATTCAAAGAAAAGGCTGTACATTTTTATAGAAAGCATGAACAAGAGCAAATTACAAAACACATACCAAACTAATCAAAACAGATGCCAAGACTTCTGAGGGGAAAAAAGTTGAAATTTTCATCCTTCTACACATAAGCATTCCTTCATCTGACAGAGGAAGAAACTCTTCTTACGAGCTGAAACCCTTCTAATCAACATGGTAGTGCTGATAGTCAATGGCCAGATCATTTCGATATGCACACTCCTTGTCTGATTGGGCAAGGCGGATCCCACACTCCAGGGCACAAACTATCCTGTGCTGGTGCAGATTATTTTGTTTTCAACAGGACCATATGCAGGGTCAGCTCATCTAAAAGGTGTTCCCAGACAAAATGCAAGTTATACCCCAAAGACAATCCCTTTTGTATTAATCCTAGCTGCATTTCACAGAAATCACTTGCAAAACTGTTTTTAAAATATAATCATTTTTACATGAATTATTTAAACACTTCAATTTTAGGATTCATTTTCTCTAACTATAATTTTGAAATTTTTACAAAAGAATTATTGGTAGGTCTTATCTTGAAAGTATTATGCACACTGAAAATCCACATAATGTTAAAGTTGGTTGTGCATCCTAGGACACAGCCACATAGCTGGGCCCATATAAATCTAAATAGCTTTTCCCAAAGCATCACCTTTAAATATTGTTGCTTTCTGCCTTTAAGAAAGATGAGAAAGTCCCCATTTTACTCCCAATCCAATCTTAAGCATGATGAGAAACTTGTCAAGTGCCATGAACATCTAAAATTGTCAGAACATATAAGGTATAGTATTGTCAAGCATGTGCAATCTGTATGCATCTAGATTGTTATTTGTGCAAAAACATGCAGACATACTCTGCCTTTATGTGTAAACCCACACTGTCTTCAGTGAGGGCTTTGTGTGAGTCTCTTAGGGCAGAATATGGCCTACATTTACCTTCTTGGTATTTAAAAGATGAGAATAATTATTAACTACTATCTGTTAAAAAACCCAACTACAGAATGTTTTAGTAGAAAAATAAACATTTTAAGTTATTGGCAGATTAACATTAGTGCAATTATTTTGACTGCCTTACTTCCACACAGTAGATTAAAAAAAAATATTGTCACTTGTGAAAAGAACCTAAGACACTTCAGAAGTAGTTATGTAGCTGCCAAATAAAGAGAAAAGGAGCAGATTCTGTGGCACTTTATGAAGCTCTCAATACTTAGTGCCTTCTAAAGCTCCAGGAAACGAGATCCAAGGCTTGTCAACTAATTACAGTTCTTTCCATACAAAAATATATCACTTATGAGATTCTCAAAAGGCTGACTAACTGCTGACTAGAAAGAGAACATTTTTCTTTGTATTCAGCATTATCCTAGACAACATCTGTATCAACTTCTTTCTTTGAAGAACCATTTTTGGTAGTCCGAGTTGGTACAAGGTCGTAACACTGGTGCTGGGTTCCCATTGTGAGCGTTTGCCTCGGCTTGTATGCACTTCTGGGTTTGTGGGTGAAACAAGGTACCGTCCTACAAAAGACAGAAATCAAGTTTGCTTTTCAAGTCCCAAAAATTGCAGACGTCTCACTGTGTTTTAAAGCAACAGAAAACATTTGAAACAAATAAATGTCCCTCATATTCTTCCAATGGGGTTGTTCGGCAAAGCCTAACTTGAGGATGTCTGAAACTTTATCAGAAGATCCTGCTTTTAAATTTAGGTAAACTGACATCAACATTGCTTTAGAGTGACTCATGAAGTGACATCTCAGCATGCAAAGGATGTGTTAACGTTTGCTTTCATTGCCTTTTGTTACTGGACCAGAATATGGCAGAAAATAACTAAGCCAAGCACAAGCATTACCCATATTTATCAATTTATTGCACATTTTGTACGTAAAAGATAAATATTGTTCATTAAACATAAATGTTGGACATATTTTTAGCAAGAAATTCTCCTATCTCTTCATAGGGTATATTTTTGGTGGAAAAGTAAAACTATCTAAGCATATCCCTTGCCTGCAAGATGTGTGTGGAGTTCATTTGCTTTGCTGAAGGGCAGTACAGCTGCCTCAGAGGTGTAAGTTCTGACAGGCCTCCACAGTCAAATTCCCTAAAGAACACATTTTGAGACCTTTTTTTATGGTAATCTCCAGTTCAAGTCTCTGGCTCCAATCCAGGAGCACTGTCAGTTAGGATAGCGAGCTGCAAAAGGGCAAGGGTAGCCAGCCATGGAGGACTGCCCTGATCTGAGGCCATCCCCTTGGCCTGGGTGACACTCCCACATGCAAGCAGTCCCAAGGCCCCTGGCAGCTTTGAAAGCAAAATGCCAATGCCTTGTTTCTGAGTGTAACCCTGACTCCTGTGGAAACCTGCTCCTTCCGTCATCAGGAGTGTTGCACTTAATTGCATCCTGAGCCGCAGCTCCTGATGCCCAGCAGCGTGTGCTTGCTCACAGACTTGCTGACAGACTCAGCTGCTGAATTACTTTCCTGCTTCTGTCATGATAATTCAAATTTTAGAGTGGATTAATCACTATCCATCTCACTCATTTTTGACTTGGTGTCTGCAACAACTCTGTTCTTGCCAAGCTGCTGGGAAGGCCGCTCAAATCTTTGATTACGCTCCATCCATAAGGACAGCTGTCTGACACTGCTAGGCACAAAGCAAAAGAAATGTAGTGCTGACACCTCACCCATCACTCGCCTTGAAAGGCGCAGACCATGGGTGGCTTTGATTTAATGCAGCAGCAGAAAAGGAATTGGAGCAGAGCAGTTTGTTCAAATCACACACAGGCACAAAATGATCACGAGAAAGAATATTTAAAGTAATTCCTAAAGTCTCAGATGCTAAAATTAATGGTTAGGAATACAGTGGAAACAGATGCATTCCATAACTGTTTTCCATTTTTTTCATTTTCACCGTTTGAAAATTTCTGTTTTCTCGATTACTTCTTGAAGTGACTAAAGATCCTTCAATATATGTCATCTTAGGAATTAATGTATATGACCTTGAGCAATTTTGTTAAAAGTCAACATTAAAAATGAAACATCATTTTAAAAGTCAACCTTTGAAGCATTTTTATTTAGTAGTATCACTGTGAGCTTCAGTCTGGACTAGATTTAGGGAATGGACAGTAATTTTCATCTTATTTTTTGTGAGTTTGCCCTGCTACCTGTCACTGGTGGTAGTATTGAAGTGTGACATTTGTCAGCCATGCAGCCTGTAGAGATTAGATGCATTATGCAGACACATTATGTAAATACACCATTTTGATATACTATGTGACCTTTTCCCTTAGCCAAATAACAACACTCCAGAACCTGACCAAAGCCATAATTTTTCATCCAGCTTATTTTCTCTTAGGCATCCAGGAGCTTCTTTACAGATTCAAAACTACCAAACACAAGTTTTTCTAATATCCTGTAGTGGCAGCTGCTTAAAAGATGGAAAGAGCACAAAGTAATGGTGGTGTGTGAAGTATTTGGGATATATGGTAATATAAAGACAGGGAAATAAGTCAATGAAAAGAGAGCAGAAGTAGGCCAGCCATATGACTGGCTGGGTAAGGGTCATAGTGAAGCACCTCAGGCTCAGGAGAAGACAGTAGGGGTGACATGCAAGAGAGAATGTTCCCAACCTCCTTGATGTCAACAAGGGTGCTTTGCTTCCTCTCATCTTCCTGTTCTTTATGACTGGAATACTCTTTGCCAGCTACCCTGTTTCTCTGTTCAGATATTGAAAGCCCTGGTAGCCTATGCCTCCCAGAGACCTGTGCCAGTGTTGTGGCCTGCACCATGTCTATGCAGTAAGATAAAAATATAAAAATTCGACAGTTCTCCTTCCACCCACTCCCAAAAAAACTAAACCCAAACCCAAGCAGGCGCACTTACCTCTCTGAAAATAAACTTCTGGTTTTCAGGAACACTGTGGGCATTTTCTTGACACAAGTACATCGTCAAGTAGTCAGTCCCCGAATCGACTGCTGCGCAGACTTCCGGTTGTCGTGTGTTGTAACGTATTTCGTTATGGGATGTGTACTCGAAAAACTACAAACCCAAGAGAAGAAACAGAGGACAGCAGTCATTTCATATGTACACAGAGAGTATTTATAAAGAAGCATATACTAAGAGACTATAATTATGTTCACGAACAAAAGTTGCTGCTGTGAAGGGAGATTCTGCCAGAAATATTCAAGGGTCCTTAAGTTGTGCTGCTTATTATTTTACAGAAAATCAGTCTCATCACAGCACTGCTTTACTCTGGTAGCACTTAAAATGCATTAAATGCTGAATAAAAGCCCTGGAAAACAGGCATTCCATCATTAAAGAATTTCCAAAATTCAACTGTAATATTTGACTTTCACATTCTACGCCTCCCTTAAAAATAGGATAGGAAACAGTTTCTGGGATGACATTAAGTAATATTACTTTTAACTAAGGAGTTGCTCACTGTATAGTTCAAATACAGCTTGATCCAGGTTCATTTCCAATACTAAGAATGCATGGTGATGAACATTTTATTCTATAAAGTTTTAAGATACTATTTGAAGCAAATCAGTTTCAGCTGCTTTTAATCATGAAAAAAACTTCCTTAAAGACAATTTACTATCTTTAATTGTTGCACAATATTCTACAGAAGTGTTATGAACATGCTCTGAAACTCCTAGCTTCTGTAACAGTTACGGTTGAGGACTTCCTTAAATTTTTATACTTATCACGGACATTTGCCAACTTTTAGGCTTCATTAAAGAGTGGCAGAGTTTGAGAGTTGTTTGTATTTAGTAAGCTTATAAATAATTTAGATGACTATAGTGCACGGATGTGTGTTTAGATCTGATTTAGATTATACTCAATAAAGTAGAGTTTTTTAAACATCAGAAAATTGCTTATTACCCATAATACAGCTGCATTAGCAGAGACCAATAAAACAATGACGGAGAGAAGGAACCCTCTTTTATTTTATTTCTCCCCTGGAGACTGTAAAGCTTTTCAAAGGGGCCCGTACCAATTCAGAAATGTATATACTTGAACTTACCACAGAAACATCCTTAACAACCACCAAGGCTAATAACCTTGAATGAGGAGTTGGAAATGGAGTTTCAGTATAAACAGTACTGTGCAATTACAAAATCTGCAGTCATCCATTTCCAAGTGTAAGAGTTCTGATCTAGACTACACTGATAATAGTTGTTTCACTAAACCTATTTTATCCTCCTATTGTCAAAATCAGGAATTTCTCTGTCATGGTGGCTGTCACATCCATACACTGACCAATGTTGCCCACTGCATCACCCTGTGGAGCCTCAATGGCTTTTCTTTTCCAGCAATGATTCAAGTAACCAAGCCCTGCCCCCAGAACTCACCTGTTTGCCACTATTCATTTGTGGTAAGCCACAAAGGGAAATGAGTGTTTTGAGAAAGCAACATCAGGTTTGAAGTCTCCCTGCTGATGTAAGACCACAGAGACCATGATTTTCCCTTAAAACCTATTGCAAAGATCTATTGCTGCAATGTAGGTTGTACTACCTTTACATTTGCTTTATGCAAAAAAAAACCTCATCAACAACAAAATTATGTGAATATTGGTCCTATTATTGTTATTATTATTTACCCTAATAGGCAGCAGCTATTCCCTGGCCTTTAGGCTTTATTCCCAGGTTCAGTACCTGATTAAGACATGGAAAACTCACTGCTTTGGGCACCACAGTGAGCTACAGGGACATGCATTTTAATCCAATGGCTTGTGAATCAAGAAAAAGCCTCAGTTCTGCTCAGTTATGTGTGGATGGACACATTTTACAGCTGCCACTTCCACAAAGCCATATTTAGAGCCTTGCTCGTTAGGGGATTTATTAGATATAATAACTCTTTAGCAATTTGTATTATAAGTGAAAGCCTGCAAGCTGCTGACTGTACCAGATGCATCAAGAATAAATGGAGCAGATCAGAGCACTTCTTACTACTGATATCTTTCCTGAATGGTCTCTCAAGGACTTGCACCAGTTTCTGAAGAAGAGCAAGTAAAATGGTTCATTTCTGGATAACTTTAAGGAATGGGATTATAGTACCAGCAACCAGGCACTCTTGCCTTGTTGCCCAATGAACATAATACAGTTCATTACCCTACACTGCTTCAAACTGAAGAAATACTTCAGGTTTTGGGCCTTTCCAAGCTCTGGTAATATAGGAAATAAATATCTTCCTCCTCAAAAGATTTTTGAGTGCTCTTTTCTTGCATTCTGTCAGCAGAAAGGAAGCATTTTCAAGCTACGCTATGGCCCAATAACTAGTAGCCTTACTGCATTTCTTTCCTTCTGCAAATCAGTAGATTCCCTTAAGTGATATTGGGAACTTAATGAAGCCTTTTTCCCAGTGTCCTTGGCTTCTGGACAATCTACAGGATTATGCCTCAGCTGCATCAGTGTCCCTCTGGTACTGGCACTAGCAGCAGATTTTGGCTACCTCACTGGACCCTGAAACACTCTCATCCTTCTCTGTGCCTGGCTACTGTTGTTTTGCATGCAGGAAAATGTTTGCATGTGATGGGTAGAACCAGCAGAGAGGTTACCAGGTCTGATATTATTTTCTGCTGAAAACCCAAAGGCTTTACTAACTTCTGTTTCCCTCTTGCTATTTATGTCAATGTTATCAGCTCCAAAAGGGGATTCTGGGCAGAACACTGCCAGTCAGTGTTTTCCCATCCTCTTATCACAGCAGGTTGATTTCTTGCCATCACATATTGGTGCCCTCTGTACTGCTTCCCAGCCATACCCAGAAGAACACTTTACTGGTGCTTAATTTCAAAGTCTTTCATTCTCATCTGTGGAACAGACACTCCCACAAAACATAAGCAGCCTGAGGGACAAGCAACGAGAAGCCAGAGTTTTGTGCATTTCCTGCCTCTCTTCCATATACACTCAGCTCTTAACCCTGCAGCGTTATCCTCAACTTCTTGTGATAGAGAACATGATGACTTTAAAAACCTCCAGTTAGTTTTCTTATGCTTACACAAAAGGAGTAAAGGAAACACTCCCAATTAGACCATGGACTCAAGGAAGAACAGCAACAAATTACCAGGAACTTTAGTTTTCTGAGAGTGGTTTTATTCATTGAGATGTTAAACAGGATCAGATGCTGGACATTATAAATAACCAAGAGCACAGAGTTCTCTCCTCTCAGCACAGTGCACCCAGATATTCAGAGGTCACTAAGTGGAGACCTGTTTCCAGGGAAGAGTTTTGTAGCTGTCCCTACATAGACATACACCTGCCTGTGGTGAGGGACAGGAAACTAGAGCAAAACTTGGAATGAGGGTTTGTTGCTAAAGCTCTATATAGGTAATGAGTGGAGTGATGAGAACAAACTCGAGGAGAAAAGGCAGGAAGAGTTTGGGATTAGGATGGCAGATGCCCTTTCAAGGGGCCAAAGAGAAGTTAAGGGCTGCCTGTTGTCAGTAAACATCTCTGAAACTCTGTGGTTGTTGATACTGGAGGATGACCAAACCTTGCCACGATAATTTCATCAGCAGACGGTGATGGATGTAAATGTGGAAGATTTTACTGTTTTGGTCCTGACAGTGTCACCTGCTAAGGAATTCACACCACAAGGAACAAACAGCCTGCTACCTGTTCAGAATGACTGTCAAGAATGTGGTGGGATGGGAAAGAAATGGAGAGAAGTGTTCTGCTGGTAGGTTTCACAGCTATTTGTGAGCCAGAAAAGGGAGCTGCAAGTCCAGCAACCCATCTCACTTGTGTTTCTACATCTTGTTTTATTTCAGCCTTCCTCTGTTCCCCCACCCACAACTCTTCCTGCTGTCCATTTATTCTCTTGCAACTACTTTTCATGCCTACTCAGACCCCCCTTTGCCAACTGGTATCTCGGCTCCCACATTCAGTAACCCTACCCCTTTGCACTAAAATGCTCTCTGGTGACTCTGCTTGGTTCATTCCCTGTCCTATTCTTTCCTCTGTGACACATGCCCTGCTCATAGCCTGTTGCTCAACCTCTGTCCCAAACTACTACTGCCCTTTGTCACCTTGGCCCTTTCTCCCCGGCTCCTGCCAGCCCTCCCATGTGTTTTGCCCATTTCACTAATCTTGTTTTACCCATTTCCCGTGTTTGGCCTTCCCTCCTCAGGCTCTGCAGTTCTCTTGAGTCATCTCATATTTTCCTTTATTGGTTTATATTGCAGTCAAGTGGTTTCTCCATTTCTCCTTCCTCCTCCTGCTTGGATGCCAGCAGAGGGAGCGGTTTGCACAGTTCCAGAGTGTCGCTGCTTCCAGCCTGGCGCCTGCTGCCACAGGTACATGGATGCACGGCACCATCAGCAGAGATGGAAGAGCATTAATACCCAGTGATGTGATATCTTGCAGTAAATTCAGTTAATCTCTTAGTGCTAGCTAAACAAAAGATAACTGTAAAAATGTCATCTCATGACAATTCATCTCTCAATTGTACTTCTGCTTTCACCTTTTATCCTATGTCTTTATTCTTTCTTGGGGAAAGGGCTAAAATTTAAGCTAACTCTTTTTGCTCAGGGAAATGCAAAAAAATGCAACCCCTTTCTCTCCTCTCTGTAATCTGCAATAGAAGGAAAAATAAATCTATAAATACCTTTGGCATGTTAGTATGTAATCCTATACATTAAATGCTTCTTAATCTACAAAAGCAATCGGTGTACCTTACAAGAAAGTGACTTGACTGGGTTATCTGATTATTGAGTTCTCTTCTACATAGATCTATAGAAGTATTCTTAACTTGGGCATGAATCTGAACTGAGGGGGTAAAAGGTGTGAGGTGGGGCTTAGCATACTCAGCATACATTCATCTGTCATTTGGCTTTTATGGTACAAGATTTGCCCCCTGCCTTGCCCTGCATCTTGGCCTTAAGGGCAGGAATATTACAAAACTTAAGACATAAACCAGACATGAGATAATAAATAATACTAAATAATAGTTATAATACTTTAGGCAATAAACTTGCTATTAGCAACAAATCTATTTCCTTTTAAGATCTGAGGTACATTGCTTTTTCTTTCCCCTTTCTCATGTGAAGTGCAATTCTTATTAGAAGCTTTCTCCTCAATACAGACTTGTTTTACAATCCTTGAGCTTTTATATTGTTTATTTTAAAGCAGATTTCAGAACAATAGAAGATACACTGATTAACTGGCACATCTCTGGTTTCTTTCGAAACTTTGTTTTCCCTTTTTCCCTTCTTCCAAACAATCCTAACTGAATGTTTGGATTAATTTTTGTTTAAAAAGGACCTAAACAGTCAAGCCAGCCAAGCTGTCACAGGGTTATGTACAAGAGGTCTCACAAGACCTTTGGTACTCAGTACTGATGAGACCATATCACAAGTACTGTGTTTACTCTAATCTGGGTTAGAAGCCAAAAATCTAGATAAACAGGCAAATACATGCCCCATATCAAACACCAAACTTAATTTCTGGAAGTGGTCACTCAAAACTATGCAAAACAGCCATTCTAGCTTGGCACATGGTGCCCCACAACACTTTTACCATGGCATTATGCAGAGAGGCTTATGGGCATAATACTAACCACTGCTGCACACATTTTCAGTCAACACAGAGAAAGAAAACAACATTTTCAGCTTCAGAAGTTAAAAACAAAATAGCAAGAATGAAAGTGTTAAAGAGAACCCCTGCTCTCCTGGACTGTGGAGCCCAAGCCCAGGAGGACATTTCTGTAGAAGGACAGGAGAAAATATGGTCCAAAACCTCTTGGGTAGTTAGATAAGCACCGCATGGAAGAGACATGGTGACAGACAGGTGGAACTAGGTGAGGTTTCCAATGTTATTAAGGGCTTTAGAGGCATGGACAGACAAAAGTTCAGAGGGGTTTTGGAGATGAGTGAACACTGGCCTATGAGCACTATAGCTGCACTGATTGCTATTAACCCCTGCTAACGAGCTCTGTGGAAAGGCATAATAAAGGTATGCACAAATTCCCTGGGCTGGGTAGACACATCCTCAGAATGAAGAAAATCTGAGCTAAAGATACATCGAAACAAAAAGCATTTAGTGCAAGAATCAAAACTCGAACTAAGATGACCTGACTGTGGCAAAACATTCTCAGCCCTATTCCAATAACTTTACCATACTTCCCTCTATTATAAACATAAGTGCCAGTCAAAATGAAAATAAAACATTATTCTTACCTGATTTTGTCCCATGCCATGGCATGGGTAGAGTATGACCCTCTGTCCAGTTACTTGATGTTCATTCGTAGGGTTATAATCAAAGCAGAAGTTTTCCATTCCTCTATTCTTCAGCTAATCAAAACAAAAGAATATTTAAAACATCAGTCTGAAGTAAAGAAGATATCCTGTAGTCACTCTACACCCATCTTGCCGGGCTCTGAGATCCATCCCAAAGCTGGTGCAAATCAACTGGAATAGATCAAAGGGACGCAATGGTAACATCTCTGACTAATTTGAAATAAAACTGCACCGTCTTGGCTTTGAGGACTGAAGCAGCCAGACACAATGGCTTCCCCAAGGAATGACACTGTGTTCCAATGTATTTGCAAAGGAAGTGGGTAGAAACTATGAAAAACTGTGTTAAAACCCAACAAGCCAGCAACTCATGCAGAACAAAAGAGTCTGCCATGTCTTTTTCCCTCAGGATCTACTTGTTCAATTTTTTTATGAAAAGATGATTACATACTTTTCTCAGTTTGTCAAATGGGAAACATTAGGAGGATTTGTTCTCAAAAGGACTCCAGTACCCTCTTGAGGCAGAACAAGAAGACAGATTTTAGTATCAGAAATCTTGAAAGTGGGCAATATATATCTTTGGAGGCACTAGGTGTGATATTAAATGTTCTTTACTCACTTTGCTGAGCTCTGACAGGAGAGGTGCATAACTTTTAGATTAGATTTTAAAATATTATGTTAGCTAATTTTAAAAACAAGAGGCTAGTTAACAAGGATTTGCATTTAAGTATTCAGGAGGAAAAAGTAACTGAAAATAAGTTACACAATCACATAACAACCACTGATTCCTGGTATTAGCCACATAACCAAATTTGAAATTACACAGAACAGAATAGGTTCTGTAAACAAGAAGCTGAATGCCCCTGTTACTGAGTGTAATTATATCACAGACAAAAAGAATAAAGCAGAGTAAATCTCAGAAGAGTTAGTTCAGCAAGGTGTAATTTCACTGCTCTTCCCTAGCCATGATAATCGTATCCCGAGTTCTTAATGTGGAAAATGAGCGGACACACAGGGATTGCAGGCAGCTAAAACTAAGCAAACAAGACAAACCCAACAGGGCCTAAACCCACGGAGCAAACCACACAAGTTGGAAAATTAAACACTTGTGTTCTATATATGTTTGCTTTGCCAACTTATACTTTTAGTGCAACCCAACATCTTCTTTCCACTGCTTTGTGCTCGCTCCCACATGAGTCTACTGCAACCCTCCTTGAACAGTCAAAAGAAAACATTTTGCTTACCTTCCTAATGGGAGGCAAGAGTTACACTTAAAAAAACAGGAAAGAGAAGCGTCTTACACAGATTATTTTTAACACTACCATGGAACTACATAAACCAAACAATAAGCTTCTCATGTTTCTACATTCTACATCAGGAAATACCAACTTAAAAATCATAATCACTTAAAATGGTAATTTTATCTCTACAGTTGTCAGCAGCTGTCTTCAGGACCAGAGGGTTTCCCATTTGTATGTTTAATAACATATGACTCTCCCTGACTGTCTACTGGCTCCAAGGGAAGCAAAACCCTTTTCCATGGTGCCCTTCCAGGCAACCCAATGACTTCACTAGTGCTCTTTGCCACCAGCCCCTGGCACATGCTCGAAAGTGAGCTCCCTTTTGGGAAATTTTAAATAATCCATTCAAAAATGCCCTACACCACCAGAACTACAGTAACTCTCTGATGTATGTTACTCAATGCCCAAATACACAAAACAAAAGATGTGTAAAAGCTTACTAAACTTAAGCTTCATTTCAGATGGCTGGAAAATGAGGCTGTGCTCCAGGATGTTACCATGTACGTTCTCTCCTTTTTCATGCATAAATGCTTGTGATACATGCAGACATCTTCCTACAAATACATAGTCCTTATGGTTCACCTGGTTCTTTTGTTTTGTTAGATATTGGTAGATATGCCCACACTTCATCAGGAAGCCCAATAGGTATTCAAGACCTAATTAGTAGGAATAGTATATTCTAAGCTTTTAAATTACCTGATCTGAAATGACACAGAAAATTTTGAAAATCTGACTGCAGCACCTTTTATTAAAAAAAACCCAAAAAACCATAAAACCACAAACCTGCCCTCTGTTCCAAGGCAGAAAAAAAGTATAAGAAAGTTTGTGAAATATTTTTCTCTTGTTAAATGAGAAAATACAGTTTAAGTTTCTTTTATGTGCAAGAGCTCTATCAAAACAGTGATCATACACTCATTTCTGAAGCTATGTTTATTCCCACATCCACCATAAACAAGTCATGCAATAAGAACAAAATTTTCTCTGTGACTTACCTTAGTTCTTTTGCAGAATGCTGCATTAGAGAAACAGAAGCAAAAAAAGTATTGATCACCTTGCCACTGAAACATGCTGTTCCGATCTAAAACAATGTACCCATGCAGGACTATTGGCTGTGTTTTTTTAAAGCATTTGCCTCTTACTGAAACACTGCTGGTGTCACTCTACATGCCATTTAATTACCACTGTTTGGAGGCTGAGATAGGTAATAAACTCCAGCTACAGAGACATTCACCATAGACCTTAACCCTTACTACTAGGAGATATTTAAATCTATTGTTTCCTAATATCTGGACACTTGCATATAACTACATAATACAGATGGCATTCTATGCATAATTCTTAGTTTAGGCTTGTATTTTTTTAAGATAAAGTCCATTGTAAATGAACCATCAACAACAGATTTTTAACATTAAAACTTCATGACATTAGTTTATAAGTACGGCCAATGGAGCACTGCCAACCTTTCTCTACAACCACAAAATAGATCAGAATCCTCTTTATTCTGCCAGTGGCAGTGGTGCTGATCTATTAGTGGTATGGACAAATGTGTCCTGTGTGGGACGCAGTAAGATATGAATTTGCAGCAAGCCAAACAGCTTTACTGGTACCAATCAAACATCAGCTGCTACCTCAAAGGTAATCCAAGCAGTCACAGGGAATGATTCCTGAGTCAATGCTATTTTCATATCACCTGCTAACTTCTTAAGGGCAATGCTGAAAAGGGCATACAATACTGATGATTAAAATCCTCTGAAGGAAGGTGACACAATGCTGTCAGACCAGTTGGGTCACCCCAGCAAGTCCAGATCTCCCTGGGAAGCTCAAAGACATATAAGCATGTGGTTCAAGCAATGGTGTGTTCACTACCAAGCACTTGAATTTCTCCCACTTCCTTTTAAAAAGCCTCTCCTTAGCTTTCAGAGGCTGTACAGCCAACCAAGTGGTGCATATTTTCCTGTGATGGGCATAAGGTCTCCAGGTCTAGTCAGTCCTAATCTTGGCTACCAATTCAACCTCAAGTGGCAGCTCTACAAATTGGATTATAATGCAGTTTTAGAGGTATACCCCAGAGAATGGACTCTGATACCACTGAGAACTTGGAGCGCTGGTCATGCAATAATATCTTTGATTAAGTAATTTAAACCACATAGCTCTCTTCTTCTGTGCAAGCCTGTCCATATATATCACCTGTTTTTTAGATAATTTAAATAATGGTCTCTTTCGTGTTTCAGCAAAACAAAATTCTTCTCAGTTTTAAAGGCAAAGTTTAAAATCTTCCTTCCAAATTTTTTTAAGATTATATCTAGTCTAAATTAAAAGAAAATTATGACTGAGTGCCTGGAAATGAAGATGAGATGGTCTTGGAGGAAAATGGGGAAGGAAGCTGTCAAAAGAAAAATTCAAGTTTATGATTTTCCAACTGGTTCAGTCAGTGACAGATGCCTTTACAGATACAAGGCAGAGAGAGAGACCAGATAGAAAGTCACAACACAAGACATCTATCAGCTTGGCTGCTTTACATTCAGCTGAAAGAAATCTCAGCTACAAACTGAGAACAGAAAAAAACTTATGTCAGAACATAGTATAGTCTCACTGCCAGGTGATCAAATATACAGAAAATTAGAGTGAAATCCTTATTTTTGTGTCACCACTGTTTTTTAAAAGCAATCTTGATGTCAAATGTAAAGCCAAATTCACTGACTGACCATTATCTTTATCACTGGATATGCATGGATAGATGCCAGCCATATGTAACACACACCTTAAAAGAGAGAAGAGCCCTGACCATTCCCTTTGCAGCTGTGCCTTTCCACAGTCTCAGGTAACATGAAAAATCACAGAGCTGCCCATTCTTCATCCAGCTGCACAATGCAGCGGTGTCACCACACTAATACTGAACACCAGCTGGCACAAAGCTCTTCCTACAGACACCCACACCATCCCTTTCCAGGCTAGTTGGGATTGGTAAACTGACCAAGTCTCTGCTGTCTCATGGGCAATCTGTGCAGAGCTGGGGCTCAAGTCTTGCTGCAATTTCACACCTACTTACTGATACATACTCCGCCAGTAAATGCATGCTCAAGGATGGCCAAATCAGATGCTATGTCAGAAAAAAATACATCAGTGTGCTACACAAGAGCCTAAAAGGTGTTATCAGCCTTTCCAGAACTGCTGACATTTTATTATTTTAACCCGCTGAGTGTCTACCATCTTTATTTCCTCCTGCCACCCAAAGAAACTATTCAAGTCAGTAGGCTCATGTCCCAAAATATTCCAAAGCTGCATGAAGACCAAGGAGAAGCAAGAAGATACTTATCTAATTTATAGGTATCAGGCAGTTTGCAGGAATGCAATCATAGGCAAAAAGGTTTATAATTCAGTATGTTTAAGTAAAGTTTTAGGCAGGTAACTTTTTAGACAACCAAGCATAGCATGGATATTTTTATCTATGTATCAAGAAAAAATATGTAGCATAAGAAGCTGCTTGTCTATGCACAGCACTGAATGCTGGCCAGTAATTCTTGAATCCATTTGAATAATGCATAGATGACTTATGGGTAATCTTAGAAATATTTTCAACTTTGGTTCAAAAGTAAAAAGATTTTTAATGGAGGTAAAAATCTCCATATTCCCTTGTATTCTCTTTGAACAATTAAATAGCCTCACACTAAGTTGAGCTGTTATCAAAGCTGACACTTTTAAACACAGTGTTTTTATGAACCAGAAAAGCACTACACAGCTAAGGCGGGAGTAAAGAACACCATCAGTGATTCATTGAAGCTAGCAGATGGGACTCAACATCCACAAATCAGCTGAATCAGTAGGTGTCGTTTCTGCACTCTCAGTTTCTCAGAGTACAACCATATTTCCATCACATTTTAAATTCTTCCTCCCCCCAAAAAATGGTGCATTCTCATTATGCTCACAACTAGATGACAGCATTTATGAATTGTTTTAAGAGAAATATATAGAGCACACCTAAATTACACTCTAGATACCTCAATCAGCTCTGAACAAGAGTTATTATTTCTAGGTACTGTCAACCCCTTGCCTGAAGATGACAATTAAATTATAAAAGAAGCTGCACAAATCCCTTTTCTTCCCTGGGAGGCTGAGGCTGTATCACTGGCACCAGTCTAACCCTTTCTTTGGGAGGGAGCAGGATGGAGGTGGAAGGAAGGATAAAACTCCTGAAATGCTCCAAGAAGGTAAGTCTTATAATACCTTACTGCTTCAACTGTCTCAGACCTTGTCAATAGCAATCCAGCACAAAAGAGCAAAAACTGAACCAACGTTGTACTGGGGTTTGTTCAAGGGACTGGATAATACCTTTCACACCAGTGATCACACAGAGATAGCAACTCTCCCGCAAGCTCCAAGACAAATGGAGGAGGGTGGCAATTCTCCCAGAAGCTCCCAAGGGCTTTTCTGACAACTGCTGCCCTCCCTGTGGAAACTCCCACAGGTCCCCAGGGGAAACCACAGCATTTCCACATTAGGATCTTTTTCATTCAACAAGTTATGAAGCTATTAAGGCAGACTGTGGGGAGACTTGGTTCCTGAATGCTTTGTATGTCCACAGAGATCAGATTTTTTTTCCTTTTCCTGAAGGAGATTCAGCAGAGGCTGAGTAACTGAAGGGCAGATGGCAGCAAGACAAGGGCTGGATGTGATGCAGCAGCATGGGAATGCAGCTTAGCTGGATCTGCAGAGCGATCGAGTTACCAGCAAAAGTACTTTTAAGTCAATGTGGCATTTGGTAATCAGGAAGGTATTCGATGTATCTTTGCCTGGTGGAAAGGTGCAGTTTTGTGTTCCTAACATGCAGCAGGTATCTGGTGATCTTTCAGAGGAAACAGGTATTTGCTGCCTCATCTCTGCCTTCATCCCTTCCAGATAAGATTACTGTAATGTGATACACACGGAGCTATAGTTTATATTTATTTGTAAGCTGCAAAAAGCATAAAGAGCTGACAAGTCTTAAAAGAGAAGAGGATTCTGATACTGAACCCATTGTCTGTGTCCTTGCTGGTCTAAAATTACCTCCAGATTAAAAATTAACATGTTAGTTTAATACACAGAATCCCCTATGATCTGGAAGCACTTAGGACCAGCTCTATTTACCATCACCAGAGCATCATAGTTTTCATCAGATAAAATGTACAAACATATTTTTCAAAGCACACTCTTTTTCTTTTCAATTCAACAAGTAAAATAAAACAATTTACTGTTCTTTTTTTTCTGTTATGCAATGTTTCAAGAAATAAAAAGCTCATCCTTTGCTGCCTTTAACAATCCCTAGATATCACTTAGAAGGAGTAATTTACAGCAACATTACCTGTTCTCCTACTGTGTCACAGAACTCCTTAACAAACAGCATTCCCTTAAATAAAGATTCTGATAGAAACCACATTTTAAAGCCTAACAATTTTAACTGAATTCTACCAAAATCCCAAACTGATTTAAGCACAAAAACACCTTCACATTGACTTGGTAGGAGAGCTCAGAGAACTACAAGTAGGCCCCCTTCTCAGCAGTCACGTACCATTCCAAAGAAGCCTGGTCTGTCCTCAGGTACGTGAAGTTCTGGATACACGTTCTCCAAAAACCATTTGAAGTCCTTACATTTCAGCTTCTCTCGTAGAAGTCTCCTTTCTGTCACATCTCCATATGGTTCCTGGGTGGGAAAAAAAGGAAAAAAAAATAAAAACAAAGATAGAAAAAGAAGAAAAGAAAGAAGAAAAAAAGATATTCAAAAAAATCCAGAACAGATGCTCTCTTCTAAATTATCTGTATACATTATTAGGAACCGTATGCTACAGTGATGAGTAGGACTTCTAGCCAGGAAAAATCACCATGTTTGGGTGCTGGATTTGATTTCATTATCCTTACATTTGTTAAATGTTGACAAAAAAGAATTGGAACTGTGCATGTGAAACTTTAAAATATTCTAGAAGACAGTTTGTCTGAGAAAACTCCCTGAATCTGCAAGGGAGGAAGCCCTTGAATATATATTGCTGGAGACCGAGAAGACGTATTGGAAAATAAAACTTCCTCTAGATAGATAATTGAAAAGCTCCAAAACAGTGAATAAATCTTGAGGATTTTAAATTATACCACTATCCATTTGCAAATTACCTGTACAGTTTTACACTTAAGTGATGAAATTTGTAAAATCTGCTAATGCATCCTTTGAACGCCATCATTTTGGGGGGTGGGGAGTATGAAATCTTAAACCTCCAGAGAAAATATTTCATTGCAGACTTTTCCCTGTCTATGGATTGGAGCAGAGTTCATGTCTTTTTATGTCTGTCTTCAAAATCCTATCTTTATATCGACGAGGAACTTCAGATAGTCTGGCATGAGATAGTTTGCAGCCCCCAGATTTTTACAGGTCACTTGATGCACTCTTTCATCAAACCACAAATGTATTTGCATTTCTCAAAGCTATGGAAATACCACTGAAAACACAAAGCAGATGTAAAGCAGAGGCAGAGATGCCTCTTTGAATAAACAAACAGCGTGACATATTAGCTCTGAGGTCTGAACATTAATCTTGAAGTGAAGCTTCATGGAACCAATTTTTGCAGCTATAGCATCAATCATTTTCCTGTTATTTCCTACGGAACTGAATATTTGGGTTTGATGAAGTAAAAAGGTCTGAACTCAACTGCTGCAACAAGTGGTGCACAGAGTATCATGGAAACCAAAGTTCATCAGCAGCAACTTTGATACGGGGAAAAATAACCAGCATGAGTTTCAGCATTATGTCCACTGTGTTACAATAAGCCAATGCATGAAACTTCCAGTACATGTACTTCCAGTACAACACACAAATACCCTTTAAAGTTAAAGCTCTGTTGTTACTGACATAGGATGCCCAGCACTTTACAAGAAAAATTGTCAGTGTTTATTGCTCTTTTTGTGTATGACAAGCTGAAATCAGCCTGGCGTTGCCTATGGGCGAATCCCGTATTTCTCTCCAAGTCAGACTACGATAATAAAACCTAAATGGCTTTTATGATGTTAAAGTAAACCAATTATTACAAATGTGTGGACTATAATAATCTAATTACCCAATTTCATTCAAACAAACACAAGATGAAAGCTAACCAAATCCATCTTCTCCAGCATCCTCCAGTGTATCTTTTAAAAGGCTAATGTTTTCAAGAGCAGTTTTCCCCTGCTGTGTCTATTGGGGTCGGCCACTCAAATGAGTGGGGGGCTCCCTGTGCCCCACACCGGTCCCTCAGGTCTGATTCAGGCAGCCAGAGGTGGATGCTCAGCAGCCCATGCCAGGCACAAAACCAGAAAGGCAGCGTTTAGAAAAGTCTGTATGCAAAAAGATCATGCTGGGGAGATCAGGCACATCCAGAAACAAGGAACAGCAGACAATGATTTCTTTGGGGCCTGAATTTTGGACCTTGTGACAGAGGTTCATTTGATTCATTTCTAGACACTGCAAAGACATTTCAGTGTTACTGTTTTCCAGCCTTGAGGCCCCTTACGATAAATACATCCAAGTTATGAATTTCCAAACTGCTTTACTGTTTTGACATATTCCATTTTCACAGTAATAATCTCCTGAAAAATTCTGCAACCAATGAACTTGTATTTTAATTTCAAGGAAAATAAAAACATTAACTTAAAAGAACCTCCAAAACCAACAGAACTGATACTTGAAACATTTTATTAGGAACATTTTCATCTGAGTTCCCATGACTGATTTTAATTAATTTAATCTTTTCAACATTGATTTTGGTTTCAGTTTGTTTTATTTTTTTTAACTAAATATGGTGCAGCAGCAAATCAAACAGAAATATCTATTTTGTTTTACATCAGTCCAAAGTTTTACAATTATCACAAGACAGGTCATTTTGCTAAATATTATTACCATGCTGTCCACCTGAAGGTCTACTGTCCACTGAAACTGGTTGATTTGCATTCATTAATTGTGTAATTCTTATTGAGAGTCCTATATCTATCAGCCATTTCACAGAAATGCACATTTTAGGCTAAACAACTCCTCCTTGCTTTGATGAGTCCACTTCACAGTATTTTTTCATTTATTCATTTAATATTGACATAGATTGGGCCACCTCATACTCTTAAGGAATTTTTAATTCTTTCCAAGGAATCAAAAATTTTACATTTATTCTATGCCCGGGAAATAACTTTTATAAGGAGTAAGAAATGAACATAAAAAGCACTTCATGTTAAATATTAACTTAGTCAACAGTTAGTAGGTTGGAAACAAATTCTACTGAAATTCCAGGAGCAATGGAGTTGAACTCACCAGGCGAGCATGTGGGTTTCGGTGGTAATAAAGTTGTTTATATTCATCCATCCACACTTCAGCTGCACGCACGCTGTTTGCCAGAGCTTTGGACCGTGAGTACGGAGCTTGTTTGGGGAAAACGTGACCTACATGGGAGCAAGGATGGATCTCAAGACTTCCTCCACACTGCCATATCTGAGCAAAGAATTGACATTGTGTGTATCATTAATTTGAGTCTTTCGCAAGCTCAAGAATATAGTAAAAACAAGACATAAGAATTACAATAAGATGCAAGAATAACACCGTCTCAAGAATATTACACCATACTACAAGTAGCACATACAATAATTTTGTGTCTATTTGATGATTGAACTGGATAAAATCACATCCTTGTTGGTCTCAGTAATTTCCTCTGAGTTCACAAGGAGATTACCACATTTCTAGTTTTATCTGGAGAGCAATATTCCTTTCTTAGTTTTATTTTCTCATGATAAGATGTGATCTACCATATAAGTTAGGCAGGCATTGTTAAAAAATAGAAAAAGAAATAAGAAGCATGTTTATTTTCCAAATTAACCATGTAAATAACAATTTTGAAAGAAACCAGTAGCTAATAACTAATACTTACCAGAAATCTATAGATTTATATATAATCTATATATTCTATTGTAAAGCTGACTTGCCAAAATGGGTAAGCTTGTTATATCATCAAAGAACAGTCAGTTGTATTCCCATTTGTACATTCACCAATCTAGAAGGGAGGCATAGGTGCCTGGTGATAAAATCCCACTAACCTTTTCCATTGGAAAACTGAGAAAGGTACCCCAGACCCAACACACAAAAATAAAAAGCAAAGTACTTCTATGATTTATGGTGGTCCACCCAATGACAATGAAATAACCTCCCTTATCTAAACCAATATTCCTGCTTGATGCCAAGGAAGTACTTGGACCTGGATGTGGGACTGGCAGAACCCTACAAACCATCACTCTGCACCTATGCTCATGGCTCCTGCCTCTCTGGCTCCCCAGGTTGGGAAATGTAAAGCCCATGATTTAAAGCCCAGAAACAACCATCAGGAAGCATCCATTAGCCTCAGCACTCTGTACACGTTCTTGTAATTACATTCTTCTCCTCTGGAAACCAAGAACCTTTGGCAGTTCATCTACACAGCCACTTTCCCATCACCCATTCTGATCTCAAGTTTGATTATGTGAAAGGAAAGCACAGCTAGGTATTTCCTATTCAAGATTGTGTGTGACCACAACACGGCAGATGCCCTGTTTCTGAAGGGTGCCTGAAACAAGGCTTCTGAAATTTAGTCATATGGGAGGAAGGCAGGATATGTTGCTCTGCTTGAACTAACTTGAGGCTGTCACCAATGACTCTCATAGACTTTCCATAAAAGATTTAGAATTCTCCTCATGTATTCAACCATGCATAAGTGGCAGCTCATCATTCCTTTGTAAATGGAAGACAAAGGAAATTAGCTGGGATAGGCTTAAGGGGTAGAGGTTTGCTCCCTGACAACCTTCTTTTATAAGACATACATTTTTAATGACATGTTATTCAAGTGAACACAGCAGAAGTGAAAGATAGGAGGTAGCAAACAAAAGCTCTGCTGCTAACAGTGTCAAAAGATCAGTGGTGAGACTTTTCCCACCTCTCTCTCTTGGAGTTTTAAGGATCTAAAAAGCTAAAGGTTTTCATCTCACACAAGATAGGAGTTGATTTTAGACTGCTAACTTTTAGGGGTTTTTTTTAAGTTACTTAGAATTTCTCTCAAATTTCTTCATTTGGAAATCAATGAGTATCATCTCCATTGATTTGGTTTTGGATAACAACATGGAATTTTATGCATGGCACAATACTGTGATTAATTACCAAAATATAAGCACTCTAATACATATGTTTTAAAACAGAGAGTTGCCTTACTTATATAGGTAATTCATTATTCAACTGTAGGGAGTACTGGATAATTGTTACTTCCTGGGTTTAAAATCTTCATTTCCTGTTTTTCAGGTGAGGTTTCTCTCTTCTTTTTTGCTGTTTTTCAGGGAAGCAGTATATTTGTCATTTGGACAAAGATGATTAAAGGAATTATACAAGAAATCTAGAATTCTGTGCTGATTTTGAACAATTTGAAAATTTTCTTAGGTAAGTTACTCTACTGCCAATTTGAAAGCTGCTGTGAAACAAATTACCTACTTTCATTTTACAACTGCCTTTTTTGAGATTTATTTCAAAACAATATTTTTCATAATTATTATTTCTACATTCAAGATTATTTTTAAAGCTGCAATTTACCATTCAAGATCTGTCAGCAAATATTAAGAGCCGTAAGTTTATTATTTTAACAATTTCCAATGTTGTAGTCCATAAAAGACTTTTTAATTAATCTTTATTGTTTAGATCTAGTTTTAAATAAGTTATTAGGAGCAGATGATAAAGAAATGTTAAGAAGGAAGCACATGCTTTCAGGTCTTCCATGATAAAGTCTGATTTCAAAGAAATGAAACAAACTGACCATACCTCTGTTAAATTGATGACAAAAAGAGAATTCCATAACAGCTGAATTTTTAATAATTAAAGCTCTCTAAAAAATAACTGTAGGTTGCTAAGCAATGCTCATTAAATTCTAAGTATGTCATAAAAACAGTACAAAAATTATCTTGTCTTCCTATTGCAAAAGAAAATTGAATATACTTCAGCTAAACAATTCCTAAGAAGGTTTACTCACTTTCATTTTAATGGAAAAAATTATGACCTCTATATAAAATCAGGTACAAATAAACAGCCATAAAATAAAGCGAGGAATTTAATAGAGAAACCAAAGTTGATTACTAAATGCTAAATAAGTGGCTCTGCAGAAGATTCTCCATAAAACTAATTCAACCTTCTGTAACAGAAAAGCACATAAGGTTTCAAGCATATTTTGCAAGCTCACGTACATGCAGATCAGTTACTAGGTCTGGATAACTCACAGCTCTCATTATAAAAGCACATATTTTTCCTTCACTTCAACAGGAAAACAAGGTGACATTCCTCTTTTTACTTTCACTTTCATCTTGATGCATGCAGACTATTGGCATATTTTCATTTGTTTCCAGAGACAGATGGTGGCATTATGAAAACCTATAGACAATGTTCAGAATCTCACTTGGGATCACTGTCCCTGCCACGGTCTCTGGACAACTGACCTTGTGCTGGGTCAATGAATGCTAAAGAATGAAAGCTCTACCAGCTCATTCTAACATTTTAAGACTATCAGGAAGAAATAATAAAAAAAAAAAATAAAAAGAATGCTACATCCTAAAAAAAGGGGAATACATTTCTGCTGCTTTGTCTCTGCTACAATTTTTTCTTGATGACTTGTGGCCAAGCCCCCGGTGTGGTGCTCAAGCACAATCTGCTGGAAGCTGGGTGGGTGGAGAGGCACCCCAGACACATTGACCCACCCTGGCTGCTCTCAATGCAAGACAGAGTTCCAGAGCCAGGCAAAAAGAAAGAATACAAAAATACTGGAAAAGAGAAGACCCCAAGTGTTCTGAGGCATATCATCCAGGCTCGTGGGCAGTAACATTTCTGAGATGAAAGGCTTTTTTGCACATGGTAGGCGGAAGGACAGACCACAGACATATTAAGCCTTGGTCCAGAAACAAACTTAGGTTGCAGTGCCACTTGCAGGACCAAGAGCAGAGAGGGGATAGAAGCTCCAATGAGATTCCCTTTACTCTAAGTACAAGAAGGAGAAGATAAAAGAGCATGTTTTGAATCCCTCAGAAAGAGGGATTTCAATGCCCATTATGCCCATGAAGTGAAATTTTATCCAGCCAAATAGCATTAAGCAATCCAAAATCAAGGTACATTGACTCGATTCTGCATTCAGCACGTATCCTCCATCTCTCTTAGTCACCATGCTTTTAGCAAAAGCTTTGTCCTTGTTGCACTTCTCAAAACCACAGAGAATTTCTTCAGCTCAGAATAATCGAAGTGCAAGAAAGAGGAGGCTTGAGGACAAGTCTTTTCATGTCATTGGGAGAGAGTGGTGTTTTCAGAGACAAGAACAATAATAAATTAATTTACAGCGGTTTTGAGTATTTCTGCTCCTAATTTTCAGGTCTGACAGATCTAGGAAACACAAGAACAACACTAACAATGATTTATCCCTTCCGACCTCTTGGAACACTGCAGACAGCCAAAAGAATACAATTAAACAACATTGTAGCACTCTGCTCTTCTCCACAAAAATCCTCACCACACAGAGCACAAGTACAAGGGCTCCAAATCAAACAGAGCAAAGCATGTTGTGCACAAATGCCCAGATGCTACTGGCAATCTGCACTAGGAAAATTGGCATGGCCAGGCATATTTGTTGGCCATTGCACAGCCTGTCCTGTTAAATCATTTGTCCCAGGAGTGGCTTGATACACCAGCACCTACATGCTGGCTTAGCCCCTTGTGGAGTGCTTGTGCACTCTCTCCTGGGGACTCCTGTTGCTCCCTTTGTGCTTCTCCTGTGTGCTAGGCCACCCCTGATGTGGTCTCCTCATGGGACAGAGGAAGCAGTCCTGCATGCTGAAAGAGTAAAGGCAATGGTCAAACACACTGCTGCACCACACAGAGCCAGTGACATAAAAAATGAGACTGGCTGCCAGAGCTTCATAGAGGTCAATGGCACTGGAAGGTTGGGTCTAAAGCAGCAGCTGGTACTGAGGCACTCTGAGTCAAAAGGAGGGGGTCAGGTGTCTGCAAGCCTTGGTCTCTCTCCCCAAAAGCAAGACACAAAGATCAGAAAGCCAAGAGCTGCATGACAAGTGTGCCATATTAGAAGTTTCCTTCAAGGAGCTGAAGTTCTGGATACACCAGAACCAGAGACTCCAGCTTCAGAGGGTCACAGGGCTGATGGAGGTGGGTCAATTGCTTTGCAATTCAGGTGGAGGCCTGATGAACTAGACCGAGACTACTGAGTTGGTTGTGCTTGGGCTTATGTGCCGGAAACTGATCCCTAAGTGAAAAATCAGGTGGTCATGAACTCAGATCAAACAGCATTTCCAGCTGAGAAATCTCCCTCTATAGAGAAACCATATCAGCTCCAGGCTTGTGCTCGTTATCTTTCCTAATAATTTTTGTTTCTTATTTTTATACCCTTTTTTCTACAATTTCTGTACTGCAGGCAGCAGGAGATCAGAACAGCAGCCAGGCAGACTCCATGCTTCTCTGGTTAACACACAGACATCCAGAGAGACAGTCTGCTGATGCCTCTCTCAAGAAACTGGTTTTGTAACATTAAAATGCTATTGAGCCTTGAAATCTGTTGTCACCTGGTAAAAAAACGAAAAACCCTCCTGTACAACAAGCCAATGACTCACAGAAATGCAAACATGACCATCAAAAAGAACGGATGATGGGCAGAACAGACAAGGGTAATCCAGGATAGTAAATTGTGAACTCTCTGAAAGCCAAAATGAGCCCTAAAGCATACCCCTTATATCACCACTGGATGGCTTCAATGAGCTAAGTGTGATTTGGGGTAAACCATAAGCCAGTGCTCAGTGGGGGTCAGCCTCAGCACTGGTAACTGTAAGCAGGGGAGAATACTGTTCTGCTGATCAGCCTGGACTGTCCTGTGCCTCCTGACTTTCCTGCTGCAAACCCTTTTCATTACAGCTGACTCACATCTGAGCACTTGGTCACGCCTCCTGTGGGGTACAACCCTACAGTTACTGTAGATCTTCCACCTTTTATAACCTTTATGTACAAACTTTTTCTCAGGTGAAACAGAATAAAGCCTTAAAATTACTACAGGGGCTAATTCTCCTTCTCCTTTCCCACTGGGAGCTGTTCACTCCATCAACCACAGCAAGAACTCTGAGTCACATTAAAGCACTACAAATCTTCTTCCCAATGACCTCCTTCAAGCAGCAGGACGTAACCTTCACCCACTAGTTATCACATTCCTTTTAACATTTTATACCAGAGCTTAAAGACATGTTTTTAAAAATTGCTTTAAAGTGGCTATTTGAAAGAGAAATACAGCTATCCTGAAGTGCAAGAACAAGATATATATATAAAAATATAAGTACCTTCCAAAATATTCCCTTCTTAGCACTTGCTTACATTACAGCTACCTCATTAAATGAAAGGGCATGAAGAAAGAAATAGAAACTTGTTGTATTCTGAGGAAAAGAAACTTTCAATTAAGCCACCTACCCTAAATGAGAATTCAAGGTTTTCTCCTCCCCAGACTTCCATTCCTGTGTCATAGGAACCAAGATAATCAAAATATTTCTTGCTCACAGAAAATAATCCACCTGCCATGGTTGGAGACCTATAAAAGAAAATAGTAACTCTGAACTGAATAAGAAGAAGAAATATTAAACCAATGCAGCAGAAAAAAAAAATTACAATATATTTTTATTTTCTTTTTTCTCAGTCTTTCCTGGATACAAAGTAGCAGTCAGAAATTCATCAGTTATTATGAGGCCATTTGAATTCAATTTTGTAGTAAAAAACTGTATCTGAAACAAGCACCAGAATATAAAAATATTGTGTTCAAGTAAATTTTGCCAATTGCAGTGTCTTTGTGAGTAAATGAAGAGCCTCTTCACAGAACAGAACATTAGCTTCTTTGTGACAGAACTGTATTAGTCGGCTCTGAAATTCTAAGTGCTGTATTCTGATCTATTTTACTTAAGCAATAATTAGTGCTTTAGTAATTAAAAACAACATTCTTGATCCCACTAATATCAACTGAAAAAACTCTCAGACTTTAATTCAGTAAATATAGCTCCTAAAGAGATTTGTTTTCTAAGAAAATCTACCCAGCTGCATATTCTTAAATTTTTTACTAAGTTTGGGAGGGGAAAAAAGAAAAATCAGGAGTCATGACTGGGTCCTCACTGAAGATCACAAGGCCTGGAGTGATGGCACATTTAAGGGATGTATTTCCAGTAGGGTAGAGTGTGCACATATCCATAAATTTGTATTTGTTCGGTATTGCTCCTTATTGTTTACAGTCTTAGGATGACTCTCTTTAAAGTGCCAAGCATACACTGGCCATTAGAACTAAGTTCAGCTGGCATTATGTGAATTTTGCTAAATTACTTTTGAGGTAAATAATAACAAAAGCGAGATGCATGATCAATTACACTGAATCTGTCAAAACTAATTTTACCAGTTATCTTTTTGAAGCAACACTGTCTCACACTGTCATATGTGGTTTCAAAGAATGGAATGAGATGAGACAAGACAGAAGGAAAAATAACAAACTCCATAACCAGTCAAGTCCTTCTGTCTTCCCTCCAGATCTCGTCTTTCCAAACCAAGCTGCTGGTGACACCACTCTCAGCACTGCTGCTTTCTCCAGACACTTGTCAAGCTCACAGTCCTCAGGCTACCATGAAACTTTATCCCCATCATTTTCCTCTTGGGATGTCAAAGACAACTCTTCTTATCATAAAGAAAATAAAAGCATCGTATTTGAACTAAATGTTTTAAAAAAACACTGACTGTATTTGGATTTTTTTTTTTTAAGGAGGATTAATACATGCTAAGAAAGACTCAATTATTACCTCACTTTTCCCATTCAAAAAAAGGTTCATTCAGTTGAGGATAAGTTCATTAATATTTGTGAAATACTGGGTATTAATATCATGATAAGCAACTTACAGAAGACTGAGAAAAAGTAATAATTCCATATTTTTGTGGTCTACACAATAACAAATAAAAGTACTAACAAAATTACTGTATTAAAAGTGCCAAACAGGTTAATTTACTACAATAAACTGCAGAAATACAGCAACTTCCATAGCAGATGAATAGGTTGAATATGGCAGATCCTCAGCTATCAGGATCTTGTCTACCATTCCTATTTTCCAGATGTCTTGTTTGTTCTGTTCTCTTGCCTCTCCTTAAAATACAACAATGAGTTGTAAAATACAACTACAAATAATACCAATTGATGGCATCTTGTCCTTAAAGAAAACAGAACTGAAACCCATAATGAAGATGTCAGCCTGAGGTCTGTAAGTTAGCCCTTCACAGAAACCATGGTGGATGGAGCTGTATTGTTTCATGCCAGTAAAGAACTGGCAAAATGGTTCACCTTTGAAAATAACACAGTGTATTACAATTATCATTACAGCACAGAAAAAAATCTTCAAAACTACTTCTACCTTCTTACTGGTTGGTGATTTTTTTTCCCTTTTCATTGTTGCCCATGATTTTTTTTTTTTTTTATAAGATGGAACTCTTTGCTTTGCACAGAGGACATCCTCCAGTATCAGTTAGTCACTTACACTCTCTCCATGTGCTGGTAAGCATCTGTAAGTGTTTGCTCAGAGGAGTCAAAAGACTACTTTGCAATAGGTTTTCCACATGGAAGATGAAACAGGAATTCCAGCTTTTAGAGCACTATTTTTTCCAGGGGCATGGTAAACAGGAGCTCTTTTGGAAAAAATTGGGAACTAAACAAATTACAAAATACACAGTAATTCTTAGTAATATGCTCATTTCCCAGATATCTTTCAGCACCTGGCATTTTCAGGTGAAATCAAAAACACATTCACAGTTTCATAGGATGCATAAAAATTAACCTGATCACGTCGGTCTTGGACTTCCTCCGTTTTTGTTCTCTTTCAGGAGTACTATGCCAAGTGAAGACCAGCCGCCAGTCAAATCCACCAATCTGTGGCTCACCAGCATTTCCCAAGTACTCAAATGTATTCCAGTCAATAACATCAATAACAGGGCAGACAACAGCTGTTTCTTCTTCAGCAATCCTGGAATGTTTTTGAAACAAAAGGGTGACTAGAAACTTCTCTAAAAAGGAAAAACTGGAACTAACAAAAACAAAGAATGCGAACAATACAAAACATGAAGTTTTGCTCCTTTTCAATTCATGCTGCAAGGACAAGGAAATGATGATACAATAAATACAAAAATTACCCCCATTTTCCTACTGGAGATCATCAGGAGGGTGTATAAGGATGGACTCTATTGGCAAGCATCAACCTTCCTGGATGGTGGAAGCAAGGTATGCCAGATGGCTTGAGATAACACATTCAGCATCTGGCTTGGCTGCCATAGCCAGCACTATTTTATCAACAAAAAAAGTCCATTTTCATGTGTACAGGTAGCTGTTTTAGAGGGCAGTTTGATTGCATAGTTTTGCAATGATTAATAATAAACCAATAAACCAAGACACTTGGCCCTTGAAGTCACGGCTGTTCTTGTAACTGTGATCATCTGCAAATGTTGTACTGAGTTCTGTAATAGTACTCAAAAAGAAGCCCTGAGTTTAGAAAAAAACCCAAACCTGCAACATGGGAATTAGATCTCCAACAATGAAACATAACTGAACGAGGCTTCCAGAAACCCTGGCAACACAGGGGATGAAAGGAGAAACAAGATAGCACTGCAGAATGACATTCCTAACACCAAGGGTGATCGAAAGATAGTCAAGATCTTTATCATACTAAGGATGCATCTTGCAGGTCTACTTCTACAAGGAAATAAACCCCTTCCTCCCATTTCTCAATATCATGCAGGGTTTTCAGGATGCCTTTCCAATAGGATTCATCCTTACAGAAGGCAGTGAGATTCTTAGCTTTCTTGTCACCTTCTAGAATGGCCTCCCTTAGCACTAGGAGCTACTTCAGGCACAAAAGCTCAAGCCGAGGTTTTTCTCCTAAACCACTGCTTAGCATCTTTCCTGTTCTAGGGTTGGACATCCCCTGATAGTTCAGTGAAATTAAGGAACTTGTTTGACTTAAAGATGCAGGTATGCACTTCAGCCCTGCATCTTGTACTTACGTATTTCAGAGGTGAAGGAAAACTGAACGCAATTTATCAACAAACGGGTAAGAGATGCAGTGCATCTGTCATTCAAAGGGAGCTCATTCCTCATGGGATTGTTAGGCTAAAAACCTCCAGGCTGACCAAGGGCTCATACTGTGAAATTAGAGTAGTTTGTGATGGTTAAATGCAGCAGAGAACTGCAGCAATTCCAGAGTAGTATTTTCTGAGCTGAGAAAGACTACTTTAAGTGTGAAACGGCCTCTTATTGCTGGAGGGAATATGTGAAACAGCTGTTTTCTTCTTTATGATGTCCCATAGAGATCTTGTTTGGTAGAGCACACAAAAGGGCTTATACAAATATTGTTATCTCCTGTCTCACTTGCATAAAACTTTGTACAAATCCTCACTGAACAAAGCAATGAAAATTATAAACACACACACAGAGGAAAAAAGCAATAAAATGTAAAAATATTTTGCTCCTCCTATAACAAGAAGAAAAAATAAGTAAAAAGTAGGCAACTGGCATATGATTTCAATTATGAAAGGAATGAAGTAAGTGAAAAGCCATCACCTTTTCTATAAGTTGTGAATTAACTAGACGGTACAATGCACAGGCAGCTTACAAATACAACTATGTTTGCACTGCAAAATGCTAACACTGCTGTATTGCTGCCATACGTTTGAGTCAGATATGCCGCAGAAAAACCCCTTAGAGATGTGTGTCTGCACCTGCAGCAAGAACGACAGGAATTCCAAGGGAGGGCTAACTTTTTACAGGTGGTGATTATCGCGTTTAGAAAATTCCCAATCCTTCCTCAAGACTGCCATCTAGTGGTGCGCTAAAGAAGCGAAGAAATCTCAGCGCTGTCTCCCCCGCTGTGCATTTTCTTTAGGGGACAGTTGTTGAACCCATGCTCATGATTTGATGTTTATCCCTTTTCCTTTCTTCACACTATCATAGTTAGCCCGCAGTTACCTGGAATACACTCGGTGTGAAATTTTAGAAACAAGGCAAGTACGACAATTTTAAGAAAACAAAAAAAAACTGAAATAGTAATCAAGATATAATTTCAAAGGGACATGAGAAATTTGAGAACACCAGTCCCACTAGGAATCAGGAAGATTCACACACACCAAGACACTATGTGCTTTCGGAAGTCTCTCTCCAGTTTGTTAAGGGCTGTTTTTTTTCTGGTCCTTTTCTGTAGTCTACAGTACCTGGTGGGAACCTTAACAGGATCCAAATCAAAACACTGGCCTTGAGGAAAGCTTTTTTTTTTTCTTTTAATTACGTTTTAAAGAGAGCTGGTTTTCTATATACAATACTTAGGAGGTCTGATTCAGGTCCTGTGTCTATCAGTACCTGTTAATGGCATCCAAAGGGGTAAAGACAAAAGAGCTTTTGTTAGCAAAAGGGGCAAAAGCAATAGAGGCTGGTGACATGATGCAGGCGCTGTGGTGAGGTGGCTGAACACATAGCAGGAAAGGTGCATCTATGGCTGCTGGCTACACGTGGGTGAGGCTTTGAGAATACAGTAAATATTCTCAGCTGTAACAGAAGGCTAGTATTCTGGTTTCTAGGCGGTTTTTGTTAGAGTTCTGGGAAGGTTCCCTGTTTTTTTGTTGTTTGTTTGCTTGCTTTTAATTAACAGAAGTTTTCTGAACAGCCTGGCGGATCTGCAGAATAGACAAGAGACTACACAGGCATAAAGTACAGTGTCCCAGGACAGATGGTCTCCAAGAGTCAGTGTTGACACAACATTAACTCCTCCGTATCCTACACCACGGTCCTTTATATCAGAACCAGTCTGGAAAGGTGGATTTGCTCAGGACTAACATGGAGTTTACTGACTTGTATTCCAATCTTCTTACTTAAACATTGCCTTGCAGGGCACATATCTTTCCAGACCTTCTGCTCATCCACTACCCAGGCTGACAGAAGTAGCCACCTTTACCAAATTTAGTTTCAAAGCTGGGGGCATGGACTTGTCCTCCTGAAACCCAAAACTTTCCATTGGCTGAAGAAAAAGAGCAGTTTGATCCCTCAGACCAAAAGAAAAAAAAACAAAAAACAAAAAACAAAAACAAACAAAAAAACCACCCCACCATGTTGTGATGTTTCACACTTCCATTTGCTTTGCAGAGCCAGGAGACAAGCACCAAGCACTCGAAGTGCCTCAGGGACCAGAATGCAGTAACCTCTGGTGAACCATGAGTCATTTTTCCACTGCAGAAGTGGGCCAAACTGTCTCGCCCCTTCTTCTCCAATGGGAGAGAAAACCAGCCCAGAGCATAAGCTCACCTTGCCAGCAGTGGCTCCAGCCAGCCCTCGTGGCATTCACAGTGGCAATCCAAGAACGTTAGGATGTCTCCTTTTGCCACAGACGCCCCCAGCAGCCGGGCTCGAACCAGCCCCTCTCGCTTATTTGCACGGATAAGACGCACCTTGCGCAGGCCAGCCACGTAGTTTTCCAAAGTCTCCTTTAAATGTTCTGTAACAAACCAAAAAAAGAGGGAATAGTATAGTCTGAAATTATTTATGTCATACTATAGGAAGCTCTCTCCTCGCTAGCATATTACTTATAGTAGGGCTCTAATGATTGTGGCATTTTGAACTCAGATTCTGCTATACAAGTTTAGAAAGCATGTGAAAAAAGCACAGAACTTGGATGGACACAAAATTGAGTGCTTCACATTTACCTCTGTAATATATTCCCAGACTGATAAATGCTTCTCAAAAGTTACTTAAGACTTTCTGTATAAAAGTTTTAACACAATTAATGTGTGGTGGAAAATGCCAGCATCGCCTTTATGTCCTGTTGTTCAAACAAGACCAAAGAACTAGGTCACTGTCATTATATGAGACACCAGGGGAGCACTGGTGCAATCGAAACTTGCTCAATTCAGGGAACCTGAAGTGCTCTGATCAGACTGTAGTCTATCTATACACAGAAACACTCATGTTACAAGACAGCAAATGTCCTTCCCCGTTCCAAACTAAATTTGGTCCATAAGTCACATTTTTCACTGGCACACTACAAGAAAAACTATTTTTCAGTGAGAGGCCTTTGTGGTACAGCTTTCTGTTATGTGACCTGAACAGCATAACTTTTTCTCCTATGAATTGTCTGACCAAAAAAGCCCATCAACATAATTTCTTCATCATATTGATGATTCAACATGATTTAGACTTATTCTTCCTACCTTTGTCACTGTAATCATCTACAAGGATGATTTCTTCCAAAAGTATATCCGGAGACGTCTCAAGAACACTGTGAACAGTTCGCAGAAGCGTTGACCAAGCCTCGTTATAAAAAGCTATCACAACAGAGGTTTTTGGCAGGCTATAATAATCATATTTCTTCTCTCTGCATCTGTAAAGGGGAAATAACTTCAGTTACTCAGTTATTATATAGTTATTAATATAGTTATTTAGTACGAGTGCAAAAGCATTTATTAATTTTCAGGAAATAGTTCTCAAATCCACTTGTACACTAGTTACTAACTGCAACCAAGAACACAGGATCTTAAAAGAACTGCATGTGTGTGGAAAATTGTATGAGAAAACATTAGGAAGTTGTTCTTACAGAGGTTCCATTCCCACTGAAGCATTATGAATAAAATTCTGCAAACTACCAAAAGGTCTAAAAAGAAAAATAATGGAAGGCATTTTGGGCTGGTGTAGCTGAAGTAGCTGTCTTTGCACAATTTCCAATAAAAGAACAAGCAATGGCCAAAATGTGCCTCAGATTAAAGGAAAAAAAATAAATGTAAAACCTGAGTGCAGTAAAAACAGTAACATGAACTAGAGATAACAGTTGCTTTGGAAAATAGAACAAGTGCTAGACAGTAAAAATATAACTGTTTGGAAGCAGCAATACATAAAGAGAAAAAAAAATAAACCAAACAACCAGCAACAAAACTGAAATGTATGTACACTGAAGCAGAATTTGGAGAGACCACACAACTGGCAAAATCTAATAGTGAAATCCATGAAAACCTAAAATAGATATAGAAATGCATGGGTTTGGCTCTATGGAGAGCCAGAAAGTTTGCAAACCTTTGGATTAAGCTCCAGAATGTATTTCCTATAAATATATATATGAACTTCCCTAAATTAACATAAGGATGCCAAGAAACTTATAGCTGAGCCAAATGTATAAATTCTTAAAAGAATCCCCTGGTTTAGAAGAATTTTAAAATAATGATGGCATTTTCTACAGCTTCTCCTCTTTGCTTAGAGCATTCCACATTGGCAGTTTTTACTGCCTGGAGTCACCGAGGCTTGTCAGGGGCAGAAGGACAGACTTCAATTTCTTCAGACTGCTAAATCACAACAGATACCAAAACAGGTAGGACATCCCTCCTACCAAAACAGAACAGCAGCGAGTCCTCCAGAGCATATGGTATGGGGAGCTGAAAAGGGAAATTAAAACTGATCAGTAGAAAATGTGACAGATAAATCCCTTAGGTCAATTTAGGGGCACAAAAATTCCCCAAAACACTAAGAAAATGACATTAAAAGCAAACTGTTTACATATAGCACATTTAGAATATTTTAACAAACTATTTAAGGCTGTTGCGTCTGCAATAGAAAAAGGCTTGTAGGTTTCTTTGAAGATTAGGCAGTACCTATTAAGATCTGTTGTACAGAAAGAAAAAAAAATCTGAATCTGATTATGCCTAAAATTAAAATTCTTATGAGGAAAACAAAAGTCTGTAGAGTAGTTCTGTAATAAATACATGAAAATGAGGAAGCAGCAAGGACAAATGACACTCGGGCAAAGGAGGCACCCAAAGGCTGCTTCTCAAATGTGAAAGGAACACCTCACAACACCACCCATGAATACAGACACATGGACACACACACTGAGCTAGTGAAGTACAAAAAAGCCTGTCCCTCCAGGCTGTAGCTTGTCCTGAGGGCCTTTCAGAGAGGGAACTGTCTCACACTAACACCTGGTGACAGAATTATTTAGCCAGACATTCATGTGTTGACACATAAAAAATGAAAAGGAGTGATGAGTGACATTTTAATTAACTTTATTTTTAATGCTGAAAAACCCACTGTATGAATCCAGTTTTAGAAATACATATTTACTTTAGCCCACTGAAAAGCATTCCTCCTCAGTACTGCCAGGAAAAAAAATATCCATGTATACCAGTCACTCGTACCAGGTAATTTTGAGTTCATTTCTTGATGGAAATAGGATTTCTACATACTCATTTTAGAAAACTGAAGGAAAATATAAATAAATAATATAAAACCATCAGGAAAGTATTCTTTGAAAAATATGTCAGGAAGATTCATAGAATAATAATGCTGTATTTCATTTAAAGGAAGGAAACCCAAAAGGTCTAAAGAAGCTTATAAGTCTAATTATAGATTAAAGACTTCAACGGATTTACCTGAAATTACATGCTGGAGATGGGAAACATAATTTGGCACAGAGCAAGGCAATCCCCACACTGTTTTTGATTCACTGTGCATTGCTGCCTCCTTCCTTGAGCACACCCCAAACTGCAGGAAAAGGTCAGCCTACTACAGGACATACCAGAGCACACGTTTCTTAGGTTTCCAAAGTCAAGAAAGAGGCCAGCACTAAAAGATGGGTTTAATTTACCAGCTCTGTGGTGGAAAGCAGCACAGGAATGCAGAGAAGTGACCCACCATAGTAGCAGGGCAGGCTGCTGGCCAGCACGGCCACCCTGACCTGAACACTACCCTGATACCCTTATTCAAAAATATAAAGAAAAAGCCACCACATTATTCAACTTCTGTGCATATTTGCATGTTTATCTCAGATATTATTTCCAATACATGTATTTATTGCTAAATTGCTAGAAGATCTCAACTGTTAGCAGTCTCAAATAATGTTGCTAAAGTGAAGCACACTTTTCCTGATCTTTCTGTAATGAAAGAGTTTTGCTAAGCCTTAAAAATTAATCCCTTTCGGGAGATTACAAACCCAAAGCATTTACACCATGGAAAAATTGTAGCACAAGAAAATCTTTAAAAAAACTAATGAATCCCTGAAATGGAAATGCTTGGAAGTGTTGCTGAATAACAATTAACTGGAATGCATATGGACACTAAACATTACCACTTCACAAGATATAAAAACTTAAAAAAACCCACTATGGGTATGAAACCTGATTTAAAGCCTAGTGGTCATAACTCTTCTATTTCTCAACTCCTGTTTACCACAGAAGCGTCTTAGCAGCCCATCTTCTGTATTCACATTTGCAAACCTCAAGATGTACTTTTTTTCTCCATGTGTCAGCCAAGTATCCCAGCTCCTACTTTCCAAGTGAATCATTTCACTCCTACTTTGGATTATTCAGAAAAACAAATGCATATCAATTATGGTATGTCATTAAAATGACAGCAGCTGGTGACAGCTGTCCCAAAATATGTTTTTGCAGATACTGGGAATGTATATTTATGCATACTATACTGCAACCTGCTTTCAGTTTCTGAATAGAAGAAAAAAACCCAAAACTCATAACACCGTCCTTTCCAATAAAGAGGATCACGTTAAGATAGGATAATCGTATCTCACATTATTCATCGTAAAAACTAGCAGTCACCATTGAGCAGATCATATTGGCTATGCAGGTCCATTAAGACAGATCCTCACCCTCCTTAAGCCATTGATCCAGCACAGCCCAAGAGACCTCAGTGGGTCCCCACCTCCCTCTTGGCTATAGAGATCTGACTATGGAACTTCTTGTATGAGTAAAGTTAAATGACTATAGGAATTTACCCATGGTCCCTACCACTGGCTGTGATACATCACTTTGAATCTAGTCATCATAACTACCAAATGGTTGGTAAAAACATAACACAGACATGAGGAAATTAGTTGCCTGTAAGCGTGGCATTTCCAAGCATGGCAAATAAATGCAGATGCATTTGAAGTCCAACATTCTTTCACTATTCTCCTTATCTTAGTCAGCCACAGGAAATTTACTGTTTTGTAAGAATTAAATGCATTTTAAAATAAACAATTACCTACATTAAAAATGGCATGTTATGTATGTTGAGAAGGTGCATTTTCTTCTGAGAAGTACACACATCTCTAGTCAACCTGATTTTGGTAACAGTTATCAGATACCAGGGTCAGCCGCTGAGGAAAAACCTGTTGCCAATGCACCCAAGAGGCTTTTCTAGGGGCAACAAAATAAATGCATATAGTTTTAAACAGGACTCAAATTTCAATGACAAACACTGGTATATAATGAATAATAACCACAACAGGTATGGCAATGCAAAGGAGCGGCACCTGCTCAGTCTCTGCCCTCCGGTCACGCCTGCTCCCTGCAGATTCACTAGAAAATGCACAAGCACAAGCCTTATGCACAGTAGAGTGACACTCAGAGAAAACATGGCCAGGACTGCCCCAACCATCTTCCAAAGAGCAGATGGGGACACTACAGTGCTCCAGCAGCACCCTGCTTCTGCATCGTCCTTCATTTCCCTTGGGCACTTTCTGCCACACTGGGTGGGTATTCCAGAGACCCTCCTACTTGATCACTGTGGCATAAAACAAACAAAAGCTTTGTCTTCTGGCATTTCTTATCAATTTACACTAAGATAACATCTATATTATAAAATTCTAAATGTGTTCATCCATTAATCTTTAAATCTCTAGATGGGAAGAAAGAGAAACTACTGCTGGTATGTACCTGAACACAAAACCACGTTCACTATGTACCACCTTTCCTCTGTGTCTCACTGCAGCTTCTACTCAAACATCTAAGTCCACAAAATGCAAACTGAAGCCAAACATGTAAAAGTGCATCATCATACATTCAAATTCCTGTGGGTTTTTGGTTTTGCCTTTTTTTTACACTGGATTTTTAAGTCACAGTCTAACTGAGAGTAAGCAGCTGACAAGTTTAATAAATTAACATTGGAATCTACTACACTACACAGTCTTCTTTTAGCAAGTTTTACAATAGGTTATTTATTAGAAACTAAGGAGACATCACTCAGGAAATGCCCAAACAAAATTAAATGGGTTGTTTTCAAGAACATTCATGTCAATTAATGTAATCACTCAATTTATTTCTTTGTAAAGAGCTGTTTCTCTAAGAGATGTGTATCTATACACAGGGAGAGAGAGCATGAATGTGTGCACACTGGGCACACTGCCATGAGTTAATTAGGAATGGCTGCTGACATGCTCTTATTTAAGACTTTAACCACAACTGTGACAATGATACAGAAAGGGAAAATAATCTCCAAATTTGATCTTCTATATGCACAATTACTTACATTTTAAGAAAAAAAAATATGAAATGTCCTCTGAGTTTTCAAAGATTTGTTAAGAATACAAATTGCTCATAAATTATTTAATGCTTCCAAAAGGTATACTATGTAAGTTTCGGGTTTGAAATTTCAATGTGAATGCCCTAGGCAAGTTCAGGGTTGCGCAGCTTCTCTCAAGAAATGCAAAACAGCACATGTCACTGCTGAAGCTGATTTAACTTGATTTATGTGACTACAATATGTGACACATACGCCCCATCCCAGTGTCACCTGGAAAACACCGCCAGGGTTCTACTTCAGGCTGGCTTTCACATGGTGGACTAGGAAGCAGGTTGGCTGGGCTTGTTATCATGGGCTGGAGACATGCTGACTCACCACACAACCTCCTTTTCTCCTCCTAATTTGAGCAGCTAAGATGCGGACTTAAACTGCTCTTTCAGTAAGAGGTGTGCTAAAATGTGGCATTTTGTAGGCTCTAAGTAAATGGGGCTGATAGGAATGAATGGCAGCACCCATGGGCATCTCAATCTAGTTTTACCACCTTCATTCCCACTCCATAAACTGCAGGGGTGGCAGTGTGGGCATTGAAATCTGCCAAGTGTCTTTATCCAAGAGAAAACACCTCTTTCTCTCACCTTCCCAAAGCCATGGCAGATGACACACCAGTACTGGCATCTTCTTCCCCCTTTTCTACTTTTTCCCAAGCTGCAGCTTGGGGTTCTGCACATCCACCCACAAGTATCCCAAGCCCTGCAGCATGACACAGGAGGCAGCACTGGTTTCTAAGCCACCCCACACAGTTACCAAGGCCACGTCCCTTACTCCAGGCTGAATATATAGTTGAACATCCACTCCTCACCCCTCTCTGTGGGAGAGTAACCTACGGATAGAATGCGGCACATGAGCCAAAAGCAACACCACCCAAAGCCTGGGGTACAAAATTGCAATACCCAGTGGAATTAAAGGATATGATAAACATTATTCTTATCTCCTCCAAATACTACCCAACTCTTTGTGTCACATTTATTTTCTCACATAAGACTACCTTGATCCAACTGTCAGTTCAGGGATTTTTTTTTTTTATTTTTTTTTTTAATATAAATAAATAAAGGTTTTTCTGGGCATAGAGAGTCTCCACCTGGTTTTACACACCTACACAGGCCATATGTGTTCAACTATTGCAGAAAAAGGCATTGACAGTTTACAGAAGGTGTGTCTGGGTGTGATTAGCAAAGCAGATAGCAGCAAGGTATTGATAACTGCCAGAATGGCCAGATTATTTGGGGCAAGGCTGGAGCACTTTAGCAGGTGAGTTCAGGATGCCGGCCTACACTTCCCCACGGTCTCTCCTGTCCCAGCCCAGCACGCCGGTGAAAAGCTCCCTAAATTATATCTGCTGAAACAAACCATGTTAGAGAAAGCAGCTCTGTACAGCCTACAACACTGTGATATGACCAAGTCTCTGGAAACAAAGGCTGGCTTGATTGTAAAACAGTTTTCTAGATTATTTAATGCTCTATGGAATGATTCTCCCAAAGACAAGAAGGTCTTGACAAGACAGACTGTCAAAAGCTGTCTAAAGATTTCAGATAATAATCAGCTGTGCTACCTTGTATACAAACATTGTGAGAAGCAAGAAAGATGACAGCAAGTCTGAAACAGAAGAAAATATTTGTCAAGAAGTTGGAGGGGTGGGGAGGAGGTGGGCACAGAAAGCAAATCTGTTTAAGACAGATTAAAAATACAATAAGAAAAAAAATGTCTAGAAAGAGGAGCATTTACTAAATCTGTATTCTAAAATCTACAAATTCAGGAAATCCACAGAGCCTCCTAATTCCAAGTTGTTAGAGAAAGACTACTGAAGTTCCTAACTGACCCAGATTCTGGATGTGCAGATGAGAAGGAAATTCTGCATCTAATGATGGGGAAACACATTTGATTTTTATTTTACTTTGCTGAGCTGAAACAGTGGTTACATTTTGCTCAAATGTTTTCAATTTTCTTCCAAGATAGTGAGATACACTTAACCTTTCCACAGAGACATACTATTTCCTGTACCTACATTCAAAAACTTACTTTAGTGTGAGTAATTTGATTCAGGACAAGAAAAAGTATTTTACAAAGCAATAGCTGAAAGAAGCTATTGTATTCATCACTATAAATAAGGTGTGGATTCACATGATCTTGATAGACAATTGTTTACAATAAAAGCAGCTTTTAAATTTAAAAAAAATAAATAAATCAATTTTTGCTTACTATCAATCACAGATCTGGAAAATTTTTCAGTTTAAAAATTAAATCAGCTGAAACCAAGCAATAATCTAGATGTCAAAGGATGTTGAGGAAGTCTACCAAAAACTGGAAAGAAAAATGGTGAAAAATATACATGTGAGCTCTTCTGGAAAGTATTTGCTGGGGGTTGTTAAAGGCATAATGACAAAGAAAAGTGATACATTTTTACAGATGACAAGAAACGAAAATAGCAAAATATCCTAAATATCAAAACCATAGCAGAAGCATTGCCTCATTTTGTACCGCTATAAAATGCAAGACTTTTTATTAAAAAAAAAGACAAACAAAAAAACAACCATGGTGAAGAATTGTTTTTACGCCACTTACTGTATGAGGAAAGAATGAAATATCCTAGAGAAGCATTGCTTTGAAGGTCTAAAGCCTGTTTACATATGAAGGAAATCCTGCCAACTAACACTAAAGCTATTATGATTGATATTGTTACTAGCAACCAATTATATGTTTCTGAAATGCTCAGAAATCAAACTAAAAAAAACCTAACACCAAACAAGTGACCATAGTGTTACAAAACAACTGCACCAAACACACTCTTAAGTGTTTAATGCAAAGCCTTTGCTTGTGAGAAGTAGTGTGCTGTGTCTCCTAATCAGATGCAAAGCATGGGAATACGTGTGCCAAAGCCAGCTCTGGACATAAGGTGCACCACAAGGTGCATGTTTAGAGGGAAGGGATGTGCCAGAAATGTTAAGCTGCTGCAGCTCACCTTTAGGTAAGAGATGAAAGAGGAGCTCCTGGGTGAAGTCAGACAGTCACTGTGGGCTGAGGAGGGAAACAGCTGCTTTTCCCAGAACAGGATCAGGCTAAAACTCCTGGCAGGAGTAGCTGTGATGTTTGGAGTAGAAAAGGAACCAAACCCAAAGTATATCAAGGCTTATTCTGGGAACTTGATAGCAAGATACTATCAGACAAACATCCTGGTATAATTCAGTACTTACAACCCAGAAAACAAAACAAACCATAGAAGAAAGGGAGATGCTGAGGGAATCAAATTCAAATATGGGAACAAACAGGAAAAACAGTTTTTAAAGACAGAAAAATCTTAGCACAAGATTGTTATGCTAAAGTCAAGCATAATATTCCCTCAAAATAAATAGTATTATAGGCATAAATGATGCTGACAGAGGAATTTGAGCATTTGTGTATATCTAGCTATTTGTACAAAGACACTTAAAGATATATGCACAGGTACCTACACATACACATAAAATCACACACCTACAAAGAAGTTTATTTAAAGAATCTATCCAAAACAGAGAAGATTACCTACAATTAAAGAACAAATGTCTAAAAACTTTTTTTTTTTTTAATAACTAAAAAATACTATGCAGACCACACTCAATATTTTGGGGGCTTTTGTGGCTACTTAGGAAAGACAAGGAAGAATTAAAAATCCATATCCCTGTGATCACAAGTAAAACAAGCTCCAAGGCCTGAATCAGGCTTTTACCATGAAAGACAACATGAAACGCTGGGTCAGCACAAAAGTGCCTGACTTGCTCCTTTTGTACCAAGAGGCAGCCAAAAGGCAACTTGTGTGCTTTTACAGGAACTATCCCAAAAATAAGTGAGCAAGGCATCCCTACTGTAAGACAGAAAGGGAAAAAAAAGATTAAGAAAAAAAGGTAGAATGTCTAAAATCTGAAACAATGCTTGAAATAGCCCTTAAGAACCCAGGTAGAAAAACTGGAAATGTATTTCTTCCACATTGTAATAAGCTGTAAAAGACTAAGAGAATGTATTAGTTGTCTGCCTAGTCCTGTAAAACAAGCACACTGTGAGAAGCCCCATGGGACACAACACAGATGTGTTGCAGACCTGCTGTTGCAGGGGGAGGAAGGCAGAGCAGCAGCAGCAGCAGTCAAACCCATGGCCCCAAGCTCATCACATCATACTTACAGGGCATCAGCCCTAACAGGGTGCTCAGTAAGTCAAAGGCTGACAGGGGACGCTTGCTGGGTTTAAACCACCTAAAATTGCTTCTCCCTTTGCGAGTACAAACTCAAGAAATGAAGGGTAGATGTTGGGAAGACAAGCTGGACCATCCAGACAACCTTATTATCAGGGGAATAAAAATAAAAGGAAATCACTGTGGCAGTGATGTAGCCTTGAAAGAGGTGTTCAAAAGTTGTTGAATCTCCATCCTTGGAGGTTTTGAGGTTGGACTAGACACCCCAAGGTTTCCTTCCAACCTCCATCCTTCTCTGACCCCATGGCTTATTTCACTTCTAACCTTGTACAAAGTGTATCATCATTTAGTAACTCACATTCTTATCCATAAGATTCTTCCAAATGGACATTTTTATAGACTGTTTATACATGTTTGTTTATATGTATACTTTCAATAAAACAAAAAAAAAAAATTCTGTGTGATGAAACACATTATCAGTTGCTGATATCAAGCTCAGACAGTTCAAGGAAGCAGAAACTGTCTAAACGAAACAATAGTAGTTGCTGAGTTCTTTGGGTCTGTGTGTCACTAGAAACAGGATCAGTCATCACAAAAACCAAGTTATGGTGGTGGGAACAAGAGGGAATAATGACTTTCTGAAATATTAGTAGGAGAAAGATCTAAATTTGGAACTTCCTGGATTCATAGTAAACTATCATCAACCAATACATTATCTGAGAGAGTAATCTCAGCCAAACTATTCTTCTCTTCCTGTACAGTATTATCAGACATAGATATTAGCAAATACCTGCCACACTTCTGTTCCTATGGCAGGTTGAGGATATACAACATGCAGAAGTAGGAAAATAGTTTTAGCATCAGTATCTGATACAGCAACACCTTGTGCCATCATTTTGAATATCACATTTAACAGCTTACTGGTTCAGATACCCTCTATCTTATTAGCAAAACCCTAGTTTTCATTGGATTCAAATGTTTTCACCAATTCACACACAGAGAGTGGGTTCATCGATTAGTGTGGGAGGGCATTAACATCAAAAGGAGCAGTGGGGCATCCAGGTGATGGTAATGCTGTCTCTGTTTCCCTTTTATTCTCCCATTTTATTTGTATCTAAAATTTTCGGGTTGCCTCCACATACACAAGAATATGCTTAAACAGACCAAAAGCCCATAGTCCAGAACAGAGTCTCCAAGCACAGTATCTGTCAATACCTCCTGAATATTTGATTTAAATTTTTCTAGTGGACAAACTTCCTTATGCTTTACAGTAAAAGGATTTTTGGAACAGGGAAGTGGCAGAACTAGTTTTATCCATCTCGTGCATCACCCATGTATTGAGGCAGCCCTGCAGGTGGTACACTGCCAGCAGGCCACCTTTCTTTCAGGCTGAAGACCTGTAAATTAGTCACTTCTTCATGTAAGCCACACTGCAAATTGAACAGCATCCAACACAGATTTCTGTGGGACTTTATCAGTAACTCTTCACACCTTAAAACAAAAAACAAAACCAACCAAACAGAAAAACTGAAACAAACAAATGAAAACCAACAAAAAAACCCCAAAACAAGTGCTTCACAGCTTCTACTCAGTTATTTATAAAGGCAAGGAGTTTCCACATTATTTCACAGTTAAGGAACTCATCAACAACACACTTCTTTACCCATATAATTACAACCTTCAAAGAACTCGGATTTGTGAGACACGTCATCCTTGACAAAAACCTTGTTGACTTTCTCAATAGATCACACCCTCCCATCTGTTACTAATTCTTTCCCTTACCACAGTTTGTAGATAACATGCCTGGAAAAGATCCAAGCCTTGCCAGCACACACTTCTCTGGTTCTCTTCTGTGACTCCACTAAAAAAATGGTGTATTTGTCATCTTCTGGTACCAAAGTTGTTTCACTGATTACATCTAAAATTTAGCTTCTGTATCATTTTGGTGGACTGCTGAAGCCTAGTTGCCATCTAGCATTACTACTTATTTCCCATCACTGTAGCCTCACTCATCACCAAAATGTTCATTAAAGGTCACAAGTAGTCAAGAATAAAATAAATAAAATAAAATAAAATAAAATAAAATAAAATAAAATAAAATAAAATAAAATCCCTAGACTTGATATTTCAAACTGTAGAACCTCTAATCTTGGAACAAAGTACAATATATTTTCTAGGGCTGTGGGCTTGGTGATACATTTTTCAATTTTTTTTTTTGTTTTTGTTTTTTTACTTCAATCTCTTACATGGTCCTCCTTCTTGAGGGAAGGAGTTAATACTTCATTGCAAAATTGCCTTTGGGAAAGTTTTTTACATTTCCTGAGTGAGTTGGAGAGATGCTCTGTGACATTTTTGCCATAATTTAGATTTAACTGTGCGCAAAGGCATGAAACACCTGCCAACAGTACAATATAGCCCCAGATTCAGAAGGCAATTATCTCTGAGATTATGTCACTGATGCTTCTGTGATTCTTTTGGTTTGGATATATTTTGTCATTTCAGCATCCATATATTCAAATCAAAAAGGGTCTGCTGTTGTAGCAAAATCTATTTAAATTATTTTCATTTCTAGAATAGTCACCCACACCCATCTATAATGTTCCCTATTCAACAACTGTGACCTTCCATTTATTCTAACATCCTGTCATAGAGAAATGGCAGAAGTCCAAAATAACTCATTGAAATGATTTAATTCTTCCCATGGAAATGAAACTGAAATGGTCCTTTTTGACCTATGGTCTACAGACTGCTTATAAAAGGGGAATAATAACTAAGTAAAACAAGCCTAGTGTCAGGCTTAAACTTATGATGAAAAGGCCTTGCATTTGCACTGCAACTTTTTTAAAGCCACCATAAGATTCATATTTTAGATTCAGCACTTACAATTAGAGTTGGTGAAACATTGGGCAGGACACACAGGGGTGAAGTGAACTCACGGGAGAGCCAGAGCCCTGCTTTTTCCACAGCTTTTTGCTACCACATCGTACAAACCTGTTGCAACGAAACAAACCAGATGAAGCCAAGCTGAAGTGTAAGAGAAGTGAGGGCTGTGAGGAGTCTGTAGCAGCCGCGGCTCCATCCCATCGATGGCCTGTGATGGCTAGCATATCGCCTGTGATGGCTAGCATATCCCCTTAATCGACTAGCCCTTCCTCTTACAGCCGGCAGCTCACTCACAGGAGAGCCCAAGACGGTGCCACACTGACTATTTGCATAAGGGCAGAATAGTCAGAGCTCATGTGCCACGCTGGCTTCACAGCTGCACTGAACTAGCCTGTAAACTAGAGCCACCTCATCGAACACTATCTCACCCTTTGTTTACAATTGCCTATGCCATTATCTGCCACTGGTGTCATAACTGTAAATGTAATTTGCAAATGTAACTTGTCCCAGCAACTATGCATCCCAGAACAAGCACAGTCCCTCTTCAGAATACCATTACCCACCTCTGCGAGCACCATTTCTAGCTCACTCCTGGTAAAACTGCCAATAAAACAATCTCCTTTAAACTGTGTCTCTTAAGACATTTGAATACAATGCACAGCCGAAGTCTGGGAAGCGTAACATTTGTCAAGGGAGTGACTGAAAAAGTATGCTGCTGCCCGTGGTGACTTACCCAGGGGACAGCAGCAGCAGGAGGAGACAGCAGCAGGAGAAACGGCAGAGCAGCGTAGCTTGAGGACCGAAAACATACTGACAGGGTTACGTGGGAAAACAACCTGCACACGCACCACCAACGCGCGACTTTGTGCTGCCTTGTGTAGGTGCGGCAGCCTGGAAAAGTCACCAATCGACTTGACACTGCGAACGAGCGCTGTGATCCAAGAGCGTTTGCGATGGGAAAGTTTCCGAAAGCCTCCACGCTCCTGAGCGAGAAGTACTCGAGAGAGACACGACCACGCCGCGCTGGCCGCTGCCAGCAGACACTCCGGTTTGGCGGAGCGGCTCTACGAGCCGCAGCAGCGGCAGGCACGGCTCCTGTGCCCCGGCCCCACCTGCCCTCGGCGGTACTCACAGCGGGTGCCAGCGCTCGGGCAGGCGGCGGTGCAGCGAGATGCGGTCGCTCAGGTAGATGTTGATCTGGTGCCGGCGGATGCTCTCCTCCTGGCGGCGCTTCTCGGCCGGGCTCAGCTCCAGCCGCACCGCCCGGCCCAGCTCGCCCAGCGCCCCCGGGTCCAGGGCCGGCTTGGCGTACACCGGCCGCCGCAGCAGCTCGGGGTCATGGGACGGCGGCTGCGGCGGGGCGCGGCGGGCGGCGTGCCGGGGCGGCGGGCCGTGCCGCCACACGAGGAAGCCGAGGGCGGCCAGCAGCCCCAGGGCGAGCAGCGCGCCTTCGCCCCGGCAGCCCCGGCTCCGCTTGCCCCAGCACATCCCGCGGCCGAGGCGGCCGGCCATGCCGAGCGGGCGGCGGCTGCCGTCTCACGGACAGGGGCGCGCCTCGGCCCAGGGCAGACTCGGCGAAGTTCTCACGGACCTGCCCACGCCGCGACACCCGCCTGCCGCCAGCGCTGCCCCGCCAGGAAGCCCGCACGGCTCCTCCGCCGCCGGCTCCTCCCTCCTCCCCGCCCCGCCGCCGGCCAGCCCGGCGGGGCGCGGCGCGGAAGAGCCGGGCACGGGCGCTGCCGCGGGGCGGGGAGCGGTACCCCTGGGCCCGCGTGTCCCCCAGGAGTGCTGCCCACCCCTGCCGCCCGCCAGCCGCCTCCCCGGGAACGATGTCCCTCGGTTTCCTGGTGGTCGGAAGGCTGCTTGGCCCCCGAGGGCTCCAGCTCCCCAGGGAAGACACATGGCTCCAGCCTGCTTGCTCCGCGTTCTCACTGGGGATACAACCGGTGGAGCTAGTGCTGGTCCTGACCCATCCCGGGGGAGGGAGGGAGTGAAGGCCATCCCGGTTCTGCCGGATCACACACAGCTGGGATCTGGGGAGGAGGAAGGAAGACATGTTCCCTTCTTTGCTGTCACCCTTCGAGGGAAAGGTGATCTGGTCGCCCTGAAGTTTGAGGAACCTTCGTAAGCACTGGTGGCTTCATGGCAGATATGCTATTTCCCCAGCAAGGGAAAGCTCTCCTGGCACTGAGCTGCCAGGGCAGCAGCAAGCTGCTTTGGCCGTTGGAAGTGACTGGGATAGCCCCAAGGCTTGCTGTCTACAGACAGAAATTTTCAGAGCTGCAGGACAGCAAGGGAGGTTATTTCCCACAGACGGACTAAAAAGAGCTTAGGGGTCAAAGGAAACAAAATGATAGGAAACCAGGCTTCATCCATTCTGCTGCTTCTAGAATAGCATGCGCTTCAGATGTAGAGCAGAACACAGGCTAAGAAGCTACAGGCACTAATGACAAGCTATTCTTGGTGAAAAAAGGAGTGTTCTTGATTGAAAACAGAAGTCAACCAATGTGGCCACATTGAGAGAAATCCAGAAGACTAGTGAAAATCCCAAATTTATTATAGAGATAATGGACAGTCCATTCTATGACTTGACAGAATCATGGGGGGGAAAAAAAGTGTAGCGTTAATTAGAACTTTCAGATTTGCTTCATACGTAACGACATATCCATACTGCTTGCTTTACTTCAGCCCCTACTAGTGTGAAGTCCCATCTGCCTAAATTTGTGATCTGGAGGCTCTGAGATTACACCCGAGTTCCTGATTTTCCGTTTGAAATACTTTAACATATATGTAACATAAATGGATACAGTTTCTCTCTCTCTTGCAGTAGGGAGCTGGAGCTGTTTTTAGGTGTCATTTGCTCCGCGCATTTTCCAAAGAGAGTGTTCACTGCAATTTCCTCTGCTGTTGGAGGCCTGTCAAGATCAACCTAGCAGAGGAGTTTGGTCATGCCCAGAGAGAGAACTTCAACCCAGTACACAGCACTGGGCGGTGCTCACCAGCACTACTGAGGAGTGAATGAAACCAAGGAAGGGAAAAAGTTTCATCACTGCCAGGGTCAGAGCATACAGCTATGAGCTCTTTCTGATTGTACATGACAATAAATATTGTATGTGACAACAAATGCAGACTCAGCTATTGTGGAGGCCATGTCCTGGACAGAAGGGTGCTGAAAACCAATGACTGATTCTGATTCTGGCAAGCTAGAAGTCAAGTCAAGCAAGAAATCAAGTAATTTAGGTGGATTTGGAATGGGTGAGTGTATAGATTATTTCTTATTCAGCTATACAGCTAGGTATCACACGTAATTATATTATATATATATAATATCAGTATATTGGACATGAGAATTTACATTGCATATAAAGGAAGCCGTGTCTGGCAAGAGTCAGGTGGCACCAGTTTTTGCATGCCAAATGTTTGCTTTGTCTCCTTGCTTCCCATCTTTCTGAATAAAGGAAGCCTATTCCTGGAATGGATCAAAGGAGGGGAAATCCTCCAGGACTCCCAAGAGAAGTTACTTAGGAGATTGGGAAGATGTAAAGAGCAAAATGTAGGACTAAGAGTTAATTAAGAATAGAGAGAAAAAACCCTCTAAAACAAACAAAAAAACAAACAAAAAATCCCCAGAGTTCTGCTGCAGAGGTTCTTAAATATTATAAGAATCTGTATTTTATTTAAATATTTTAAGTATTATTAATAATATATATATATATGTATGTATAACAATATGGATGAAGCACAAGAACGTGATCACGTCTTAAACAAGTTCTGAAACAAAAAAAAAAGGGTAACAGAGAACCAAATATAACAAAACTGCTCTCAGCTGTGATAATGCTCTTACAGCAGAGTAAAGGGTGAAGACTTTCTGTGATCACCATCACAGTGGGGACTGAAAGTATTGCTAGTAAGCAGTAGCTCCTTAGGGATGATGTCCAAACACATAAACCAGAGGAAATTCATCAAGAGAAAGTACAATAATGAGGTTAATGAAAAAATCAGAAGGAATGAATGATTTACATTCATTAAGAAGTTTGTACAAGATGTAAAGAATATGAAGGCAAAAACATGTTTTCTCAAACCTTTTCAAACATTTTTGGGAGGTAAATGTGGTGGGAAGACTGAACATTCTGTACTGAAATAGTTAAGGTTTAAAGAATTCTCTCTGTTCCTACAAGTAAGCCCCAGAGGAAAAAGAAAAAAATCTACAATTAATAAGGTAAATGAATGAGTTTAATGTTAGCCATAAAACTTGTAGCAAAATTTTCATTGAAGTTCTTTTAAGTTCTTGTTTCTTTCAGGTTGAATGACAATGGAAGTAAAAACAGTTTGTTATGATTTTTTAGTAAGTTATAATTTTAGAGTTATGATGCTATATATAAAAAGATAAGTAGAGTAACCAAGCAAGTCATATAAAAACTCTAATTACTTATCTAGAAATATCTATTGTGCCCTTAGTTGTCCAAATTAAAACAGAAGATCAGTAGAATAATAAATACCTTTTAAAAGTTTATTTTTAAAAAAAGAAATTTTTCTCTTCACCTCAAAAATTATCCAAAATATTAACTAAACTTTTCAAAAAGCACTAAGAGAAAAAGCCTAACCACAACAATATGTAATTGTCCATAAGAATTCACATTATAGTGAATTAATAGCTGAAATTAAGGGTGTATCTCTTGCTCTCTGAAATATGTTTGAAATGCAGGTAATATTTAGTTAATCTGAAATACAGGAGCTTATTGTAGGAATAGGTTTACATATAGGGAACACCTAAAGAGGTAAGATAACCTGAACTATTTGACACTTCTATAGTTATTAAAAGGTATTCTTATTTTTAGTGATGACATATACATTACAGTAACAAAACAGAGCTATTTAATTTTGCAAAGGATTTAAAATTTACCTCGTCTAAACTTTTCCTTTTTTTCTTTTCTGCGTAAAAAGGAAAAATCTAAAATGGAAATAGAGTGGGAAGACTGAATTTTCAGTAAGTTAAATAGCTTCCTAAATTCACACTTCCAGAGTAAAAATAAAACATCAAATAATTTATTTCAGAATAAAATTCCTAGTTTTAGAAAAAGCCAATGCTTACATATTCTAAAGAAAAAAAAAATCGGAGTAATATGACAGAAAACATGATGTATGAATACTTTGGACATAGATAGGAAATTTGCTTAAGGAGAGGAGGAATCATCCAAGCTATAGAACATCCCCATTGGAGATAGTATTGGACCTATGGGGTCATTGTTCACCATTGTTTTAACTCTGCATAAAATCATGCTGCCCTGTGACACCTCCCCAGTTCTCACCTTGGCTGCTCTTTCTCTCCTTTGTTAGCACAAATATTTAAAAAATATTATTATTCAGCCTATTGTACTACCAGTGCCAAGGATTTCTTTTTTACAAAGGTGTTTGCATTGAGACAACTGTACAGCACGAGCAAAACATGAAATGAACCGCACCCCGCTTCACCAGTGTCAAAGGGTCCTCAGTGCTTCAGCAGGAGCCCCGTTTTATAGCATAGGCTTTGGGTCAAGAGGGAGGCTGGGTGTATAGTGCAGAGGCAGAGAGATTGAGGAATTGAGATGAGATGAAGAGTCCTAAAAATAAACAGATTAAAAACACAGACTTGATGACTGAGAAACTGTCGCCTATTTCAGAGATGTTTTATCAAGCTGATGAATGGTGTGAAATTTTCCTAGTGACAGGTCAATAAAATGAGGCAGCATTCAGTGGATTACTTGGGCAAGACCTCAGCTGTACCAGTTTGCAGAATACTCTGTAGAACATGTATATGTACATCTACATGTGTATGTGCACACATATATAATGTACAGACACACAAAATGCCTTGCTCAAAAGGTCACATACAAGCCAGGACAGCTTAAAAACAGACAGAACGTGTATGTCAAAGGCATCCATCAAGATATATGCTTGCTGTAGATATATATTGCTTGTGTGTAATTTTTCTCTTAAGCTAAATAGCAAGCATGAACTGCAGGCAGTGGAAGATAAAGGAAACCTAGGCCAGGAAGCTTAGCTGTCAGTATTGGAACAAAACTGCAGTTCTGCTCACAAAGCAGTAGGATTTGACATGTTAAAGTAGTTATGTAATGCATGAAAACCTGACTGATTTTTCATACAGTCTCATGCAGACATAATGAATTAACATACCGAGCTGCAAATATTTTTTGAAAGTTTGTTGAAATTATGGCATATTCTGAAACCTATAAACAAAGTAAATTGCTCATAATGGTATAGAAGCTGGTGGTAGTAGAAAAAGTGAAGACTGTGATTAAAATTCTAAACCAAGAAGTTAAGCAGGTATTATGTTGTGAAATTAATCTTTGTCACCCTACACTGTAGCTACTAACTACCATTTGTGTTTTAGGAATTTTTTCAAGGTTGGTTCTGATTCTGTGCCTGAAAGGACCACAGTTAACCTACATAAGTCAAATGATTCTGGGGAAGCATTTTCTCTTCTGTGATGGTATTTCTAATAAATGAGTCTTCCTTTCCATTAAAGCAGAGATAAGTGTCTTCACACAAAAGACGTACTAAAAAATTCAGTTTTCTTTTTCTCAGAAGTATGATTTTCTTGTGATTCACATCAGTAAGATTTTACAGTAGAAAATAAGTCTTTTAACTCTTAAATTGCCATGAAAAAATGCCATCATACTTGGGGATTTGAGATGCTACCATTCTCAGACTTTGACAATACAGATTATAAATGAGTCAGCTGTTTCTAGTTTTACGGATTTCTATGGAACATATTGCTTGACTACTTGCATTCCTACATTTCTGAGAGGCTTTTGATTATGATGGCAATTTTACAGTTTTCCATATTACATGATCCTGAATTATATACGAGGTAGAGTGTCATGGAATGTGTCCAAATGTATTACATCCTATTACTACTGTAAGAGCAACAGAATTTTTTGTCACATAACCTGGCCAATTTCTGGTTCTACATCATTGCACATTTGCCATATTATACTTACTTTACTAGTTCCACAGGTACATTACATGCTGTAATGGTTTTCTAGGCTTTGTTTGGCAAATGATGAGTTCTGAGTCTTGAAGAACAATGGCTCTTAGTCATTTATATCTTTTATTTCTTATTATATGATGAGTAGCATCAATAAAGCTTATATCTCCTTGCTGGTGTTCCTGGTGTTTTGAGATCATTAGCAGTGGAGGCTTAGGTTAGAAAATTTTCACAGATGTTGACTTCACATGTGTATTCCTGCCTTATCTGTTCTGCACTTTTATGTGCGCCTGTTCTGTTCCTTGCACTTTTCTCATCTTCTTTATTTGAAAGTAAATTCTTCATTCAGTAGGGTTTTTTCTGTAATTTAAAATTATTTTAACCTTGTAGCAATTTAACATTGACCTATACAAATTAGCACAGAACTTATGTGATTAAATTTCTTGTCAAAAGCAATGCATTTTTCACCGATTGGACAAAGATGCAGTTTGGACAAACCTGAACAATCTGCACTTGAGCATCTTGGTTTTATTTTGTCCCATCTTATCTTCCAACATAAGTTTTCATTATTATCTTATCCTAATGAACTGTTTGAAAGGCTTAGGTTGGTCTTTCATTGGTGAAGAAATCGAGTCCTGTATTTTCCAGGGAGCTTGGTACTGCATCGTCCAGGAGAATATTCCATAGCATCAAAAGAAATTTGATTATTTTTCCTTGCCTTGATTGTCAGTCAGTGACAGAAATCCCTGAGTTATACCTGTATAAATGTCTAGGATGCCAACTGAAGATGGTAATGACCATCAGATGACAGCAGCAGAACTCAGGACAAATAATTTTTCCTTTCATTTTTAAAACCCCATCAAATATTTCCTACATCTTATAAATATTAAAATAAGTGTTGCATCTTTTGCTGATAGGTTCATAATAACATTCATGATATCTTTGTCTGGAATTTCAAACCATTAGTAGAAATTGATAGCATAATCATCAGCTACATAACCTAAATTTGTAGGATCAACATGTTCAGCAGCTTATCTCAAAGATAAACTGGAGTGATCCTGTCACTAATTTGACTATATCTGAGCATGCACTTTGATATGGTAAGTATGACCCAGTTTTCTTCAATCATGAATAATGTATTGCATTAATCACTCTTGCCATTCCCTTATTCCAGGCTCTGAAATCTTACAGAAAGTGAATTGCACCATCCAGGTTTATTGACAATGGCAAGATCCTCATACTGTTGTAACGTAAGGATGGCTGTAGGGTGTTTTGGCTGGACCAGAATTCTCCTTAGCCATGCATCTTCACTCTGATGATGGCCACTGTAAGCTTCTTTAAGCTTAAAGACATTATTTAATATAAATGCAGGTGACACATATTTAAATATTCTACGTGAGTTAACTAACACATGCTATCTGTAATGAAAGAAGTATCCCTGAAACTGTTCTATTATTTCTGCAATGATAAATATGCAATTTTTTTTTTTCTATGAATGGTACTTTCCCAAAGGAAAAGTGTCCATAACTGCAGCCAAGACTGTTGTTTGCTGTGGGCTTTCTCCATGTGTAACTTGTTTGGCCCTTTGCCATGGTGGTCTGGCAATCTGGATTTGCCTGTGTGTCAGAGCCCGAAAGCTGTATAACTTGGAAGATAAGGATGCCACTGCCTAAAAGCAGGGGATTGCTACATTTTAGTGGCATTTGGTAGTTTTATTATACTCAAACTTTTAAGTTTTCCTAGTCTTCTCTTCCCCAAACCCTCCTCCTGTAACAAGTGTCCTGTCCTGCCATGGAAGTCACTGATTTTTATAGAAAATTACCCGTCTGAATTTTCAGGGACACAAAATTATATCCCTGAGTGACGAAGTTCAAGATTTTTCTTTTATTTTTTGCCTTGCTTTAGATGCTGTAAAGCAGTTTAACCTAGAAAAGATTTCAGGATTTCCTGAGGGGTGGAAACTGAAGACACACAAGAAATTCACATTTTATGCAGAAAGATTTTAAACTGAAAGACTAATCAGCACTCTCAGGAGATGGGAAATGGGTGTTTGAAGCAGAAAAGACTGAACTTCGAATCCTGTATCTCACTGAAGGGAGATATCGCTTTGGAGCTAAAGGAGACACAAAGTAGGATGGTGCAAGTAAAGGCTGAAGTATCACATAAACGGAGTGGGGCTGACAGAGGGACAGCGCCAGGCTGTAGGAAGTCGCGCTGTGAAGCAAGAAAAAGGGATTGTTGTGTTAGGTGAGAAGAAATAAGCCCCATAGCGAAGGCCTGCTGCCATGACCCCGGCAGAAAGACACGTATCGCGGACACATTTAATTGTGTGGCGCTCAGTAACGGCGGGGAGAACGGCCGCATCCCGGAGGGCAGAAATCCGCTGCCCAAGGGGACAGGAGCCGTGAGGACACAGGCGCGGGCTGGCCGAGGCGGGACGCCGCCTCTGGGGCTGCCAGCGGGGCAGGAGAGGTTCCGAGACCCCCGGCCCAGGCTGGGATAATCCTCGCCGGCTCCGAGGAGCGCGGCCCAGCCCGGCTCCCCCTTCTCGCCGTGCGAGAGCGGCCGCGGCGCTGCGGCCGCCCTGGGCCGGCCTCCTTCTGCCAGCCGAGTCCCCTCCTCCCTGCTGCCTTCCCGGCGGCGGCGGGGGCGGTCGCGGGCGGCCGAGCCGCTCGGGGCCCGGCAGCGCTGCCCATGGGGGAGTGCGGGGTGTCCCCCCAGGTCCAGCTCTTCCTCCGCGCCTGCGAGCAGGGCGACTGCGAGACCGCCCGACGCCTCCTGGGGCTGCCCGACGACGGCGGCTCCGCCGACCCTGCGGCCCCCTCCTCCTCCTCGTGCGGCCCTGAGGAGGTGGCGGCGGAGCCCCGCGGCGAAGCGTCGTCCCCGCCGACCCCCGCCGTGCCCGTGGACTGCACGGACGAGGCCGGCAACACGGGGCTGCAGTTCGCCGCGGCGGGGGGCCACGAGCAGCTGGTGCGGTTCCTGCTGCGGAAGGGCGCCTCGGTGCAGAGCAGGAACCACTACGGATGGAGCCCCCTCATGCAAGCGGCCAGGTAACGGGGGAGAGGGAGGGAGGGACCAGGGCCGAGGCGGGGGTCTCCGACCGCCATCCCGCCTCGCAGCGCAGCATCGGCCTAGTCGGCGGCAGCCCCGGGGCGGGGAAGGGAGGGAGGGCCGCCGAAGCTCTGCCTTCCCCGCCCCCGGGCTGCCGCGGGCGCTCGGCTCCCTCTCCCACCGAACTGCGGTTCCCGGGCCGAGGGAGGGCGCCCGGGAGCGCTGGGGAGCTCCGGACGAGTCAGCGTGGGGGAGACAGAGAGGGCGGGCGCCATGTTGAGGGCCGCGGTCGGTCGTCGCCGGTGGAGCCCGGAGTTGTCCCGGGGGAGCGGCGTGGGTGAGGAAGGGCTGTCCAGTGTAGAACTGGCTAAGTGTTATCCTGGGGCGTTAGAAACTTTACATGTTAAGGACGCGGTGTTTGAAGCAGTGCATGCTGTTTCTTGGTTAAGCCAGCGCAAAATTGGAGATAATGTGAACACGAAATACTGCTCTGTGACAATAGGTATATACACGTAGCCTTACTTAATTTTCTATGTTTTTTTTGGTTTCAGGGTTTTTGTTTTTGTTTTTGTTTTTTTTTTTTTTTTGTATGTGTGTGTCTTGTTGAAAACTACATCTGATGTAAAACATACTGAAGGGAACAGAAACAAGCAATTTTACTTGACTTGCCCACGTTTGCCTAGGTGTCTTGCTGGAGGATAGGGAAAATCATTGCTGAGGGTTTTTAATGACACACCGTTGTTTTCTGCATCGATGATGCTGTCTTTTGCGTAACCCACTGCTGGACTGGTAGGTTCCTGTGTTGCTAATGCTGGTGTTGGTGCTTGTCTTTTCCTGCAAGGACACCTTGCGCTCACAGGTGTGTTTTGCAGGGTTGGAGGGCATTGCTGTCCTATAATAACTGAATGCTTAATCAAGAGAAGAAATGGTTTTTGTTGTTCTGGTGGTGGTGGTTTGGTTTTGGTTTTTTGAGGTTTCTTTTTGTTGGTTTTTTTTTTCATTTTTTTGTTGTTTTGTTTTTGTTTTTAATTTCATAACATTAATATGCTTGGAAGAAAAGAATCTATTTCAAAGTCAACATTTCTCTTTTCAATTAATGGCCAGAGAAAGTTTCCAAAGAATGAGTCACACAGCTGGTTTCCCAGCAAGAACAAGGAAGACAAGGTTCAGCAATTTGGTTACTTTATGCAAGTTGAAAAAAAAAGAAAAAAGTTACAGAAAAAGTTTTAGATTTTTTTTTTCCCTTTAATGAAAACCATATGCTCATTCCCTAAAAACAATAAAGTCAGATGAGTATAACCCCTCTCACTGCTTTCAAGAAATTACTGGCTGACATTTGAAAAGTACGGTGTATATAGTTGAAAAGTGTAAAGCAGAAGTACATGTTTCTCTTTTCTTTTTAATGGATAACCAGAAAAGAAACACAGTGTTTGTACAAAGGTAGGCTTTAGACTTAATGTAGCTGTTTAATTTTCTGGCTGTGATTAGCTGTATTGCAGTTGAACAGGAGGTAACATATATGCACAAAGTTAACTGCGTGCAAGGGTTGCAAGCTCTACTGAGGTGATGCAGTGAAGGGTACCAGGACAGACCTTGGGAGTACACAGGCCCCAGAGGCTTCCTCCTGCAACTGTGTACTTTCTGGAAGGAAGCTAAGGACTTTGGGGCTCGTGGTTGCTTTAAGTGGTTAGTAACATTTTTTGGGGTTTCCTCAACTAACATTTGCTTTGCTGTTGTGTACAAAGGCTGCCTTCAAGGTCAAAGTTGGGTTGTGCTAAGTACAGTGTGCATGAGTGTTAGTTAGTGCATGATACCTGCAACAAGAGCATGACCCATACATCCTGTCAAGGTATTACATTTATTAAAATATATTTTAATAAAACATATTTAATAAAATATATTTAATAAAATATTAAAATATGGGGTTGCCATTTTCTCACTGATAATTGACTGATTTGGTGTGTGGCTTACATGATTATCTTTTGCTTACTGACAAACTAGCAGAGCCTCTGACATTCAAGTGATATAAAAACTGGTTTGCTGGTAAAACTGGTGTCAGAGTTCAGTACTGTGATCAAGCTCTTGTAGATATTCCACACAAGGAGGGTTTGGTGCCAGGTTTCCTTATTGGAAGATACTTGATATTACAAGGTTTTAACTTATCCTCGTAATACAGCAGTCTCTTGAAATCATAGCGCAAGCCTGACATAACAGCTGCAACAGACAGTTGAATCACATGGCACACCCATTACCAGTCCCTGTATTCTCATCACCACAATGCTGGGTGTTGGAAGGAATGGGTTAAAAAACACAAAACTGTTGAGGAGGATTGTAAGTCGCTCAAGTCATCTTGCAGACAGGAGTAATTCTTGAGGAGCCTTGTGTGAACTGCAGGCCAGTGGTCCTTTAGCATGAGCTGGTAATGGTGAGTGCTTCTCCACTTCTCTATCTCTGCCTGTATGTTGCTTTGGAGATCCCCCCGGGTTCCTGAGATAACAAATGAATTTACTCTTTGCATTCTGGCTGCGGGAGTTTGTGGTTGTTCTGGCTGCATGCTTGTGTCAGCTTATGCACTGGGTATCCCCAGTCAGCAGGAAGGAATATGTGGCTGGAAGCCAACTCAGGTGCCTTTCTTAAAATTCATTTTCTGGTTGCTCAGTTTTGGTGCTTGGTGTTGTGCTGTGTATGTGACCATGCTGGTCTTTCTGACTGAGGAGCAGAATACTTTCCATTGATTGTTTTAGGGAAGGCCATTCACATGGACAGTTGTCCCACTCTGCTTGTAAGCCATTTCTCTTAAAGATCACCTCTGGTCCCCTTGGTATTGAGGGAAGTTTAGCTAACTTTACAACAGTGGTGGTCACTCACCGTTTTCTTCTCTGAGCTTCATGGGCACATCTGTGTTCACTGAGTCTTCTTCCATTATGGGATTTCATTGGTAGTTAACAATTGGAAAACAAGGGATAATACAAATATAGAAGACTGACTCTCCAGTTGATAAAATGGTCTTTTTTTTTCCTTAATTAGCTGGCTAAAGACTGACTCTTTGCAGTTTTTATTCCATTTGTTCAATAGTAATGAGGGTACTTAATAAAGATCTCTGGAAACAAGCTGGCTTTGATCTGTTAATGTGGTACAGCTGTGGAAATAAGAGGATGACAGTGATGCTCTGGTTCATGGAAGTTATGAGTTGGTGCCCTGCAGCAGGAAATGAGGCTGGCACTTTGTTGCTTTGAGCAGACCATCCTCTTCAAAGGTGCCTGCTTTATGAGCATGGTCACTGGTACATGTGGAATGGTTTAGTTTACAGTCCTCAGCTGATGATTGCTCTCCTCCAGAAAGGTGCCCATTGTCATATTCAGAGATGTGTGTATGATCCCTCAAAGTGTACGTATTAGTCGATAGGCAAATTTGGTAACTAAGTTTTCTAGGTTCAGAGTGTGTTGTTTTTTTGTAATTCAAGGTGTTAATTCTCTTCCGTATCTCTTTCTCCCAAGGTTTGGACATCTAAATGTGGCCCACATCTTGCTGGAGAATGGTGCTGATCTCAATGCACAGAACAAGTTAGGAGCCAGTGTCCTCACAATGGCTTCCAGAGGTGGTCACATCAGCATGGTGAAATTCTTGCTGGAATCCGGAGCTTTTGTGGACAATTATGACCATTTTAGCACAAATGTACTTAGCAGCAGCAGAGATGACCTTCCTGATATCACTCCACTGATGGCAGCTGCTCAGCATGGGCATGAGGCAGTAGTACATCTGCTGCTAGACTGGGGAGCTGATTGTAACTACTCTTTAAAGACAATAGGCTGGAGTCCTTTAATGCTGGCAGCTGTTAGTGGAAAGGTGTGCTTGGCACAGCAGCTCATAGAGAAAGGTGCCAATCCTGATCACTTGAATGTACTACATAAAACACCTTTTGAAATCTCTGTTGGTTTCAAACACAAAGACATGAAGGACTATTTGGAATCTCTCACAACCATCAGGCCTCAGGCAGGTATGGAATGTTATTTTTTTTGTCTCGCTTTCTTGCACTTCTGATTGTGTATTTAGAAACTGAGGAGCTTATTTTATATGGGCATGATATTCTTTGTAATTTGCAGCTGGATTTTTGAAAGTGTTGGGGTAGGCACATCTTCTTCAGAAGAGGTATGAGTGCCCAACTTCAGCAGATTTTTTTCCATGTTAGGATAAAATTTCTGTCTGTATGTGGCTGTTTTGGGGACACTTTTCAAGATATTTATGCAATAAATATTTTCAAGATATTCATGCAAACCAGCACTGGGAAGTTCTTAACAAAAGGGTTTGAAAGAGCTGGATTTTCCAGTTTTGGACTGCTTGCTATGAAATATAAGTATATGGCTAGCTCTAGAAGGATCACTTTCCACTGCCATGTGGACATGTCCAAAACTGTTGTCTACATTTGGTGTCACTCCTGCAGGTCAAGCTTCCTTTGAACTTGAAGAAGTAAGACCAAAAATCAGACATCTGTTTCTGCTGTAGAGGTGTTAACTCAGATATTGACTTAGAGGTTATTGGAGCTTTCACGCAGCCATGCTGCCAGGCAGAACTGATCCATTGTAGATGTTTGCTCATGACCAGTCTCTTGAGGAACAGGCATCAGTTGGTTAGAGTACACAGAGATTCACGGGATTCACAGTCCAAGTGTCTGCATGTACAGGATGTATGTGCAGGAAGAGCTGGCCTCATGAATCTTGAAAATGTTCTGTGGTCATATGACTTGAAGAATTGAAGGACCCTGTTTAAGTGAGGGGACTGGGATTGCTTTAAAGATTAATGTTTGTCAGTTGTGCTGCGGGGGAATTTCCATCAGCAGGAAGGTAGTAACTCATTTGGGCAGAGAGGGGAGTAAAAACATTATTCTTCCACACAAATTTCTGCATTGGTTTTTGACCATACTTCAGTCTCCTCCTGGCGCTGGAATCTTGAATACCCCGTGAAGAAGAAAGATAATTTCTGTCATATGGAAGACAGGAAAAAAGGGGCTTTTTGTCTGATCCATTGGCGTAGGTAGGGCGAATTGCCTCCTAGGAGAAAGCAGCTCTCTTCCCACTGCTGTTCTTAGTAGCAAATTCAGAACTACCTGGAACGGCTTGAGTGTTCCTATCCTTGTCCTTACATAGGCTTACCCAGATGGCAGTCTTTCCTTCTGGCATCTTCTCATGGTCTGCTCCCTGAAACTGCCTCTCTTCCAGGGCTTTCACATGGCAAGTATGGAGCCTGGTCACTTCCTAAACTAGTCTTTTGAAATCTGTTTTACAGGGGTGAGCTCATACACACAGTTCCTTCTGTAAGACCAGTTTCTCAATCAGGAGAAAATGCAGGACCTGTCACTTTATTTCCTGGTCTTAAAATGAGAGTTTCTTGGAGTATTTTTGGCTTTTCAGCAATTATTTTTGTTCAGCCTATTAAGGTGACTTCCTCTGGAATCAAACTGTGAACATAAACCTTCTCTGTATTTCATAAAAATGCCAGAATTGGGCTCATGAAATCTCTCAATGTCTCCTTGTTTTCCATAAAATTTTGTTACCCTATTGATTCTGCAGTAATAATTTCTCTGTAATAATCTGGAAGATAGATGATGGTATTTTCTGGCATGAGTGGAAGGTGAAAAATATGTCACTATTTTTCCCTCATATAGTGTCAGAAATTTTGAAGCACTGGTAAGGCATGTGAAAAGAATGATTCTTCACTCAAAATATTTCAATTTGTAGTAATTACAGTTCTTATTATGGGGATGGTTATCTGGGAACTGAAGAATATAATTTCACAAGTAAATTGACACTATTATTTTTGTGACCTTTCCAAATTAACCTGGAAATACTCAAGAGGAAATAAAACTGGAGCAGCTTGTAAAACTCCTTTTGAGTCACCTTTCAAAATAATCCCATATTATTTGAATGTTTGCTATTGTACAAGGAATTTTACCAGATCACAGACCCATATTGTAGTTCTTTAGTGGATATTTTGGACTTCCAAGCAGGAAACAAAAGCATTTCCAAACTGATAAGCCTGTGCTGGTACCTTATTATAGTTTCTAGCTTTAGCTCAGAAGTGCACAGAGGACCTTACAGGTGAGTCATTCTTACCAAGGGTAATAAAGAAGTTGTCAATAATTTCTTTGTTCTTACTAAATGCATGCCTAAACATATGTTTTATAGTGCTTTAAATTTTTAATAGTTTTTCCTTTAAAAATTCTACCAGAAATTTTTGCCCTTTTTTTTTTTTTTTTTTTTTCTGATTGCTAATAGGAATGTTTACATTCTTTCAGATTCAGAAAAGAGTCAACCTGATGTCTTTCATGCTTTGAAACTGGGTAAGTACTGCCTGATTCTTCCACCCTGTCTAGTTTTGTCTATCAAACATGTCTGTTTGATAGCATGGGAAACATGATTTTTGTGTTCCCACTTTTCACATGTGAGCTACCAAAACATCTTTGTGGGAAAGCCTCAAGTCTGTTAGATTTTTAGAGTGATCATGTGCCCTTCTTCTACCCCTGTGATTTTCGAGATTTACAGATGTTAGTGCTGGGTCAGAAGAAATATTGTAGGAGGGGCCAAATAAATACTGCTAGGCACACTGAGTTTCAGCTTTTTACTTGGCTATGGATGGCAGCACTGTTAAAAAAGCAACGCATTAAGTTAAGGAGTGTCCAGGGTTCAAAGTAAATTCTGGTGTCTCTGTAGGTTCCAGGGTTTCTGTTTAACAAAGTCTGTGCTCTGGGTCTGTGTTAAAAAAGTCACCTGCTGTCTTTTACCAAATTGGAGCATACAAATAATAGTTGTGTGCTTTTCTATCATTCCTATTCCAAGAAATTAGCTGAGTGGCATTGGTGGGTGTGAGTTTCAGTGAGTGCATTCAAGTGGCTGCAGGGTTTGTCTGGGATTCTGACTGAATTTCCAAGGAAAATATTCATGCCTGTGATTGAGTTGAAAGCAGCCTATGCCATGAAGTAGTTTACCTTCTGAAGGTCTTTATAAAGGTGAAGATTTTTCCATTTGCATGACAGTTGATGATTTACTTGTTCTTGCCCCTGTTCCTGTTGTGGTACACACAGTTATGCAGTTGTTGTTTTTTTTTCTTTATCTTCTTCTCTGCTTTTGCCTGCCATAGGACATCAAAAAAATACAGGATGTCGGTAAGCTTAAGCTCTCTGTTTAAGGTGATCATGAATACCTCATACATATCTTAAAAGTGGTCCTACTTCAAGATTTAGGAAAAAACACACAACCTTGTTCAAATATGTTCAGTAATGTATTTCATACTGCTTTTCCTAATCTAGACAGGAACTCAAGTGACTAGCAGCTCCTTTATGTGGAAACCTGAAAATTAGATTAACTTTTAAAGAACTGCAAAGATGACTAATGATGACAAACAACTTTACTCTTGAGCAAGGAGTAGGGAAGTTTAGTATTGGAGGCGTAGCTCAAATAGAGGAGGCAGAAAAAAAGATCATTGAGAATATAAGAAAGTTGAACTCTGGAATAAACTCCATGGGATCTTGTGCAATTCTATCAGCAGAAGTTTTTAGAAGCAGGGAGCTATCTCTGTAAGAGGAACTTAAGGGTCAGTGTGAGACAGGGCATTATTCTACCTGTTTAAGGCAGTGGATGGCCTCCAACATCTTTTAGAGTGCCATTGCATCTACCTACTTAGATTCTAAAATCATTAGTTCTGTGGTTGCAGCCTGTGGAAATGGAACAGGGATCTTTGAAGGAAAAGTCATGATGCCTCACTACTATAAATTTTCCCTACATGACATCATCTTACAGTAATTTAATAGAAATATTCTTTGTTTGTGTCTTCACATGCAGGATACACTTTCTTAGCCTTTCTTAGTCATTCATTTAAAAAATAATTCTTGTAATGGGATTTCACCTTAAGTGTACAGGTAGAGAGAAAATGAAAATACAGTGCCTCATGCAATTTTATGTAGGCTGGAAAGATGTACTAATTAACTAACATTTAGGTTATGTTTTATCACTGTTTTTCAGGAAACTTTCAGCTGGTTAAAGAGATCATTGATGAAGATCTGAGTCAGGTTAATATTACCAATGTTGACGGTGCATCTCCTTTAATGATTGCAGCTGTAACTGGACAGCTGCCCCTTGTTCAGCTCCTTGTTGAGAAAAAGGCTGATATTGATAAACAGGATAATGTTCATGGCTGGACAGCACTAATGCAGGCCACATACCATGGGTAAGATATGTGCTCTCTTTGTGTCTAGCAGTAAAGAAGTTTAATTTTTCTTACATTCAAATAGAAAAAACCCTTTTTGATACTGACTCTAGAAGCAGAGAGGACTTACAAGAAATTAGGAGACTCATGACCTCAGTTTTTCATGACTCTTGCACTGCCTTCAGCTTTTTGGAGCAGATCTGAGTCATGTTTTGATCACCACAGTATAAGAAAGACATTAAACTATTAGAGAACGTCCAAAGGAGGGCAGCACAGATCATGGAGGGCCCTGAGGGGAAGCTGTGTGAGGAGTGGCTGAGGTCACTTGGTCTATTCAGCCTTGAGAAGAAGTCTGAGAGGAGAACTCGCTGCAGTCTGCAACTTCCTCAGGAGAGGAAGAGGAGAGGCAGACACCAATCTCTGTGGTGATCAGGACCTGAGGGAGTAGCCTGAAGTATCAAGGCAAGGTTTAGGTTGAATACTAGTAAAAGGTTCTTCCCTCAGAGAGTGGTTGGGCACAGGAATGAATTGGTCACAGCACCAAGCCTGACAGAGTTCAAGGAGTGTTGGAACAAAGTGCTCAGAGACATGGTGTGACTCTTGGGCCAGAACCTGGGTTCAGTGATTCTCGTGGGTCTCTTCTAAGTCAGGTTATTCTGTGATTCTGTGATGTTTGGAGTTTAGAATGAATAGAGCATTTGGGAACCTTAAGCAAGCTCAGTAAGTACAGGGAACATAGTGCTCCAGGCTGTCCCCAGGAGTCTTGCACACATTTCAGCTTCCATCCTTTGACGTTTTTTAGTATTGTGAAAGATACTATCACCCCTCCTGCCAGGGTTGTAAGCCTACATGAAGCTGTGAAACTTAAAGGCAATCAGCCTTCCATGCGCAACATTTACCAGTCTTAAAACCATTCCTATGTTCTCCTACAGCTTTTAGTTTTCATGGAGTTTTTGGAAATGGAACCAAAAGAAATGTTATTTTCTGTAAAGCTTCTTCCTAAATCTAAGTAGATGGTTAGGAGTCAGACCTCAGAAATTGCCCCAGCTGGTACTTCACATGTGGTATCTATCATATACTTGACACTCTCTGAATACAGGATACTCAGTTTAGGAAGGTGAACTTTTCTTTGTTGTTGTAGAAGAGGCCCTCAGCAAGGTGAAGGTTCTCTTCAGTGGTAGTGCATTAATTGTATAAATGCAGGTATTCTGCGCCAGATTTTATTTCTGGTCAGCAAATCTCCTTGGACTATGCAATAAAGAGAGGAAAAATAGGAGGTCAAGTTGTTTGCCTTGTGAAACTTTTCTGAAGCAGTTCTTGGGACGTTTATTGATAGTAGTGACAGACATTTCCACAGAAGTCCACTAAGATCAGTTTTTCTGGTGCAGCTGTTTCACTTAGCAGCAGTCACCCAACACGCAGCTGGAATAGAAGCAGCCAGCACAAAGTGATGGGCAGGACTGCTGGTATGTCCTCTTGCTGGTACTACTCAGGTACTTCTCTTGTTTGTTGAAGTGCACACAAAGCTGAGTCCTGCATGTTTTCAGATACTGGCTGTTCAGTTTACTGGAAGACTGGGTTATGAAGATTCCTTTCCCTAGTATATCAGTCAGTCTTCATAGTTAGGAAGCTTTGTTAGTAATTTTGTTAATATGCTTAATGTTTGAGGTAGTGGAATTTTAGGCGTCTTTGGTATTGTTCATGCTTAAGTAAAGCTATCTAAAGGACACTGTCTTAGTGAAAAGACCAGAAGGATGTCCCAGCCCTGGAAGTAAGGGTGTGACTTCTTGGGAACTTACAGCTATCCATGAAGGATAAAAGATACCCCTAGTCACCCAAGATAATCCCAGCATCACAGCCATCTATGAAACCATCTCAGTGCTGTCTGGTGTCATAGGTAAATAGTGACAGCCAGACTGCATCCAGGAACATCTGGATCAGTAGAAGAGCAGCATGAATGCTGCAGAAATACAGTTGCTGTGCTAAGTTTTACTCTGATGAGCAATCATAGTACAAGTGGTGGTGGTACACTGGCAGTGTATAGGAGCCCTGTGTGTAAAGCCACATTCAGAGTGCCCTAGTGTGGGTGGAATACCTCAAGTGCATAAATAAGTACATATCTTGTAATTCTGTGCTTTTTATCTGAGCCTTTTTCTTAGCACGGAGAGTAGAAAATTTTCATAACATCTGGAAATCTTTGGCCTCCACAGAGCCTCAGCTAACCCTTCAGCAGGACCACCAATAGTATGAAGGGTCTTGGGCTTGAAAGAGGGAGCAGGCAAGGTCTCTCTGAGCCAGAGGCACTAAAAAATTGTGTCTCTCCGGGCTCTCAAGGTGCAGGACTGGAAAGCAGGATGGAGGGATGATAATTTTAAAGAAGAGGAGAAAAGTAATAGGAAATATGCAGAGGAGTTGTGGTGAGGATAAGCAGAATTTTTGTTAAAGGAGTAACAATCCTCCATTTCAGGCTGATATTGTGTGGAGTGAGTTCAGGAGTGGAAATGTCATCTGTATAAGAAATGATGCTCTGAAGTAGAGATGTTGAGATTCATTTTTCAGCTTCATTATTAGAAGCTGAAGTTACCTGTTGGTGCTTGAGAATGTTTTTCTCTGTGTTGCTGATGCGTGTCAGAGTTTGATTTTGTACAAGGTCAGTCACTGCTCAAGAGTTTTGTATTAAATATATTTTCCCTAGCTTTGTTGTCTGTTCTGTTATTTCATAGGCTGAATTAAGTATTATTTTTAACTCACAAGGAGTCCTGCTTATTTATTCAGGTGTATCAGAGGGGAGAGGGGCTAACTGGAACAGGATGGTGAGTGTTTTTTTTGCAGCTAGCTTTGAGGAGCTTTTGTTGGAGGTGTTTGTATTAGTTGGCATTTAATGTTGATTGGTTTTGCATTTTAAACACCTCAGGGAAGTGATAATGTGCCTGCTCAATTATATAATTTATAGCTGTAATTAGGTGAAGTACTGCTTGAAGTTTAAAAGTTATCTTCAGTCAATTTGGTTTTTCTGGGTGCAATTTCTTAATGTGCAAGTTGTGAAAATGATGTTGCACTGAAGTATTAGTGGTAGCATATGATGACTACTGAAATGTCCTTTGTTGTTCCATCTGCTTTTCTGCCCTAGGTATTCATTGGCTTTCATGGGAAAGGTGTTCAGCAATATATTGCAGTCATTTCCAAAGGATCAGCTTAAGAAACTGACTATTCAAATTAGGCCTTTAAGGCTAACTGTCTGCATGTCAATTAATGTAATTCATCGTGAGTAAACAGTGACTGACAAAGGATTTGTGGGAGCTTTTGAAGAGGTCGTGAACAAATTCTACACTAAGTTAGCTGTAGAACATGTAAAACTGATCTCTGATGGAGGAGCAATGTTATAAAAGGTTGAAAATGGAGTATTGGGGGCTTCTTTCTTCATTTACTTGTTCTTTAATATGATAAATGTCTTTTTTTCTTCCCTTAAAGAAACAAAAATGTTGTCAAGTACTTGTTAAATCAGGGAGCTGATGTTAACCTTCGTGCAAGAAATGGATACACAGCTTTTGACCTGATAATGCTGCTGAATGATCCAGGTATGCTATTTCAAAATGCTCTGGAAAAATGTACAACATAAGCAAATACATATTCTTTCAATCTAGAAAATACATTGCAGTTGCTAATATCCTCTCATGTCCAGGCTGGACTGGACTGAGAAAGGACACTCTGAAAGTGGTGGGGTTAGAGTTAATTGGTTAGATGAGTATACCATCTGATACACTCATGGGTGATACATCATGAGATGGGTTAACATTTTGTGCATTCCTCTTGCCTTTGGTTCTTAAGATTCTTGGAAACTGTGCTGTTTGTGTCACCAGAGCCAGCTGAGTGGCATTTGATTGTGGACGCACTGGTATTCTGTAGTGTCATTAGCACAGAGCTATGAGCAGGAGCTAGAAATTGCCCCTTGCCAGAAAACACCAAAGGGACAGCGCAAGGAGAGCGCAGTAGGAACAGAACTAGGCAATTCCTGGCTGAACCTCCCTCTAGTTCTGCAAAGGCCGAGAATAAATCACACCGTCAGGGTTCAGGTTTGTGTGGGCGTGCTGTCAGACAAGGCAGCATGCTTTGGGGAAGCTTGAATGAAACACAAGTATTTTTTGTTGCAATTTGTTTTACATGTATAATTTGTTATTGTTAACCTTCCTTGGTAACTGACTTGATTTATCTGAAACCAAAACCATTACTGCTAATGAAGTCTCTGAATTTACATATTACGGTGATCTTGGTTACTAGCAGATTCTTTTCCATGTCAAAAGTAGATCACTAATAGTAGAACCTTTTAGACAATAAATACAGAGAATTATTATAGAATTAGTTTCTGTGACAGAATAGTTTGTCATGCTACTTCTTTCTCTTTCGTTCAGTTCTCTCTGCCTTTCTGAAAATCCTACCTGACTCCTGTACAAAATGCAGATTTACAGAATTTTTTTTTTTTTTTTTGCTTTCCTGTCTTCTGTCATGCTTGTTCTTTTTTTGTCCTCTTACTTTTTTTCTTACTTCTTTTTTGTCCATCTTTTTTCTTAACATTTCTTTTCAGTTCCTTTATTGTCCAGGCTGAGCATCTTCTTTCTCTTTGGGATTTACTTTCGAACTTCTTTTCTGCAACTTACGCTGGAAGAAAGAGTCTTCATTTTCCTTTAATCTATTCTGTGTCAGGTGAGAAAAGGGAGCATCTCAGTATTGTTCTTAACTTGTACAAAATGCGAGAGGAGGCAGTTCACTTGGTCACACATGACTGATTCCAGCTGAGTAGCATGCTTATTTTTATTGATAAATACCTTTAGAGAAATGATAAGAGCCCTCGTTGTGGGGAGAAAGCATGGGAAAATAGGTCAAGAAAGAAGGAAGTTTTGGGGTTCATTTGCTTTGTGTTTGAGAGGTAGATCAATTGCTGCTTATGGGATTAACAGGGAAAGTGTCAGTGGCTGTAGTTTGGAAAAGCAAAACAGGCCAAACATTATCTTAATTTGCTTCCTTTCAGACACAGAGCTTGTAAGGTTACTGGCATCAGCATGCATGCAAGTAGATAAAGACAAGAATAAACTGAACAACAGATCATCTCTGCCTTGTTCCAGAAGCAGGCAATCCTTAAATGTCCCAATGTTGCCAGATGACAAAGGAGGCCTAAAGGTAAATATATTCATTCTTGATAAAAACTCATTAATTCCTGTAATGCATAAACAGAGAAAGCTAAGCGTTTTGGATCTAATATGTAACTGGGTTTGTTGGGGAGTTGTGTGTGTTTCTGAATTCCTTGTTGACAGTGTGTTCTGTTTTTGTGGAGCATAACATGTATTCGCCTTTTTGTCAGGTGGCAAGGCAATGGGAAGGGTTTGCGTTGAAGCATTTCAGTGCCTAGAAATAGATTGCATGATTAAGTGGAAGGTACTGCGTTCATTCGTTTTGAACTCAGTTTCCATTATGATCTTACTTTTAAGTCTGGGCAGAGGGTAGACTCCTTCATCACCATAAGTGTTAACAGGCTGTTGACATTGAAAATTACAAAGATTATAGCAGAGATTTGAAGAGTTGTGGAGTGTGCACTTCAGGCTTACATGTCCTCTGGCATGCTGTATCCTTAACTCAAAACTGATGTTAGTAGGAAACAACATGGAGTTAGAATAAACGTATGCCAACTAAACAAAGATACTGCAACTTGCATTGACTGTTTGCAGAAGAGAAGGAAAAAAAGTAATTTTTGTAGTTGTTGTCATTATCGTTGCTTATTTCCAAGCATCAGTTTATTTAGGTGAATAATCTTATGGTGTATGTCAGAATTTCCTGGAGTCCATGATGTTGTCCTTTAAGTATAAATATTCCAGGATCTTGAAAAAAGTCATGTTAATTTCCATTTTTTTTTTGACATGAATTTTAAAGGCCATTTAAAGTTCTACTGTAGCTCAGATCTGTTTTGCAGATTTGACTGTGAAGGAACATGTGATTGTTTTCATATGATTATGCTGTTATTCAATATGATACAACTTCATTATCAATTTAGATGGACCTATTTTACTTAATGGGAAATTGACAGATTAGTTTATGGCTTTATGGAGTACAGATCTGTGAAAGTGTCCAGTTCTTTTTCTCAGGATTGGGATTAATGAGCAGAGAGACTGCTTTCGCATTTGGATTTAGGATGTTTATTTTTCTTATCTATATTACATTTTTTTAGACAATAAGCACTTCTACATACTAATCTAATGAGCTGCAAATGGCAAGGTAGGGCTCTGTCTATAAGGTCTTTTAAGTATAAACTGTTTAATTACCAAATGCTAACTAATTTATTTTTACTTTTAACCCAATAACTAAACACCCATGTTCCACACTGCACACTTCTCTATCTAATCACTCAATACTACTCAAAACTATGAAGAAGGAAGAAAGGCAGAGACAAGCTAACACCTTAGAGCCTCCATCTCGTCTGTCATTCACTACTATATCTCAAACTAAATTTTAAATATTTCACTCAGTGACTTAACATAATTTTATCTAACTCACACATGCACATTCTTTGTTTTATTTTTGGAGTTGTTAATATGTTTTTGTACTTGATATGGCTTTACACTCTTAGTTGAATCCTGCTTTAGTGGAAGTTTTTGTGGAAAAACAAACATAGCCTTTGCCTTAGGTTATTAGCAAAAACTGACTTTTAATTTGCTTTGTTTTTGAGTTTTTGATAGATGGTTTTAGATGTTGTATTGATGGGGTCAAATTGCTAAGTTAAAGTGACTTGAATATTGTTTTGACACAGAAAACATTTGGGTCTGGTGGCAAACCTTCTATCTAGGTAAAGTTAAGGCCTGGTTAGGGCCTAGGCTTTAAACTTGAAGGATATCTTAACTCATTTTTAAAACAAAGGGTCTAACACAGATCAACAATGGATTGGATTGCAACCCTTCCAGTGTTACAATACAATGGCTTGAATTAGGGTCATAGAAGATTGTGAGGTGAAAAAAAAAGATTTCTCAGTGATAAGAATATACACACAACTATTGACACAAATGTAATATTCTGGAATATTTTCATAATTGGTCTCAAAACTACAGAATATTGCAGTGCTTACTAGTCATAATCAAGCACTTTTTCAGCAGAAATTGTGTTCTGAATAGTTCTGTAATAAATATAACCTGGAATATAATCCATTCTTCCATCACTTTTTAATGCTTTACCAATCAGCCTATCTGACCACGAGGATCTTACATATTTACATTACTTTTACAAATACTCAAAAACGGTAAAAATGATATTTTCAGGTTTTCTGGCTGGAGAGCAGTGTCATAACAGCAATATCTCTTTGGGCCAGCATGTGATGAGAGGCTGTAGTGAGGGACCTCTCCTGGGATTTGTAGCAATAGTGTTTCTGTGCAGGCAGTGGCTCTGTGATGAGCTGGAAATGTAAACAAAAATACTTCTGGCAACTCAGCGAGTCCAGCATTTTTTTGTCTAGATCAGTGCAAATGACTGAATGTGGGGTCTGCAGGAACATGACGGTGTAAAAGTGAGAGGGAATTCATGAAGCTTACTTGGCTTTACATCAGGAGACAGAATAAACACGCCAAGAACATCTTTGACAGATGTTCAGTTCTCTCTTCTTTCACTTGGTGAAGAAGATCCCCTGATCCCATGGTCTCCATCAGCACCCAATTCCACTGCTTGATGCTTTTTGAGGTCAGAATATTTTTCACCCTGATTTAACCTATATCTCTTTTGTTGCCCATTAAATTGATTGATTCTTGTTCAGCGGTCACCTTCATTTTAATAAGAACTGTATAAATACTTTGAGAACTATCATATTATTTTTTTTTCTAGTCCAAACAAAATTGATTAATGCAAACTGTTTGTTGGTTTTGTTTCCTAAACTTTTTACTATTTCTTGTTTGTATGTTATCTGTGAAGATGAGGATTCTAAAATGAGTGATGAGACTCTGACTAGGATCACAGTATCACATAAACAAAACTACATACAAAAACTATGTCACAGATGTGTTTCCTATTATCAGTGAAATTCGCTTTTTTTTTGCAGCAGCAGTAACACTGTGCATCTATACTTAGTTTCTGCTATGTTGTGACTGATTTTTTTCTTTAGTACACCTGCTTTGTTCCTTTCCTATATTAGTACACTTGATTTCTTCTTGCATGCCAGCTTGACCTCTACTGAATAATGTTGATTTGGCAGTGTTTAAATTTAGAGTGTTAAAGATCCGTACAAAACTGTCTAGATGGATGTCTTCTACAGACCTCAGAAAAACATGTTATGTTTCTTTGTTGTAGTTGTTAGTGAACATTCCTAAACCTACTGCACAAAGTATGTGTTGGGGTTAGAGGCATAGAAAATAGGCCTTTATTTATCTGTGATGCCTGGCTCTGACACCCAAGAGAGCACTGAGTTTAGCCTGAAACCATGGAGACGGCTTTTGAAGTTAAGCAAAGAAACTAACAATGTGAGTAAGTTAGAGTTCTCTTAAATCACTGGATGAGAAAGAGTGTGGAGTTTTAGTTATATTAATAAGTGAATCCAAGATGGAGACTTTGGGGTGTTGTCTCTTCTTGTTCTTCTTTCTTCATCTTCTTCTCAGGGTTTTTGGGTAATAATGAACGATTGGATGGAAGAATCTGTAGTGCAGCACACAGGTGTCGGGTCAATGGGTCATTAAAAGAAGTAACTTACTTGGCATTTGATCATTGGATAATAATCCAATATAAAGACCAACATAAAAGACCTTGGAGAGGTTCTTCATTTTGCACCTTTCTATCTTACTGTATGTAGCTCCTTGTACTCTGTATATATGTAATATAGATAAGGAAAGAATAAACAACTGAGCGTGAACATGAGAAAATAGCCTCTGTATTGTCAGTCTTGGTCCTGGGGGAAAAAACCCAACCACCAGTGTCACCACGACAAGTATGTTCTTCCAGTTTGAGATCAAATAATTTGCAATTTGTCTCATTTTTTGGCTGTAGTCTTTTCCTTTTATTAATTTTACTTGAAGCGTATGTTTCTCAATTGTTTGATGAATGCTACATGAAATAGCAATAAAAGCTTTATTAAAATCAAACTGCATTCCAGCTTTTCCTCCCTTCTGCTCATTTGACTGGTTACTCTGTCAAAAAGAGATTCATTTGGTAGAATTTATTTTCAACAAACCTATTCTGGCTGTGTCTTATGAACTGTGATGACATACAAAGTTTTTTCAGTTATGCCTTTTCATGCTAAGCATTTTGATGAGTAAATTTTCAGATTTTTCTTTTTCAGTAGTTTTATATTTGCCTTTTGCCTGATTTCTATTAATTATTCCATACTCTTTAACTGAAGATAATCAATATTTGTTCAGAGGTCATGTTGCCTATAATTAATCTGGGGTAATTTTAATCAATATTGTCTGGTTTTAATTTGTGTAAGCTCATTTAAATACTTTTACTCTGTTAAGCAAATGCACATCTATTCCTGCCTTCCTCCTATTAATGGTATTCATACTAAAATACCTGATTACAGGTAGGCTGCTTTTGAAGTTTAAGAAAAATAAACGCTTTTCAGTTTAACCTTTTGATCACTTTTGTCATTAACTAGTAGACTTTTTATTTTGTGATGTGTTTCTTTTATTTTTAATTTGTGTGTGTTGTTGGTCCTTGTTCCTTTACATGCTGATAATGTAGTGGATATTCATGATCTCATCTTGTTCCTCTATCACACAAGAACTGTTAACTGCTTTGTTTCTAACCATTTCATGGCCTCTGTGTGAATAGGTGGGTAACCACAGCAACCACCAAGCCACAGCTAAAATTCAAGGAGAAGATTAATTTTGTTACCTCAAGGAAGAGGCTGGGTGCCAGAGACACACAGGGACCCAGGCTCCAGTAGGCTTAGTTCATCCTATAACAAAAGGCTACGGGTGTGTCTGTGAGAGTGTGTTACCTCTACACAGGAATTCCACTTCTCCAATCAGGCAGAGGATGAACAACACTAGGCATAATAAATGGAGTTTTCCAGACCTACATTTTTAGCATTCCCAGCTGAAAGGTCACTTTGAGTAGAAACCCTTCTCTCCTTCTATTTGATTTTAAGCCTTTCCTTCCAACAGTCTCAAAAACAAAGTTGTCCCTTTTCCCTATGCAAAAATTTTATTTCCTTTTTTTTTCTTCCTGCCTGTTCCTCTTCAGCATTCACATTCAGTTTCTATTTTAGATTAAAATCGTTTGAGGGCAGAGATTTTCAGTTTTCCCCCTTACTTTTTAATTCCTAGTATTATAAATGTCTAAGGTATGGCAACACCATTTTTGTAGTTCTTTGATACTGTTGCCTTCTCCCACTGCTGCTAGATTTCAGCCTTTTTATAGACTCTATTTTTAACCAGAAATTAATTTTTGGTACTTGAATACCTCAGTCTATTTAAAGCCCATTATTACAGCTTCTGTACATGTGTGATATGGTAGGGTTATATGGAGAGGCTGCAAACTCCAGCAACAGCAAACTAAAAACTCCAGAGATCAGACTGTGAGCACCAGAAGACAAGATGAACCTCTACAATGTCATTACTTTCTTGCCATTGAGTGTTGTAGTTGATAGCTTGAAATATATATTTTCCCCTCTTTTAGTTGTGATTTCCCCCCCAGCTTCTCTTTCTCCTAATTGTTTACCTGGTGTCAAGTTACCATGGTTACTGAAGTTTCTCTCCTCATCTCCACTGGAGAGGCCAAATAGACTAAAGAGAGGACCCTGCTGGCATTTCCAACTGCTTGAAATTTGTTTAGCCCAGGAAAGCACGGGGTTGGGAGAAGAGAGACCCTTCTTTCCAACATGGAAGTTTGTAACTGTTTTTCCTGTCTCAGAATGCCTCTGAGCTATGGAAGCTGAGAGGGCATGCTTACCTTCCCTTTCTTTCCCCCCTGTGTTGCCAGGAAACCAAGCCCCCCCCTCCCCCCCTCTGCCCCTCTGTGGAGAATACTCCCACACCTTTGTGGGCATTTGAAGAAGTTGGTGTCTGTTATTTCTTGGTGTGTGTAACCTTGATTTGTAGAAAGTTTGTAAGATGTACTAACTGAGAAAAATAATTGGTTCTCTCTATGATGTTTCCTCCCTCCGAGAAACCCTGTTAAAAGAAACCCCCCAGACCCCAAATCCTTGGTCTCTTGTCCTTTGGATTCCCCTTCCCAGAAATAAACTGTGGAATGCAAACCAGAGAGAGAGTCCCCCCCTGATTTCATTACTCACTCTATAGACTTGAATTCTTCAAGAAAATCAGTGAACCCCACAAACATATGCTGGCTCGAAACCCGAGTGAAGAGAAACCTCATCACTGAGCTAGCCGGGCCACACTCGAGAAGGTTGAGTCAATCGAGCAGTACTTTTTTGTCTGGTAACATAGTGGCTCTACTTACTTCATTTTGGGGTAGTTTGTGGTAAGCATTATTAAGGAAGCAGAAGCACTACTATGAGTAGGAGTAACAGAGATGTTGGGCAGTTAGAAGTGATCTTTCTTACAGAAGCAAGTGACCAAAACCAAGAAGTTCAAGCACTCTCTTTTGTAAGCTCATTGTACTCTGTGTTAAAACTAGATGAAATTCCAGTTCCTTTTGGAAGGTGAATAAATGCTGAACTGTGGGTTTTATTGCTTTCTCAGAGCTATTTGTTTCTCTTGCCTTCTTTCATCAGATCTTTGCTGCTGAAAGTAATGTAAATCTTTATTAGTTGTGACACCAAAGAGATACAGAGGTCTGAGAACTCTATACATTCCTAATGCTCTGTGCAGATCTAAAACGTTTTTAATGGTCTTCTGCTACAAGGATTAATAAGCAAGGAATAAGAAAGTTGCAAAAACATATATCAGTGAGTAGCTGAAAAATACTAAATGCCAAGAAGAGAGAAGAATATGTATTGCAAGAAGGGATTGTTACCTGGATTTGCTATCACCTGAAGCTACCTATCTACCATAAAGTGTTGCCACTTTAACTTGAGTTTTTAAAAAGTGTTCCAGAAAGGAAAGGAGAAACTTTACTATGAAATAATCAGAAGGTACTTATAATCTGATTTACCTAGAAGCCACATAATTTTTGGTGCAAATGGCATAGGTTTTGTATAGTCTAGAGAAATATCTTGCAAAAGACTTGAAGCAACTTGCACTGTCTGCCTGTAAAAATGTGCAAGTCTGTTTTAAAATTTTATTTTGAGCAAAGATAGTCCTTATGTGTAACAGGTTCCACGTATGTGATACCTGTATGGATGGAGGTTATATTTACATAGTCCTAAGGTTTATGTTGTTTTCACAGCTGCTGTTTCCTTGCCTTGCTCTTTTTCAGTTTGTAGTCTTTCCAGTCTGGTTTAAATTATCTGTGTAGCAGAGCTGTATGGATTATGGATCTTTAGTTTGACAGAAATCCTATCAGACCTCTTCAGGTTTGCCACTGATTTTGAAAATCTTGACAAGAAGCTTTGATGCATATTACATAAGCTCATATGCACACCTCTAAAAAGCAGAAAATAGAGATGCCACTCATTGATTCAGAGAGAGTAAAAATTGATGGTGAAATTGGAAGTTAGTGGGAAAATTAAATATTTGCTGTATAGCTACAAAAATTCCCTATTCAAATTGCCCTAACACTTCTATCTACTTGGCCCTTCTATATACTGTGGAAAAACAATTTAAAATATTTGCCAGGTAAAATAAGGGAAGAGATAATTATTACACATACAGTGAAGGATTCTGTTGGTAACTGCAAACCACTTAACATCGCTTTTCAGTTTATTTCAAAAATTCCTTGGTAAAGTTATTGCTGCTGAAAGGATTGCTTATTTATACATTTCTTTTCCTCTTTTTCTTCTTTTAGTTGGAACTAAATTGTTGTGTCTTCTTATCCATCTAGTCCTGGTGGAGCAGGATGTCCAATCGATTCCGCAAGCTGAAGTTGACTCAGACATTGCGCCATGGGTTTCCTTCTAATGAGTTTGTGCCTTTTCCGGATGAGACCGAACCATCATTAAATTGCACTATAAAAGTAGCCTCACAGAGTGATACAGACACCTCTGGAAACCTTGATGCTGCTACAGCTTGGACCACAAATAACAAAGCTAGTGGTAAAGGCACAGTTGTCTTGTGGGAAATGAGCTCTTGTGGGGTCGTCAGGATGATACTATTTCTTAGTTACTGGATTAGCTCTGCTTTAGCTTAATATAAGTGAAAAACGTATTTACAGTCTGTAGAAAAAGAGATGTTCATACTTACTGTTGATCATGCTGAGTGCAGCATCATTTAAGCAGGAAAATATTAATATAACCATGTTACTGTTCTTTAGTGAACACCATTAAATTCACACAGGTCACTGAAAAATGTTAATATATTCCATAAATTAATCTATGTAATGAAAACCAATTTATTTAAACAACTAAGTAATTCTGAGAAGAAAGAGAAATTATAAAAGCTCAACTTGTAAAGCACATCTACTGAAATTGTACAGCTCTCCATGAAAATCCCCCACTGTCTGCAATGCAGAGTAAGATTTGGCTTTAGCTGAGGTGCATGACAGTGTCACTGGAAATCTTCATATTCTGTGCTTCCTGAGGGTAAAGCTGTTGATTGTTTAAAAACAATGAGCTATTCTTAGAAACAAAAGTAGAAACATGTAAACAATAAAACATAATTTATGTATTTTTCAGGTGCAAACACTTCGAAAGGCGGAAAGGATGATGAATTATTGACAACTATGGTATGTTGCAGTGTTCTTAGTGTCTTCAGCCAAATTCAGAGGGTCATGTAGCTCCTGTAATTTCTGCTGTTTTTTGCTTCCTGTCCAAGTCACTTCTAGAAAAAGAGCTTGTTTATAGTCACTAGACAGGAACTGATAGGCCTTGATACATCAGTAGTTCTTAGACTAGAAAGTTCTAAAAGTAGTGTGATACGTAAGCTGTACTGAATTCCTTCAAGAGTTTCCCATACCTTTTTTTGATCAGCAATTAAATAGTAAAATAGATGGAACAGCTGCTTAGTTGCTGACAAGCAGTATGAAGTGAAGAAAATGTGGATGGAACATGGTACAATGGAGGTGTGAAATTACTAGTAGAGGTAACTATTAAATATTTAATTTGGGAGGTGTATTTGTGTTATTCTATTTCTTCTTTTGTTATGCTGCACCTTTATATTCCCCTGCAGCTTACTCCCTGGTGATATCATTAAATTTGGCTGGTTATTACCTTTATGTTCTTTTGTAAGAAGTTTCAGTTCTTTTGTAAGAACTTTTGATATGACTGGCTGACAGAACTCCAGGGAGCAAAATCAGTTGTGGTGTTTTTATCTCATTCTGCAGTACACATACAGCAGGAACATGCAGTTGCTCACTGTTTCCAGGCATCCTGTCTGGGAATACAGAAAGGACTACATTGTTATTTCTTTGGAAATTGATAGTTATTCTTGTTAAAGTCATCTTGAGCAATATTTAGTCCAGTAAAGGAAGAGACAGTTTCTGCCACTTAATGAACTATATTCATTGTATCACATGAATAAGCATAATACTGAGGGGTGCCACAATGTTCGTTGGTGTTTCTCTTTCATTATGTGTTGTACTTCTTCTCAAGTAGTAATTCTGTGTCTCATTTCTGTTCTGTTTAAATGTGTTTTCATCTTTTTGCTTAACTTAAAACTTTGAAACTACATCACCAGCTCCCAGTAATCTCTTTTAAGAAGTGACTCTTTTCCCCCACTTTTCTTTATTCCCCTGTCTCAGCTGAGGAGTAGTGCTCCATTTACCAGGCTGCCCAGTGATAAGCTGAAAGCAGTGATACCACCTTTCTTACCACCCTCAAGCTTTGAACTTTGGAATTCTGATCGAACCCGACTCAGCAAAGATGGCAAAGCTGAACAGATGAGAACTGCCTGGCCACAGAGAGCAATCAAGCACGATTTTAACAGCAGTGGGAACTCTGATACAGTAAGCAAACTGAATGTGTGTGAAAATACTGTGTTATGCCTGGGCCCTGCTGACTGGTGAGCCACTCTATTTCTGATTATTTCTGATTTTAACCCATTGTCTCAGCAATGGCTTCTTCTTTTAAGCAGTGCTGCTTAGGAAGAATGCACATTTGGGTGGAAGGAACATAATGGAACAAAAGTTCTGTATGAAGTGAAAGAACTTTTTCTGTTTGGTTTGGTTTTGAGGGGGTTTGGTTTTTTTTTATTTTGTTTGGTATTTTGTTTTGTTGGGGGGGGTTGTTTGTTTGTTTTGTTTGTTTTGGGTTTTGTTGTTGTTGTTCACAACCATGAAGAGTGTGGTAGAAACTGCTCTGATTTGGAAAAAGAGCAGGGACAGAAAAAAGGAATGAAAATTGCTCAATTTTTAGGAACTGAGCGGGAGGGAAGAAATATCAGAAAGACCAATATACAAACATAATATTCTGAAAGATTAGCAATAGATAAAATTGTAGTAAGTAGTGATCAAGTGGACTTGAAGGCACACAGCTTTAAATTGGAAGTACTGTAAAAGACTGGAAAAAGTCTTGATTATTTCTGGTTTTTTATAGAAGGAGCTTGCCTGATTCCATAATATTTTCAGTGAAAATGCAAACAAAAAGAAAAGTAGGTGGTTTGTCTTGAGATAGGAAATTAAACAACCTTGACAGCCTTCTCTTTCATAGCTGCATAAAAAGGAGAAGTGCTTACTCCCCTAACTGTACACTGCAGTAGCTAGATGTAGAGAGGACTAGTCCAGAATAGTGTTTCAATATCAGTTCTAGAAATGGGACAATGAAGACATTTAGGAGGAATTTTTTTCTCTTTTCCTTTTTTTAAGTGGATGTTAGCTTAGTAGAGGTGACTTAGGTGGAATAAGGCAGAATATTAGAAGGGAAGTGACAGGAAGATAACAGGAAGGCAAGTATTAATCATCCCAAAAAAAGATGGTTGTAATAACATAACTGGATAATTGGCATGTGTATAAAGTGAGGAACAGAGAAAGTAGGGGAGGACTAGCCATCAGTCCTGTGAGGAAAGAAGAGTCTTGCTGAGGGTATAGGAAGGAGGGAAACAGTAAGTCAGAGATGGAAGTAGTGACTTGAGCGACAGGATAAGAAACATGAAAAAGCTGAGCTGCAAAAGCTCATATGTCAAATGGCTGGCAGCAGCCAATGGTGTAAAAGAAATTAAAGAGGATGTGGCTGAGGATTTGGGTAGTGTATAGGTAGATCAGTAGTGCCTCAATTAATAAAACTCAGTAGTGTAGCTGGCTGTTTAGATTGCAGGGAGTATAAAAATACAACTGGTGGAAAGTAAGTTTATATCACTTCTTGCAGCTTGGTTTATAAGAAATAGAGATATGATGAATGGGAAGTTGGTAGCTCTTTTATAAGATGGTAGAGACAAAGCCAAGATTCTGCAGGAAAGAAATTTCACATGTGATAATTTTTATTCTTCCTCACTGCTCATAATACTGTGTATATCACATCTCAAGTGCATCATACATGCTCATTTGTGTTGGCCAAAGATTAAGAAGAATTAATGGCTTAATATGGTGTAATTTCTTTCACTGAATAAATATATTCTATATATATTTATATATGTATATATTCAGTATATATGTATATGTAAGATAAGGTTCTTTCTGATGTCCCCTTTGTTCTTCAGTGGAAGTTTCAGAACTTGGGATAAATAAAACAGTGGTTGATGTTAGCTCTTTATTTTTCTCAATCAAGAAAGAACAAATTATTTTTCATTTTGTTTTCCAGACATCTGTTAACAAAGGTAATACTAGGCCAGTCAAGTTATCAACGTTTACAAGAAGACCAGCATCTCCTTCAAATTCCAACAACTTCAACCATTCTCCCCATTCTTCTGGTGGTTCCAATAACATTGCAGGAATTAACAGACATGGAGGAGAACTGCATAACAGATCAGGTACCATTTTTGTACCATCAGGTAGAAAATAATTTGTATCTGATTCAGTTAAAAACTGTGATTATGGCAGAAGATACTAAACCTTTTCTGAGCACTCCTACCACTGCACAAGCAAAGCTTCTGTAAATTTAGTGGATGTGGGATTGGACTTTAAACATCTACATAAGGGAAGAAGAGCCTCACACCTGTTACAGAAGTCTCAGTGGTCACTCCATCTCATGCACAGTTTACTAGATCCACCCATGGTGGATCAGGTGGATGCTGGCTCATTGCACCATGGATGTCATAGAGCTGACTTCTGTGCATGTTGCTTAACTTTCTCTTTAAAATAAAAATCAATTTTCAGTTAAAACCAAAGGCATGCATTGTACCTCGTAGTTGTTGAAGACAATATGGTGAATGGCTCATGAAAACTATGTCCAAGGGTATGAAAATCAGCTCTGTGTGTGTGTACACAGGGCTGGCTTCCCTCTTCTGCAACTGATTTCTGTTCTTTATTCTGGAAGCTGCTGGAGAGACCTGAACCTGGCAATTTTCTCTTGCTTCATCCGGTCAGTTTTTAAATGAAAGTGAATGTTTGAGAGTTAACAGACATTTCAAACTTACGGTTTCCTTTACTGGGTTTATTTTACTTTTTATTCTAGGTGGCAGTGCAGATAACGTTTTGTCTCAGATTGCAGCCCAAAGAAGAAAAGCAGCAGGCTTACCTGAACAGAAACCGAGCCAACAGTCCAGTCCAGTCCAGTCAACTCCTTCATCTACCATGTCGGATTTGCAGAGTGCTCAGATTGTTGGCAATGGACATGTTGTAAAGGTAGTGGGAAATGTAAAATTTCGCACTTCCAAATTGGCTAATAGGTCATATCTAAGTCATGAGTAGCTGGTGCACAACATTCCACAGCCAAAAAGGAATGAACACTTTTTATGTTAGTGGCAGCTTTTCAGCTCTACAAACCTTACTTTTAAGTGCAAGTCCACAGAACATGAAACCTAAAAATAAAACACTTTATTATTAATTTCATTATATTTTAAAAACTAGTAAATGTAATGCTTAATCTTAGGGTAGATCTGCACTATTATGATTTCTCATTATTTCTTTCATGGTCCAGATCCAGTGTTTTTTGTTAGTTACTCCTGGATTTTTCCCTGAAGTGGTATAGTTGGTTTCTCTAGCTAGTTTCTCTTCAAAGGTTCAATCTGAATGCAGAGCATGACATAATTTGTACCAGGATATGCTGACCACAGCATATCCTATATCATATCATATAAAGGATGATACACGTAACCAGTCTGCTCCACAAGGTGTTATTTTTAAACAGTAGGCCAATAACAAAGTCTTAACTGCTTTATACAACATTTTTGACAGTTAAGATTTTAAGTTTTCAAGATCTGTAGAGGCACAAATTATAAAGCAGCATCATAACAGAAGATGTGATACACTATTGAGAAATTGATGGGTTTGTTTACATAGGAAAACATTGCATTTCAGAGAGCAAGAGAAGGAAAACATTTAATTTGGGGTTTATATTCTCATGCCTGGTATTCTGGAAATGTTAGAATATGTCAGCAAGAGCAAATTCTCCAGCTTTTGCTTATGTAAACTCCAAGCAGCTCAGTTTGTTTTGTTGTGTTTACATCTTTCAGTGAGGTTCTTCAAATTTTGCCTGAGGAAACAAAAATGTCCAGAGTATAAAATTAATGCTTTTGCAATCTCATTCTGTGATGTCTTATATGGGAACAGTACTCAATATTTGTATTTAGTAAGTACATAAAAATGATAAATGAAATTGCAAAGTTGTTCAGAAATTACATGGAAATTTCTGGAGGACAAAAATCAGAAAAAGATAAGGTGCAACTACCAATGCTGAAACAGTTTCCATGAATAGTCACTTTGTCTGTGATCTGTCAGTCCTGATTCTGGAGGGACTGCTGGTTGCTTTTCAAAGATGAGATTGGGAGCTCAAATTTCTAACTCAGCTGGACCGCCAGAGTCTGAGGATTCAAATCAATTCTTTGGTATATGGTAATCTTTCCTCTCTTTCTATCCTGTGTAACTGCTCCCTGAGTTATAAATGATCCCTGTCTTTTTCTGGTAGACAAAACCCCTTTATCATACTCTTCCCTCATTAAAGTCTTCTCTGCAGAGCAGCTACCAAATGCTTTTTCTTTCAGAGGTGGTCTGACCAGCATGTTTTAATTAAACTCTCAGCATGTCCTCTCAGCTTGTTTTTAGCTTGGAAATAATTTCAGAAGAGCTCCTTGTGTGCCCACCAAAAGTCTCATTTTTCTCCAGTTATATTAATTATCGCACCAAGAGATAATACCTGTGCCTGTGAGCTTTGGGCTGCATATCCCATGGCCTTTTGTTGCAGCAGTGCTGACATTAAAAAGTTTAACTACTGTTTCCACTCACAGTGGGATACATTAGAGGATAAAAGAGTAGTGAAGTACAGTGTGCTGCAGATCATCTTCTGGAAAGGCTGTTCGTTATACTGTTGAGAAGATTTTTAAACAACATTTATGCCACTGTTTTGGAAAGGCAACAGCTTTTTCAGTGCACTTTGCTTAGATGTCTAGACGAGTTTCATTCTGTCTACCAGTAACAAAACATGTCATAGTGTAGATCTCACTATAGGTATTCATGTATCACACAATGGAGCTGATTTTTGGAGATTTCTGTTGGGAGAACACAATCAAATATGGATGCACACAGGCTACAGAAGCTAGCAGTGTGTTATTGTAATCAGCAGTGTAAATGCTGGTTACTGTATCAGTCTATATCCATTGAGGAATGGCTTGTGTCCTCCCATTAGGATCATGCTGTCTAAACTTTGAAATAGCTGATCTAAAAATGCAGTGATATTACACTGCTGAATTTTGCAAAACTTATCCGTGAGGGGTGAGATGGTGCAAGCTTTAAAGAAAGAAAAAAAAGCCACAAACATTTTAAAGGATGATGTAATTTAAATAAATGCAGACAGTGTGCTAAGGAGGGAAGACCATCCTGCAACACAAATGGCCAGTAACAAGTTAGATGGAAATTTGGGACAGAAAGTTGGAGTGAGTTCATGATGCTCTTCAGGGAGCTCTCAAGTTTGTATCGTGCTACATTACTTCTAGCCAATTCAGTGCAGGGCTAAGGAAGTATTACATTCTGAGATAGGATAGAATAATGGAAGAATGTTACCCCAAAGTTTTATCTTTTAAATCTGCATCTTTTTCATTAACTAGAAAAGCTCAATTTATGCCACGGTTCCGTTTTTGCACAGAAGCAAAATTGCAAAGACAGGAACCACTGTCATTCTCATTTCTTACACTGTTACACAGATCAACTTTTTTATCAGTTTGTTGTAGTAGCCTGAGTGACAAAAGGTATTTAATCTGAATTCTGGAATCCAGTAAAAAAATTACCTTCTTTTTGGATCATACAATGCAGACATCAAAATGTATATGTAGATCAAAGAATTTAGGAGTTGAGGGGCATTGACTGCTTTTGGAAAAGACTGTCGATATGTGTTCATGTGTATATTCTTATTACCCATTTTAACTCATGTATTTTTCTGTTTTCCATGCCTCCAAATGAATTAAATATTTGCAAAATTCTTAATAAATCACTTGATTCTTGTTAGGCAATAATAAATTTTAGGGTTGGCAGAAAACTTCCATTCCAGTGCAGCAAGCGGTTTAATGTGCCCAAAACGTACTTTGTGCTTGCTACATGTTTCTGGTTAATCCAGCATGAAGTGCTACTTTAAATTGGCATCTCATACGCTTTGAAAATCTTTACGTGAGACTTAAAGCTCTGAATGAAAATCCCTATTTTCAAGTCAAAGTAATGAATTTTGTTTCTGTTATTAAACTGTTTTTATCTCAACTGCAAGTTTTACTTTTGCCCATTGCAAGGCAGGTGGAGAGGTGTGTGAGAGGCTGTGTGGTGCATAGGTGCCACCTGTACTTAAACCATGATAGTCCTTTTAGAAAAAGAATAATTGTAGTGCTTGTGGGCAGTATTGCTTTACAAGAAATAATTTTCCTATTACAAAATTACAGCCTTAATAAATGTATTTTTCTTGATAATTTTGGGGAGACAGACTTTGATCTGGGATAAAATCACTATTGCTTCAATTATTTCAATATAGATCAAGCAGAAACTTCTAGTTGTGATTATATGCTCTCAGAAATGATATACAACTCAAGTAATAATGAAGCATCATGTATAGGTAAACATTTTTTGGATTATATTTTAACTGAAATAATTGTATCATTGACTGCAGCAAAAACTGGAGATGAGCAAAAGACCTCCATCTGGGACTTCATCTACGTCTAAAAGCACATCACCAACTCTCACACCTTCTCCATCACCTTCCCCATCTCCTAAGGTTCAAAATGCAGAGTCTTCCGTCTCTTCTTCTCACAGACATGCCAAGAGCAACGGCTCCAGCAGTGGTACTATTACAGAGGATGGTGAGTAGCTCCCTGTAATTACAGGAGATTCATTCATCAAGAATACTATGTATTTAAAGCCATAACTGTACTGGACTTGTGTGTATCTGCATGAGAGTGAGGTCTCTCTTCTTTCTAGAAAATATATTACAGTGTTTCTTACAGTGAGATTGGTGTTCCTGCATTAACTGCCTTTTTCTCTCTCAAAACCTGTGATTCTTTCCATTTACAGAGAGACTGGTATCACCTCAAAGCTAGTATAGAATAGGTAGGCCACTCTTAAATGGCCACATTTTTGCCCTTCATGGCTTAAGTCCTGTTTTTCACCCTTTGCTGAGGCTACAAAATGCATTTTTTCCACGCTAGGTATTTTTTTTCCTTAGTAAATGCAGGGAAGCACATCACTACAGAGATAAATTTTTTATCCATAGCAAGTCATAGCTACATGAAGTTGGTTAATAGCTGTAGAGCATTTATTTTTCTAAATCGGAGAAATAACCTTATTACAACCTCCTTTTAACTTAAAATCATAAGAAAGAATAATAATCTTATTACTTTTCTAGTGAGATTAATACCTTTTATATTAGACTTTTAGGTATAAATTACAACTTTCAAAAAGTCACTTTACTGTGTTGGAAACAGGATATCAATAACGTTGTTTTCTCTTGTAAGTATTTCAAAGAAGTGAAGGAAATAACATGACTCAGAACCTTTTAAATAAGAAATGGAGGCACTTTGTACAATTTTTGTTTTTCTGAAATTGTCTGTATTGATTTTGGTTTATTTTCACTTATGCCATCTTTGTCCATTAACACTGTAATTCCTTTTGACATTGAAGACAGGTAATACTTGACCCTTTTTCTGTCCTCTTCTCATGGCTTAGCTGTAACATATTCTAGTGATTGCTGGAGCAAATCCTTTCACATTTAGTGCCATTTTATAGTGATGTCTTGATAATATAAGAATTGCCAATTTAGAGACACATAAAAAGAAGAGAACTCACTGTTGGATAACGAGGCAAGTTCCAAGCTGTGAGCTGCTCTCATCTCACCCAGTGAAGCTTGGTTTTGTGGCCGCACACTAATGCTAGGATACTGTGAGTTGCCTTGTAGCAGAGAAAAGATTGTTTGTCAGAAACCCAAGTAGCTCTGGGTTCATTGTGTTCATAAGCTTTTGTAGCTAAGTGCTCCTTTAATTTGAGGGCTTCTTTTACTGGGGTTTGATTCAGCAGCAGAAGTAAAATGCTGATATGCCAAGCAGTAATCAGAAGTGTACAGAAGGTCTGCAGTGTTAGCTTTTCTTTCAAGTGAACTTAAATGGCTAAGAAAATTGATTTGCATTGACTGTTACTGTGAAGGAGCAGTAGGCAGCAGCATTCAGAGGTGTTCTTTGTTTCTCTCTAGGCAACCACTTGGTGGATCATCAACAGCTTGGCCCTATTCTGAGAGCCAGTGATGTAGAGAATCAAGAAAGACGAAACCATGTTAGAGTGAAAGAAGGCTCTGAAAACTTGGAGAAAGGTAATCTTACCTTACTTCTATAGAGTAGTATAAAAGGAGGTGCTGAATAGGAGTAACATGGAAAAAGCAGTAAGAGCTCCAAGAACCTTGGCTTGCTCCAGGGATGGAGGTAAGAAGACAAGGTAAGTGCAGAGCAAATGAGAGTGGTAAAGCAAAGGACAAACATGTTAAGCAACAGTAGTAAAATGGAGAGGTTTCAGTTACCCTGACATTAATCCATGGGAAAAGGTTATAATTTTTAAAAACATACCATGGGAACTTCTCCACATTGCTAAGATGAAAAATATCTTCTTAGAAAACAGAATTCTCATTAGAAGATCCTTAGATATATTACTAATGTTTTTTTCTTATAGGTTGTCAGTTACCCTTCTCATTTTTCATCATATTGCTGTGCTTAGAACTGTAGGCCATAGCCTTAGTGTAATAATACAGGACCTGGAAGAGGGATAGAGGAAGAGAAAATGTGAAGGGCCTACACCTGAAAGCATTCTCTTATGTGTGAAGGATGTTTGGTGTTATAGTTGTTCATGACAAGACTGAGCTCAGACACCCTTGGAAGTTTCTTCTCATATCATGGCCTACCGTTCTAAACACACCAATATGATGAAAAATGAGAAGGGTAACTAACAACCTGTAAGAAAAAAAACATTAATAATATATCTAAGGATCTTCTAATGATAATTCTGTTTTCCTTCTCCAAGATGATATTTTTCATCAAACAATGTGGAGAAGTTCCTATGATACATTTTTAAAACTGATAGCCTTCTCCCATGGATTCATGTCAGGGTACTAAAGCTTTTAGTCTGAGACCATGTCAACTTTTGCAAATCATGTTAGGCATACCAAGTTAGTTGAAATTAAGATTTAAAAAACCCAACAAAACCCTAGCAGAAAATAAGATTCAACTAGAATTTTTCTCTTTACTTGTCTTTGGACTCTCCTATGTAAAAAAGACTTCCAAAATAGTACGAAGCAGTGTATTTATCTCAAGGTACTTGATGTCTTTTGAGAAGCTGTAGTATGAGAAGTATGAGATTTCTTTTTCATGTTTCTAGTGATGATGAAAGAAAAGGGAAAGTCAAAAGACAAAGATATGAAATAAATGAAAACAAAGTATATTTGGTAATGAACTAGTGAGATCTTTAAAATGAAAGTGAGTTTATATGCAGAATATTAAATACAGTTTTGTTTTATAAGGTAATAATTCATGTTCTTCATTTTGACTCTGACTTCTTAGTTTCACTGACCACTTACATACTTAAGGGGAAAAAACAGTTACTTGTGACAGCAAAATAATAAAAACTTTAGCTGAGAGAGGTAGTGTGTAATTAAGAGAGGTAATGTCAGGTTATTCTGAAAGTGCACTTAAGCTTTTTAGCTAATTAGATTTTAAATGTGTGGGAAGAGTCACTGTCAGGTCCTGCAACATTAAATTTCCTTAGACTTTGAGAGGAAGGACAATACTCAGTGCTCTTAGCCTTGGAAGGTGAGCTTGTAAAACTTAAATTCTGTCCGGTTTTCATCTTAGCTGAACTTCAGCCGTCTATGTCCAAGATGAGTGGATGTTGGGCACGTAAGGAGAAGAGGGTTCAGAAAGATCTATGTTGTTTCAGTGTTTTGAATGAGCAGGTGTGTGGTTGCTTGTTCTACACTTGCCTTCCTGGATAATCAGATAGAAATATGCCTTTCAGTTCCTTGCCTGCTTGAGAAGTTTTGCTGTCTATCTAACCTGCACAATCTGGATCAGCCATCTGGGGCCAAGCACCCACATTTTAGGCACTGAAGTGCCTTAGTTGTCCTTACTGGTTTGGTTTTGTAATATCCTTTTAATGAGGTAGAAATGGCAATACAATGGCATTTATCCTAGCAAGGTGAGACTAGATGGAATTACAGTATATGTAAGTAGGTGAGAACAAAATAAGCCAGTATTTCAATTTCTGATGGAGAATAAATGGGGTTGTTTTTTTCTTACCATAAATGACTGTGGGAAATATAGGCTTTAATATGTATTTTCCATTTATAATGCTGAGATCATTAAAATCTTTTCTACTCCATGGGTGGTTTTTTTTGTTTTGTTTTGTTTTTTTTTTCTGTTACTGCAGATGAGCTGACTGGCATCCTTAAAAAATTGTCACTTGAGAAATATCAGCCTATATTTGAGGAACAGGAGGTATGTCTTTTCTAAAAGAACTTTTTTTTTTACTGTTTTAATGAAAGTAGGTTACAACACGTTGCATCAGATTTGTTATCCAGAGTTAGCTTCTACAGCCATTCCTGGTTGCAGAGAGAACCTTGAAACATGGACAAAGTGGTATTTGTAACATTCTCCAGAGTACTGCAAATAGCAGAGCTTTTTATGCTTAACCTATAACATTTGTATACATAGGGGTTTTTATTCTATCTGAAGTTACACTCTGCTTTTTCTATATATGTCTGTATCCAGTGTGGCTAAACAGTTCATAGAACATACAGTATCATCCCTAGAATCACAGCTGGAACCTCATTTTCAGAAGGAGAACAGCAGGGTGTGAATCACTGAGATGGCTGCTTTATCTTCTTTATCTGCTCTGCATAAGCAATAGGAGAACTAAATTGGGGAGCTTAGGCATTGTGGTAGATGAGAACTGTGACATTGACTTGCTGAAGGATACAGTGAAAGGAAATGTTGGTGAAAATAAGTAAAATTAATTCATTACTTTGTTTAAGGCAGGATCAAATGTGAGCAAATATCGTGTGCTTATTTGGTCAAAGAAAAGGGTAGTGAACAAACATGCATTAAATTGACATCGCCACAGAGTTCAAAATTCAGCACAAGCTCAGACAATTTAGCTTCATCACAATATATTGGGTTATTATTGTTCCCCTGCATGATAGGCAAGGGAGCATTGTCTAGAAATTAATATGCTTAGTGTGTGAAGGTTATATCAATATGAAAAGTTTCAGATATTTGTTCTTATGATAGCCTTATGGATATGTTGTTAGAATAAAAACTGATGTATGAACAAGACCTAGGTTTTTCATGAGGAGACTCTGGAAAAGTAAACACAATATTCTGAAATTCCAAAAATACTTAGGAGGAAAGGGTGAAGAAAAGAGAGAAACCTTAAATTTATTCAGGTAGCTGCTACTGTAGGCAGCGGAATTTCTGTGTAGTCTATATATTCTGTATTAATAGAACTTGATGGGAAAAAGACTAAAAATCCATTAATATTTTAGATGTACTATTGTGACTAGTTGAATGATTAACAGCAGGTTAGAAGCCTTAAAACAGAGTGGTAAATTATGTACCATTTGCTGCTGGTAATTCATTAAAAATTCTTTTTGGACAATATTTACATTAAGTCTACAAATAAAGAAACCCAACAGACCACTTTTAACCCGTAATTATGAATCTGTGCATAGGTAAATTTGTCTTACGTTTTTTTCTTTCATTTCTTCTTTTTTTGTAATATGCAGGTAGATATGGAAGCTTTCCTCACACTTACTGATGGTGATTTGAAAGAGCTGGGTATTAAAACAGATGGATCAAGGCAGCAAATTTTGGCAGCTATTTCTGAACTGAATGCAGGAAAGGTACATTTTTAAGTAGTGTACTTAGTAAATTATTTCAAGGTTTCTTTATATAATTAATTCAACATACATTTTGAAATTAATTTGTGGATGTTAGTTAGAAAAGCTAAATTATTTTTTTCCAAACAAAAGTGTTCCATGTATTTGATTAGTGAAAGGTCTTCCTTTGTGGCACTTCCTGTTCTCTTTCAATAACTCTTTCCTAGTCCAGTGAGCAAACTACTTGTAAACATGAGCAATATTGCAGTTTCTGAATATTGATTTCAGCAGTGCTAAAAAGAATCAGCTGGCTGCAATAGGCAGCTAGAGAGTTCAGCATAAGAAGAAAGGTGTCCTTTGATTAACATAATAGGTCTTGATTCCTCTGTGATTAGGTGAATAGCACTTCTCTCATTTCTTACACTTGCATTGCCTTTGAATTTTATGTCAACATAAACAAATTTGCTAAGAATGATGTACAGTAAACAGCTCTCAGCAGAGGGATTTTGTACTGGAACATGTCTTTGATTAGGCTTGCTGATGCTTTTCAGCAGCTTTTTTAGGTATGAGGTCCATTTGCTCTCTGATAGTGAAAGTTCAGACAAACAAAAAACACAATTTCCCTAAGTCAAGATCAACAGTAGTGATGAGGCTAAAAATTAGGGGAGGTGGATGATGTTCCATACTAAGATATACCATAAAGATAAATATAATAAAATATTTCTACTGTTGTCTGTTAATTTCAGGAAACTATTAATTCAGGGTTTTTTATATATGTCTGTAAGGTAAGGATTTGTTATTATTTCTAAGTGTATGGACATAGACACACATATTGACTCATTCATTGTGTACTCTTAATAAATTCTCTCTTAAACAGAAATTTAAGAATACCTTATTTTATTTTATTGTTCTTTTACAGGGTCGAGAGAGACAGATTTTACAAGAAACTATACACAACTTCCACTCTTCCTTTGAGAGTAGTGTTAGTAACACACGACAGCCAGGTCATTCCCAATGTAAGTAGCACCTGAAAAGAACTGAAAAATCAATTACAGGTTGAATCACAGAATCAAAAAATCAGCTAGATTGGAAAAACACCTCTGAGATTATAGAGTCCAACTTATGACTGAACACCACCATACCAAATCGACCATGGCACTGAATGCCATGTCCAGTCTTTTCTTAGAGACCTCCAGGTATGGTGACTCCATCATCTCCCTGGGCAGCCTATTCCAATGTCTGATCATTCTTTCTGTGAAAGAAGTCTTCCTAGTGTCCAAATATGTGGATATTTTATTTAATACTGGCTGGAAGATAGAATGTGACAAACAAGCCAGTGAGCTGCTTTCCTGGTTAATGAAGTCTCTTGCTGAGACTGTAGAGAAGATTTCAGCATAAAAGGTAGAGGTATCTGTAAGATGTTTATACATCCTTCATTACTATCTGAAATAAGGATAAGATTTTTGTTGTGCATTACTAAACACAGAAAATGGATACAAGTATAGCAAACCAGAGTATACAGCATGCTGTCTATAGTGTCTGTATGTATATATGTAGCAACAGTGAGGAGTGTTCCTGTATGGTGCATAATTAACTTTTGTGTTCTCTTTATAGGCGACATTTTAGTCTGATCAGGTAGAATAAATATATTCAAGATTTACAATTTGGCATAATGCTTTAGGCTGCTATGTTAATTATATATTTATGTATGTATGCATTTAATTATTTTGCATAGGTGGTATTTTTATAGAATTTTCTATAGTTGGTTTCTTTGGAATACGTGTATTCCAAGCACCAGTGTTATCTGCTAGCCAAACCGGAGAAACTGCCTTTTAAAATGTACTGTCTGTAACCAAAACGTTCAGGAAGGTGTTGCTGACCTGTAGTAATTGAATACATTTCCTACGCTCTCAGATGAAAAACCTGCAAATCTCTGTCCTGTCAGCTGCCTGACACAAAGGCAGATACTCATCTGTTACTCCAGATTGAAGCATAGGGCACAACCTATTCCCACGTGTACTTCTGTATCCATGTTTTAGTAGAAACAACGAAAGCCATTGAACAGCCTTGAGAGGTGCACCATGTTAAAAGTGCTTCTTCTTCAATTGTTTATTTTGCTACTTTCATTCACTCACAAGATAATTACATTTGTTTAGGGGTTATGTTATATAATTCAGGTATTGTATGCTTCAGGAAACCTTAATAATGAGCTAGTCCCAGTTGTTTTAATCTCAGTCAGCTGCATTTCACTAGATATGTGAAAGCAGGTGCTAACTGTTGACCTGCTGATGTCTTGGGGAAAACTGGGAATTGCTGGGGTAGTTAGTGAATGTGGGCTATTTCCAGTATTCTATGTAGTCTGCTTGGCTGAAAGCCACTATCAGGTGTCCCTGTATGCATTGTGCAACTTTCCATTCTCAGCATAGTCAGCATGTGTGGGAACTTCTGGATGTCTCTTGGTAACATCCCAGAGCTGAAGAGCCTCTTCTGTAGGTATTACTAGGTGAGCAGAAGCTGTTTGGGATTTGATTACGTGGTGCAAAGAAGTGGAATTACTCAAGAACCAAAGAAGCATAGAGGTGTAATGTGTCTCCAAGCAACTTTCTGACCTTAAATGTCTTGAAGACATCAAAGGAAAAGAATGGTGGCTCAGAGTTGGGGAGCATATCCTTTTGTAATAATGGAGGCAGCAGTTGCTCCTGTTGAGCTTTTGACAAGATGCTGCAAGAAGGATGCCATAAGAGATCAGGCTTTTGGGTTTTTGTGTGTAAGAGCTCCATGATATAGATTTGGCTGTGAAACAGAAACACTAACAGAGAAGAGGAAGAGAACATGTAGCTAAAAGAAGTTCCTGCACCAGGTAAGCTGCTTTTTATTGTAAAAAGTAGCAGTGGAATCCTTATGCAGTCTCTGGAACTTGAAGTAATTTCCAGGAATATGTAATATTTTAGAGCATAAGAGCACCTGTACCAAGTCAGATCCAGGGTCCATTCAGTTGTGTTCAACTTTTTCATCCAGTCTCATCTGACACTGATACGAAGAGCTACTTACTTTCATTTACTGTGAACTTGCTATGTTCTGACTTCTTTTGCTTCATCATACTGGATCAGAAGATACAGTGAGCAGTTGTTTTCTTTTCACTGCCTCCATGCCACTGATGATTTTACAGATCACTGTGATATTCTTCTTCATTCATGTGTTTTTCCAAAGGGAAGGCTTATAGGTTGCTTTGTTATTCCCTATACTGGAGTTTTTCTAACCTCTTTTCCTTTTCTGCTATTATCTTTTTAGACTTGGGAGATATCAGCCTAGCATACAGTGTTCAATATGTAGGCATATTATGGATTTACATGACAGAGTGATGTTTGTTTTTCAGTTGTGTTCTCTGCTTTCCATTCTCTTGCCCTTTCCTAGTTATTTCTGGTACTTTGCTGTGTTTGCTATAATTGAAGACTGAATTGGTATTAATTCAAATTACCTTGTACAACCCAGCTGACCTACTGAGTTTGAGCTCACAGCTTATAATTTTATATAAATAAACATACATCTTCTTTTCCATTTGCCTTCATATTACTTCATATTTATCTTCACCAAATTTTGTTGCTATCTTGTTGTTTAGGCACAGATGTCACATGTAGTCTTTTTGCCAGTCTTCTGTTTACCTTTTATTTCCATGGATAACTTAGGAAGGTTTGTCCCTTCACTCTATATGCCCTTTCAAAATCATATAGTGAATATACTGTTCGTATCCTGAATATCCTCAGGCAGATCCCTATGAAATACTAGCGGTGAATCCCTCTACTGTGGAAAAAATCACTGTTTACTGCAAACTTCTGTCCTCTGCCTCCCTAACACATTATTTTTCCACACAAGAAATTTTACTTTTACCCTGTGGGTTTCTTATATCTTAAGGGCTAACCTTGGACCTTGTGAAATGCCTTGTCAAAATCCAAGCATGAAATGGACCCCTTTTATCTATAAGACTATTGGCACCTTCAAGGAATACTAGTAGGTTGGTGAGGCAAGACTTCTAAATCCCTTCTTGATTGTTTTCCACACAAAATTTCAGATTGTTACAGTTTTTACTAATCTGGTTGGTATTACTGTCCATCTCTCTGGTCACTGTTTCCCTGCCTTTCCTGTTGAACCATTAAAAAGATTTACATCACTGTTATCACGTCTCAGTTATGCAATAATTTAAACAACAACCTGTGCTCTGTACACAACGGTTCAGCTGCTTAATCTTTCTGCTTCTCCAGGACATCTGCCTTAGAAATTTGCTTGTTACTTGCTTTGTGTATTTGTTTCATATTAATTTTTGCTAGTACTACAGTTTAAGGTATCTCCCATGTAAAGAAGGTTTCTGAAATGGAATCCTTCCTCCCCACCCCATGCCAGGGACACTAGGTTAGGCTGTGTAAATTCCGTGCTCCAGTCCTTGCCTGACCTGCATAAGGCAGAGCAGTGAAAATGATTCACAGGTTACTGGACCTGTAAGCCATTAGGTTTGGAGGCGCCATGAATTCTGAATAGGCAAACAGTACTTGCATGGAGAATGTTGCCTCCATCTCTTTTTTTAATGGAAATTAATTGGTAATTTTTAGAAAATTCTGATAAAATTATTCATTCCAAGAGTGAATGTTTTGGTGGGTTTTGACACTTTGGTAGTTTTGGTTACTATTACATATTGGAAAACTGACAAAGCACCCTATCCTTGATAAGAGAAACTACTAGGAAGACATTGCTTCTTTATAGCCCAGTGAATGTGTCCAGCAAACACAGAATTACTATGCTGCTTTACCATTTAAAACAGATGACCAGCCCATGGAGGCATGAGGCAAAGTGACTGCTCTGAGGAGAAAAATGCTTCTCCTTTGTCTGGATTCCAACTTCAGTGAAACAGCAAGAGGCAGCATAAAGTCCAGCTTTCTGAGAGAATGGGATTTAACAAATAATATCTCAAGAAAAGTTTCTGTTTGTGGTTTGAGGTGACCTTTTCTGGTAAAAAAGAAAATTTTACTTCCTGAATGACTAATTGCCAGGACTAATTGTTCAGTTTATTTTGAACAATTAGTCAAGATTGTTCAAAAGTCAAGTGGGGCTGTGTCAAGATTCATGCTCCCATTAAGTGAGTGCAATCAAGAGGTTGAATAGATCTGGCAGTGGTCTGCAGGTTAATTGAAAAAAATGACACCAAAGGAGACAGAGTTGAATTTCAACACAAACTTGCCAAATCAGAAATGGAAAGCTGAAAAAAGGTCATGTGTATTCTTAAGAAAAAAAAAAAAATGGGGGAGAAAAGCAACTGAAATAATTTCCTCTGGAGGAGGACATAAAATCCTATATGCTAGTTATCATATATGTGTAAGGAAGTATTGCATGTTAAATCTTCTGATAAAAAATGGAAACACTTCCTGGAAGTTCCGTTGCCCATTTTTGACTTGCAACAGAATTTTCTATTTCCACAAAAGTGTCATGAAAAACGCAAGACAGCATCCAAGATTTATACTCAGAAAAACACAATCTTTTTCTGCTAGGACATTTCTTAAACTCATTATGAAAGAAAAACCATTAAGATTGGTTGGAGGTAAAGCTAACTACCAGTTAACTTAGTTTGCCTTCTAATGCCAAGTTTATTGAAATGTGTGAAAGAAAAAGATGAGCCTTGTCACTTGGTACAGGCATCCAGCTGCTCTCCCCCATCTAAACAACACTTCTGACAGGTAGGAAGAAAAGAAAAAATCCAAACATCTGATAGGCACAAAGGCACACAGGCAGGACATAGATATCAAAAGAATAAACAGAATATTCTCCAGAAAAAAAGTTTAAATGAAGAGTAGCTATGCCTATGATGAAAAAAGATTATGATGCCATTCAGTCTATTGTTAGTGGAAATACTGGTCTTCCAGTTTCTTTTTACATATTATGGCATGTTATATAGATAGATAGATACATATGTATCTGCAGATACAGAATTGTTTGTGTATTAACTTTTCATTTTTGGATTCAAAAATACCAAGTGGAAATCATCCAGAGGAGGGAGTTAGAGATTGAAGAGAGAGAAGTAAAAATAGGAGCAAAATCAATAAAAACTTGAATATCAAAATCATACAGGATTCAGGTAATTGATTACTGGAAAGGTGCACATTGAGAAAAGACGGATGCTCAAAACTTGGTGGCATTAGGTGACCTTTTCACATGAGTTTGACTTTTTATACCTTATCCTTACAGGACACAGCTTAACATGAGTAAAATGAATTACAGGATCAAAGTTAGATACTGGTATAACAAATGCATTGGGAAATGTAGGCCTGTTTCCAGTAGTTGTGGAGTTGTTCTCTTGTTTGCAGCTGTGAGTCTTGCTGATTGCAGTTTTTCAGACTTCTTTTTTTTTCCCTTTTACAGCTCCTGGCTGCTCTTTAAAACCACAGGATGTCATTTCTTCTAAAAGGTAGCTACTGGAACAAAAGTGTTTTGTTTTTTTTTTTATAGTGAAGTTTGGCATCTGACTAAGTAAATCCGTACAAATCCTTACCATTGAAAATTTGAAGTTAGTTCTGACTACACTGACATAGGATTTTCTGCAGTAAAATGCTTAAAATACAAAACCCACAGAAAGTCAGAGAAAACAATAAAAAGATTGTTTCTATAGTTCAACATAAGTGTTGAAATGTTCAAGGCATCAGTGGTCTGGGTTTAAGAAGAGCAAAATGAGAAGAGTAGGAAGAATGGATGAACATACAAGAAGATGGATGTTTCATTCCACTCTTGCCCATAGATGAAGAGCCCATGGGAGATCTACATGGGCATGGGCAAGAGCAACAAAAGCATGGAAGAAGCCAAGAAGGCCACCACAAATTGTGACATCTTCTACATGGGGAAGTACATAAGCTGAATATGCCTCTATTGATTGGATACAGATAAAGGAGTCCAGATTGAAAATGTAATGATTTCATGGGACGAAATCTAAAGAAGTAATGCTGCATTCTTCAGTAACCAAAAATATACTTTATCCAATATTATGAGGTTAGAACAGCAGTAAAAGTAAAAACAAAATACCTATTTGTAAAAACAGCACTTTATTTGAGGAAATGCATGATCTGTCACCAATATTTAAACAGAAAGAATGTTAAAATATTTTATATTGTTGATTTTTTTTTGAGAATAAAACTATTTACGTGATATTGGCTGTTTTTTTGTTAAATAGTAACACTAGCATATCCTTAAAAAAACATTTTTACAACTTGATTTTGTAGCAATTTTGTAATGAAAGTTACGGTAATTACAAGTAGAAATAATTTTCTGCTTAGTAAATACCATTTTTGTTAAGCAGTTAAAATGCAAATCATCAGGACTTAAAAGTCATCAGAAGCTTCCGACATTATATTTATCTTTCTGAAGACTCAAGTACTGCAGATAAAGGCAAGAAGATCTTGGAGCTCAAATTACTTGAGTGCTCTCAGTACATAACAAAATATTTTATGTTTCTCCATGCTCCTCGCTGTACTGACAGCTCATGGCTACTTTTTTTGCCTTTGGGAGGAGGTAAGTTTGAGACAGAGTCCTGTATTGTGTGTCTGTGTCAGGGCTGGCACGGGCAGCTCTTTAAACTCTGGTGTAGACAGCAGGGGTCTGGTCAGTACCATCACCGGGCCTCAAACCCCAGTATCTCACTGGGCTAGACCAGAAGTTTGATTCAGTTATCCAGACCTCCACTGGCATTTGCCAGGCCCTAAGGCATCCAGAGCACCTAGAAGGGATGCCAGACATGACACTACATGAGGGTTATGATCAGGTGGTTTGTTGCCGCCGCTTGAACAAAGAGACCATTCAGAGATGGAGACTGTAATTTATTGACTTGTCCTGATTTGTCATAGATTTTCAAAGGTGAAAAGCTTTTTTTTTTGTTTTTTTGTTACTGTTTGCTGTTCATTTTCTGTGTCCTTTTCAGTTTAAATGAAAACCTTTGTTAGTAAACTTTGCTTATGTCATAATGAAAAGTGATACCTTCTGGGTTTTGCGGAAGGAGGAAATCCTACAAAAACCAGTTCTTGTTATGATTCAGTCTAGTGTTACAGACTATTGACTAATCTGTAGTTATTAACCTAAGATTTTGCTGAGGAGTACTGTTATTTTACAAGAAGCTTTTATAAGTTTCTTTGAATTTAATTTTCTTTTTCTGCACTTGGAGCATTAATGAAGATGAGATTTTAAATAAAGATACTTTGTTATCTGGAAATGATTCAAGCAGTCATCTATAGTATATCTCATGCTTCAGCAAATGCCTTAGAAGCCAGGTACCTTCTCAAGGGAATAACTTTGGTTTCCAGAGTGAAGGGGAACATAAGAGTTCATGCAAAGAGATTTCTTTAATACCGAGATCAGCTTAATTTACAATTACTTGGCTTGTCTGACTCTGACACTAATAGCCTCAAACTTGCCACTTTATTTTATTTCAAAGCCCTCTTGGCAGTACAAGGGTACATTTAGTGGGAACAGGCTTTGTCCATTTAAACTGAAACTTCTTGTGCTATATTTAAAGCTCATTTGGAGCACTTAATTTCCAGTCTCTCAGAAGTTTGTATTATTGAAATAATCTGTTAATGCAATGTCCTCTTAAAGTGTCACAGCAAGGAATTGTTTCAAAGCAGTTTTTGCCACTTGTCATTCACAGCATTCCAGTGTGCACTAAAACTTAATGGAGTTAACACGCAGACATAAAAACAACAGCAAACAGATATTTGAAGTGTGATAGCCATATTCCCAGCACTGCAGCTATAGCACTTTAATTGGCCTCTTACTTCTCTGGAGTTTTTATTCCTAAGTATGTAGAACACCCTCAAAATAGGTCTGTCTGGTCTGAAGAGGAGTGGGATATCAGGACTGTTAGCAGAGGGATAGTGCTGTACTGGAGCAGGGTTCTTGAAGGTGATAAACAGGTTAGTGTATGTGTTGGAAAGCAGGCCCATTCAAGACACTTCCTTATAAATAACCTAAAAATATTCTGTGTTCATGTATATGCTTGATATGTGGCTGTGAGTTCCTGTTTTTAATAAGCCTATGTAATTTGTTACCCCACAGAACTGGTAGCCTTCAGTTGGCTAGTGCAGAGATTTCCTGTTTTTTTCTGAGTTGTGGAACAAAACCATTGCACAGACAGCAGCCAACAAAGTGCAATAGGTGTGGTCACAGAGGGCCTGATTTCAACTGTTCTCCACAGATTTCTCGATATATGTTTTTCCCAAGTCACTCTCTGCTGCCATTATTTCCTAAGAATGGGAAGAATGAATAGAAGGAAAACAAAGCTATTAGAAACTATAGATAGAAGCACAGCTACTAGATTGGGATTTCTGGTTTTCTTCCCAGGATATCTGCCTCTCTTCTAGGTTGTTTTTTGAATAGTCAGAATTAATATTGAATGTCCTGGGATTCACTTACTTCAGCAGCTCAGGACTCCAAAGCGCTTACTGTTTATCACAGACTTAGTTCAAAATCTGTTGCTCATATGCCTTTACTTAGAGCAAACAGAAAGTGTAATTCTCTGTGCTAGTAATTAAATGGTGTATGCAGAGATCCACTTTTCTAGCTGCTTGGGCTGCAGAATACAAAACAGAGCTCCAGTTTATAGATGCTTCTAAAACATTGTATTATAGCCTATCATGCATTTTAATTGCTTATTTGGTGTATGCATCAAGCACACACACAAACTGTAGTCCTTAGCAATGCCACAGATACATTTTACACAATCACAGAATGGCTGAGGCTGGAACGGGCCTTTGGAGTACATCTTGTCCAGTGCCCCCCTGCTGGAGCAGACCACTTAGATCTGGTTCTCTGGGACCTATCCACTGGTCTCCCCTCATCCAGTGAGATGCTCTTCATAGGAAGGTATCAGGTTCGTTAGACATGGTTTCCTCTGTTGACAGTTTGTGCTGGCTGCTCCCAAACACCATCTTAAAATAACTGGAAGTTATTTTCAGGGTTATTTTCTCCATCACATTCCCAAAAGTCAAGGTGAGACTGATAAGGTCCAGTTCCCTGAATCCTCTTTCTTGCTATTCATGAAGATAGGGATGAGCATGTTTTCTTACATTGTGGAGATACCTTGGCCAATCACCACAACCTTTTAAAGATAATTGAAGCAGGTTTGCAATGACACCAAACAGCTCCCTGGGTACTTGTGAACTGTGTCCCATCAGGTCCCATGGACTTGTCTGTATCGTACAACATCTCTTGGAATGCCATGGAGGGATATTTTGTCATCTGCATGTGCCCCTCAGACAATGGTTGTTACTCGTACTACACATCTGTTAGTCCTTTTGTGGTTTATAGACATCCTCTTAACAGTGAATTTCATAGTGGTTTGTCACCTCTATTCCAAGCATCCCATAATTTTCATTGCACAACAACAGCATTCATGGTTACCATTCTCTGTGCACACTGTGTTGCTTCTCAGGTTACACAGTGATACATAAACTTTGGGGTTTTCCTTCCTTGGACAAAGAGAGTGAACAGGTTGCAGCTAAAATTTGCCAACACTTTTTTGTGTTACCAGCATTCAAGGAAATCAAGCATGATGAAGTGGGCAATGGTCTTAAAATGCTGAGACTTTGTTAGGCTCTGAATATTCTGAGGAAAAGGACCTAGTATATACTTAGGACTGCAATACACCCTGTATTTCCTAGCCCAACATATAACTTCACTCTTCCCACTCATTGCGCAAGTACAATAAAGCTAATTAAAATAAGTGCACTGTTAGGAAACAGGCTGTTGGATTTAGAAAACAGATAGCAAATCCTGCAATAATAGAATGCTTCTCCTTAGTGTAGCCACAGGTGGTCTGCTGTGTTTTATCCAGATTACAGACTGTGAAGTCAGGCTGACTAGTCCTATGATGCAGCCAGCAGACATGGGTCCAACTCCCAGGGAAACCAATCACTCCAATTTCCATTTTCTCCACAGCAATAATTACTTGCAGCGAAGCTCCTCCTTATTTCCTCTGTGTGAGGAGAGGTGTACCTTCTCAAGTATGCTGAAATACAAACTTGGACAATCAATGATACTGACATCTAACATTAATAGTGTCAATTCTTTGCTTAATTTAGAGGACAGTGGTGTTCTCAGATTAGGCAGTGCCCCATGACAGCTCCTAAATATACTGGGTTTTGGGGTAGCACTGCTTAAACATAATAATGCTTTTCTACTTGTTTCAAGATGCTTGCTGAGAAGTTGTAATAAAATGTCCCTTTTTTCCTTTTGGTAAATAAGTACTGAACTAAAGAGCCAAATACTGGCCTGATTTGTGCCTTTGTAACTCTACCACATCCAAACCACAGTGGATCGAAGTGCAGGGAACTGCAAAAGAATCTGGGCTAAAATAATGTAGAAATGAAGTATCCCACCCACCATGTCTGGTTGCATAATTTCTGTCCAAGCACAGTGTGTGTGCAAGGAAACCATAGATATGTTCTTCGACAAGGCGCTGCAGAATGTGTTGTGTTGCTTTAGCTATCTTTGTAATCTTGTTGGTGGCTTACCTCCCTGTTGGCATTCATTATGCCACTGTTTAACACCTTGAAAGGCCTTGCCACTCTCTAATCTGATGAGTATTTATTTGATAAATATTACAAATGTTATTAATGGACTTGTTTTATAATGCGTTTTCTGCGGATCAAAGCAACACAACAGTTCATTTATAGAGATGAGGGGACAAAGAGGACAAAAGAAAACTAAAAAAAAACCTCAAAAACACTAGAAAACCCTGACTTGATTTGATATATCAACAAAATGAAGCAAATTGTTTAGCCCTATTATGTGGAAATTAGCAATAGCCTTCTCATATGTTAGCTGTTGTATACATGTGAACATTTTAAATTAATTTGGGAGAACTGTTCATAAGCATAGCAGGAGAAATGCCTCATTTCTCTCCTGGAGACAGCATGCAGTGTTAGAAGCATTGCACAGCCATTTCACAAGCAGAGCATGCCAAACAACTAGCAAATACAGAAGACAGAGCTGATGATAGGATGGAAATCTGTACTATCCTGTTTCCACCTTCTCTGTCTGGCTCCCCACATTACATTGGATTCCTTGTAGTTTACTTAATACACATAAAGAAAATCTAGATTCTTTGTTTTGTACCTTTAAGATGTCTGGCAAAGACACACCAGTGATTTCCTAGGTGAAACAAGGACGATTCAGGAAGGGAAGAAGAGGAGAAAGACACTGTCTGATATTTTTTACAATTTAAAATTAAAAATTTCACAGAAAGCTTTAAAACATGGATGAGAGCTGTATGGCTTATATTTTATGTTAAAATGTAGTATTTTTAAAATCAAAACAAAACCACACAGATCTAGAAATTTCCCATAAAAACATAAAAGAAATGTTTACTTTCCATTTGCAACAACAATATTTTTTCCAGCTTCACTGTCCCTGTTTGTGTACCTGCTTTTTTCAGTCTGTCATCCTAGGTTTTTTAACACTCCCCAATGAGCTCATGTTCCCTGTAAGTGCTTATTATCAGAGCCAAGTGCATGTTGCAATCCAGATCTTTCACCACTGTGTTTCTTTTTTGTTATACATGTTAGACATGTATATTTATAATGCAATTAAACCTCAAGCTGAGGTCACTGGATGGAAGAAGTATTTATTTGTCTCAAAAGTTTGAATGGAAGACTGTGTTCTTGGTATTAGTTATCATGTGATGAATTTGGGGATGAGTGTGTGACCAGAAAGGGAGTACATCCTGAGTTCTGCTCCTGCTTGACAACAGACACTTTGTGTGATGTTGAGTAAATCACTTTTCTGCCAGTTTCCCTTCACCAATAGACAGCTGGTAATGTTCCATCCTTAGCTGCAGCCACCAACACTGTCAACAGAAAGCTCCAAGAACAATTAACATAAATTAAGAGCAGTAGCAAATTGCTCTTTGACATTATTGATATTTTCTAGGTGTTGAAATGAGAGTAAAAACACTACAGAAACATTCACAATTGTGTTGCTGCCCAGATAGGAACACTACCATCCCCAGGCTTTGGATCATGCTCCTTCCCAGGATTCATGGTGAAAGCTGCAGGAGTCAGCATGAGGTTGCCAACTGCTTGACCAACCTGATTGCCTTCTCTGACAAAATGTCTGAATTTGTGGATGCAAGGGCAGCACCTTGACTTTTGCAAAGCTTTTAGCATCCTGTCTCACAGCATTCTTATATCCAAGGTGAGATATCACAGTTTGGATGAGTGGATAATTAGATAAAAAATTGGATGGTCAAGGTTATACTGAGGTACTATTACTACTAGATAATAGTAGTAATAGTACCTCAGTGGTTATCCAGCAGAAACTTTATAAAATCCAGCACGGACAAATGTCAAATCCCTTACTTGAGAAGGAAGAACCCTGAGCAACAATAGGCAGAGTGGTGGGAAGCAGCTCTGTGGAAAAGGATTTGGGGGCCTTGGAGGACATAAGGCACAGAAGGCCATCAGAATCATCTATTTTAGCAGTCACAGAATGAGAGGGGACAATCCCTCTCCAATCACCATTTGCTAGGCCCCGCTTCATCCACTCTGGGGATCCGCAGTGCAGGAAAGCCATGGATAAACTAGAATGAGTCCAGCAAGGGCATTAAAATACTTGAACACTGGAGCTCTTACCCTGTTAGGAGAGGCTGGGGGAATCGGGTTTATTCAGCATGGGGGAGGGAGGGCTACATGGGGCCCTCTGATAGCTATGCAGCTAGTGAAGACAGCAGCCTCCTGCTTCCTTTAAGGAGGTTGTCAAGAAGATGGAGTCAGGCTCTTCGTGCTGCGGGTAGGAGGACGGGAGTCAAGTCACAGTGTTGAAAGAAGACTGCCTATCAGTGATGTGCCTATCAAAGACAGCCAAGCAGTGCAGCAAGTTGTCCATAGGGCTGTGCATCTCTCAGTTTGGCAGGATTTTGAGACCTGAAGGGACGAAGCCCTGGACAGACAGCTCGTACCTCCCAACTGACCCTGCCTTGAGCAGGAGCCGGGCCAGAGCACTGCGCCACCTGAGCTCAGCTGCTGCACCCTGCACCCTCCAGCATCCCACCGGCACCGGAGGGATGCCCTGAGCACTCCAGGATGCGAACTGCTACGCGAGGACCGGCTGACACCGGCGGACCGGGCGCCAGGGATCGAGTTTAGCTCTCTCCCGTTCACTGTTTAAAAGTTGGAGCCTCCGCTGATTTCTCGATACCCTTATCTCGGGCTTCTCAGCCTCCACGGCAACGCCTTGAATTATTCATTGCTATCGACAGTCCCAGAAATCACCGTGCCCTCAGGCGAGGCGCGCTGCAGCACCCTGATAATGATGATCACGGAGGAGCGGAGCAGAGATTGCCGGGGCCGCCCCTCAGCGCCGGGCCCGGCCCGGCCGCGCGTCAGGGGCGCCGTGGCGGCGGCCGCCCGCCAGGGGGCGCTGCCGGCTCGGCGTTGGTCGCTCCGGCGGCGCTCCGGGAATGAAGGCGGCGGCCCCGGGCTGGACGGGAGCTGCAGCGGCGGGGCTCGACGGTGGCTTGCTCTCGGCGTCGCCCTTTCCTCAGCGAGCTGCTGTGGGCATAATGGACTCTCCGCTCTGACTCGCGTTGCCTCGTCCCCGCGTTTCCCAGCAGGGGCAAAGGCCTCTTCCCGAGCGCCGCGGGCGGTCTGAGCGCTCTGGGTCTCCGAGATAGCAGAGGGAGTGGTGCGACCTCCGGCCCAGAGCTGTGCCCCAAGGACCGGGACGGGAGCTGGGAACGGGCCACCGTGGCCGACCCGGCAGCGACAACGTGCCTTGGGTGGGGAGAGATGCTCCTGAAGCGACTGCAAGGCCTTGGTTTTGCTGTGCCCTGAGCAGAGCCTCCAGGTTTACTGGGAGAGGGCGGCTGAGGGGCCCACCTGCACTGGCACAACTGAAAACGCCCTCGGATCGATTTCTGCCCCACCTAACACAACCCTACATTGCTCAGTGTAGGGTTATGCTCTGGCAGCTCACCGGGATACTGGGTGAAATCCCCGAACAGACACAGGGATTCAAGCTCTCTCCTGTTTATGTATAGAAAAGGAGAGCCCACAAAATAATACCAGTGGGTGAATGCCAAATCAAGTTTTAAGTATTATCTAAAATTGCCCTAGTGCATTCATTCATTATGCTGTGTATTTGCTGTAGAAGTAAGGTATAGAAAGACGAGGAAAGGGAGCTGTGACAGGAGCAGCATATTCGCAGGTACGCTTCAGAACACACCAGTGTTGTTCTCTATTGCAGTCAGCATTCCTACTGCAGTGGGAAGAAGTATAACTGTTCTGAGCCCTCCACTCTGAGTATCTGTTAGTTTAAACCATTTGAATCAAAAATATTTATGGTAGTGAAAAATCTCTGATCTGCTTAAATTCTTCCAAATTTAGGTTTGGCGTTCAGGCATCATTATTCCCTGTCAAATGGTTTTGTGAAGTCACCCAAAATAATGAGATGTCACTTGCCGAGATACATTAATAATTAGAAGGATTTATTGTAGTAGGCATCATGGGAAAGTGTAACTTTCCCATTAGATGTCCTTAATTAGAAAAGAATGTGTCAGATTTCAGATCAACGTAGGGGAACTACAACTATCCATTAAAGAGAGAAGGACAAATAACTCAAGTGACAGCTCTTGCAGAAGTACAAAGATTTAAATACTTTATAAATTAAGGGGATTGAAGGTGCTCATTTTCATCTTTAAAGCTCTGCGACCTGTCTTCAGCATCAGAAGGGTACAGTCTCCAAACTGAATTAAACAACGTAAAGAGCAAGTGCTCTATATAATTCTGACAATTGAATATTTGTGTAATCAACGGTTATGCCTTTTCCTGTCTTTCAGCAATGGCTCCTTAAGGTGGGCCAAACTGCTCTGGAAAGTACTTGATTGTGTTAATATGAAAATTTAATAGTGACAGTGGCATCTCTTGAACCACAGGAGCTGTAGCTAATACACTTGTTCAGTTGGTGGCAAGATGTGGGATAGAGAAGTGGTCTGAGTGGCTTTAAGATAAAAATTTGAGAGAGTTGTTAGATAATTCTTACATGTGGGAGGCATTACTGTAAATCCAAGCAGAATGAGGTGCCTAGCTACTTAGCCATGTGCAAGGAGTTAATTTAAGTACCTATCTTTTGCGTCTTCCTTTGGGTCTAGGTAATTCTTCACAGATCCAGGCCAAGGGTTTTACTGGGTGTTATACAGAAGCTAGAAACTAAGTCTAAGTGTAAGCATCTTACAGTGCTTACATTTACTTAGTCATGAGTGGAACCAGTTTATACTCATATTTCTGCTCAGTGCTTGGTTAGGCATGTATTTTATTTATGCAGTCTTAAAATCATGTCATGAATGACATCAAAGCAAGAGTAATTTAAGAAAGGGGAACATGTGTCTACAGTTTGTTTCAACTTGCAAAGAGATGATATTCTGAGATGGGGAGCCTTGAAATTTTGCACCATAAGCAAACTACTCAATCTGGGAAGTTGGGTCTATTAATCTTATGTCAGTTACACCCGAAAGTTACTACAAGCTGATTTCTGTGGCCTACAGCTTCTACTTCAGCTTTTTCTGCAGCCTCTGTGAAATCAGTAACACTGGACCAGTGCCCAACTGACAGGTGGCCACATTACCAAGTTATCAGCTTGTTTCCTGCTCTTGATAAG